>NW_024097274.1:0-503499 GCF_016545835.1 Crotalus tigris
GCTGAGCGCCAAAGAATTGAGGCCTTTGAACTATGGTGCTGGAGAAGACTCCTGCGAGTCCCTTGGACTGCAAGGCGTTCAAACCGGTCAGTCCTAGAACAGATCAATCCCGACTGCTCTTTAGAAGGCCAGATCCTGAAGTTGAAACTCAAATACTTTGGCTACCTAATGAGAAGGAAGGACTCACTGGAGAAGGGCCTAATGCTGGGAAAGATCGAGGGCAATAGAAGAAGGGGACGACACAGAATGAGATGGCTGGATGGAGTCACTGAAGCAGTAGGTGTGAACTTAAATGGACTCCAGAAAATGGTAGAGGACAAAAAGACCTGGAGGAACATTGTCCATGGGGTCGCAATGGGTCGGACATGATTTTGCAGTTAACAACAACAACAACATTGATTTTAGTTAAAAAGTATTTATAATAATTCATGTTTCAAATTAATGTTACATGGGAAATTTTGGGATTTTTTTTCTAAAAATAACTTCATTTGCACCATGCTTCAAAGTCTTACTGACTACCATAGCACATTAGAGAAGCTTTGATAGTGATGGCAGTATAGGTAATCCTTGCTTATCAATAGTAATTTGAACCAGGAACTGATTACTAAGCAATGTGGTTGTAATGAGTGACATATTGTGAACATGTCAGCTTCTGATGGCTGTGATGGCAGTCCCAGTTGCTATTGTTAGGTGAATTCTAAGCATCCTATGATCCTATGGTCATGTGATCATATTTGTAATCTCCTGCCAGCTTCCCCATTGACTTTATTTGTTGGAAATTGGCAACAAAGGTTGCAAATGGTGATCATTTGACTGTAGGATGCTGTGACAAAATTGCAAGCCAGTTTTCAAGCATCCAGATCACCATGTTGTGACAATGGGGAGGCTGTGACACCTCATCTCTGAGGACCCATCACAAGTCTCCCACATTCAATGCTATCATAATTTTGAATGGTCATTGAAGAAGTGGATGTTATGTGAGTTGGTTCAACTCTCAAAGCATAGATGGAGGAACAGGAGACAGAATGGAAAAAAAATCAGACCAAAAGCTTAATCTGGCTTGTTTTGCACATGATATTGGTGTGAATGCAAAGAAATATACTGGTGTGTACCTTAGAGACAGACATTTTTAAAAACTAGGGATGTTAATTAGAATAAGAATATTACTTATTAAACAACAAGCTTATCTCCTAAACAGCAGCTCAATTTAAGCTTCCAAAGATTGGGAAGAAGAGATTCAAAATATTCAAACAGATCTTCTGGTTATTATATTTAACAATAAATATATACCAAAAAAAAAAAAGTCAGACTTCACTTTAAGGAACTCAGAAATACATGAAGGCTGAAAGTTCCTATTGAATTTTCCAAGATTTTGCATTTTACCTGTAGTCTTTGCATTAAAATACTGCAGGCATATTTGAAGTAGACTAAGTCAGGAAACAGACATGACAAAATACTATGACTCTATTGACGCAGATTTTATAATAGAATCATGAAACTCTGACAGTGTTTATCCAAAATACTATGACTCTATTGACGCAGATTTTATAATAGAATCATGAAACTCTGACAGTGTTTATCCTTTTAAAAACTAATTTATATTGAATAAAATCAAGATGGGGCAACCCTTAGTTTCTTTCCTGAGCTAAAGCCATGTTTTACTAATGGTTGTTGTATATTTTCTTCAAGGCTATCTTTGTACTGCTCTAGAAATTGCATGTTGAAATTTGTGTAATTCTGGATTCCTTGCTTATGTCCTTTCATAAGGAATTTGACACCAGGACCAGGATATAAAGTTGCTGTTACACTCACAAACACAAGGAATGGTAAAAAAAAAAAAAATGAAAATCCAGAACAAAAAGTTCTTTTATGCCATTTATTAATCTAGTCATCTTAAAGTTATAGAGTGAAACCCTATTATATACAAAAAGCTTTGCCACACCATTTGAAAACCTTTATTATCCCTTATTATTTCCCAGGAACATTAAATACATTTTACTTCATAAGATCTAAATCAGAATCCAGATTAGGTTTTTTTTTTTTCCCACAGAATCCAACAGAAATTGAGGCTGATCATTTTATAATTGAATACTGGATACCATGATTGCTAGTTTGAAAGATATTTTTGTGTCCTATTAAATATAATTGTTTTCCTTGTTAAATATAATTTAGTCTTGCAAATAATGTTAATGTAATTGCCTTTCAAAAGAGATCAAATTTTCACAATAGTTATGAACATTTTCCTCCAACTCAGCATCCCACAAATAGAAATTAAAGAACCCACACAAGAAAGTGCAAGGGACAGTGAAATTGGGGGTTGTTGACAGACTTATGCATTTATATGCATTTTAATTGCACTGGCATTTTCATTTCTTTGTAATTGCTCTTTAATTGCTTAGACTTTCATACATTTAAAAAGCAGTTAAAACCACACAGTATTCTTGGAGACAATTTGAAGCATTTACTGTAGACATTTTAAAGAGATCCTGTGAAGTACAATGTTCACAGTCTCTATTATACTAAAGAGTTTAAAAATTATAGTTGAATAATTTCCCTCTGTTATGCATAGAAATTGTCATAGAAGGTTTTCTCTGTCTCTCTCACTTCAAGCTGCTTATGTACATGAGCAGGATTTTGAAAAATATATATATATCATTCTTCACTGTTATGTGAGGAGGCAAAAAGAGAAAGATGTGGAATGTGGCAGTACAGATTTCAAAACAAAGTCACTTGGGCCAATTTTCTAAATTTGAACACAATTATAGTGAATTCTGAGAACAGGAATAGATAACATTAGGTTATTTTCATTTTCTATCAGTTTTTGTTCCTTTACTCAGAGATAGAGATTGACAAATATTTGCATTGATTTTTCTCTGAGTAATTATTTTCTTACATATGCATTAATTTCTGATGTATTTTTTTAAAATCCGTGGGTTTGCATTTAAATGCTGATTTTAAAAAAGATCCAGTCTATTTTTAACCAAATTACATATTTTAAACATAATATGATTAATATTTTTAACAAGCATTATGCTCACTTGTGCAGGAAGTTTAAGTTGGAGGATTTTCCAAGCATTTCTAGATGTGGAACACACTGGATACAACTGTCTTTCCAACATGGCCAATTAATTATTCCTATTTAACCTGGATAAGATATCATCAAATACCCCACGCTGTAGACTAACCTGGCAGATTTAAAATTAATAAAAGTTGATAATGCCAAACAACTATTCTTGCCAAGAAACCATATGATTCAAAGAAGATTTTGAATGACATAAATGAAATATATTAATCATCCTTGTTTGTTAAATCCTCTCGATAGCCAGGTATTTTATTTTCTATGAAAGCAGTTGCTCAATAAACAAAAACAAGTCATTATTAAAAGCTGTCATTTTCTCTAATTTGTGTACTGCTCCTCCCACCTCCCCAACCTCCCCGAAATATTCCTAAATCTTTGGTTATCATTTTTAATACTATTCAGTAAATTTGTTTTGTAATTCTGCAAGCCAGCGAACCAAAGTACCTGTGCTTCTTTCATCACATGAGATTTAATGAGAGTCATTAATAAGATCTCACAAATTTGACACTAGTCATGAATCCAAATTTTACAGGAAGCCTGACAAATTGTTTTGTGTCTGTGTGTGCATGTGCGTGTATGTTCTTAGGGGATTAGAATTGTAGAGAGCTTTGCAGACACTTTGTCAGAAAAAAAAGAGTGGATAGAGGAGGTTTCTCATCACTTCATTTGCGTATTGTGTTTCCTATAGATGTCCTCAAAGCAACTGACAGTTCAAATTCAATCACTATTAATTTCCATTTCAGTTTACTTTTAAAGCATAAAAACTAAATCCACATCAAGTGTACTGCTAAGATGAGTGTTATCAGTATAAATATCAGCAGGGTATTGCATTAACTAATAATGTATATGAAAAAAAACCTTATAATAAGATTTCTTACATACCCTCTTTTTACTGAGTGAGAAAAGCAAAAGATCAAGCCATACAACCACAAAAGATTTCATCATCACATTTTCTTCGTCAAGATCCCCTGTCCAGGATATTTATTCTCATTGCAGTTCCCACCCAAATTATGATACCAGGAGACAAGAAACTGAGTCCCTCACCCACTGAAACTTTGTAGAAAAATTGAAGTGTATGTTCTTCCAATTTAAAGTTAAGGATCAAATTTCAAGATGTACCACTTTTACAGTTGTAATAAAGAAGATAATGAAAAGGAAGTAATAGAAACATTATCATAGCTGATTAACTCTTGCAAATCAATGTTTAAGTTAATATTGTATTCATGACATGTGCTAGAGAAGAAGTAACCTATGCAAACCTCTCACCCTTCTGTAAACAGGAGACACAAGCAATAATTTCAAGAAATCCTTTGCAAGTATGGACCCTGATTTACTTGCATGTAAGTAGAATGGATCTTTTTTGCCTTCAAAATTTATTTATGCCTCTTTTTACCTTTCACCTCCAACTAAGCAGAACATTTACTGTGCGGACAGATGTAACCCCTCAAACACTGTGTGGATGGTTAGCATGAATTTTATTAAAGATTAAATATAGTTTATCTGCAATTGTGCATTTGATAATTTCCCTTTTTGTCACATCTTACATTGTAGTTTGGTAGAACCCTTTGGGAGCCTCAGAGCCCTATAGCAATAGCTTAATTCAGACGTGTAAGCTGCCCTTAAAGTTTGGAATTGCAGAAGGGTTTTGCTATTGTAGGAGCCAGGTAAATGATATGCAAATCCAGTCATGGGCATCATTTTGAAAATTGCCATTTCTCTTCAGCCACACAATTTGATCAGACTCCCCTGTCCTGCTTACGAAAGGAAAGATTATAATAGGAAATTTTCCTACCTGCTCTATAAGCACACCCTGATATTGCCTTCATGCCATTTCTAGCCCATAACTGAGATAGACAAATCATATTTTGTTGTTGGTGGTGGTGTTAATTGCGAAGTCGTGTCCGACCCATCACGATCCCATGGACAACGTTCCTCCAGGTCTTCCTATCCTCTATCATCTTCTGGAGTCGATTTAAGTTCACACCTACTGCTTCAGTGACTCCATCCAGCCATCTCATTCTCTGTCGTCCCTTTCTTCTATTGCCCTCAATCTTTCCCAGCATTAGGCCCTTCTCCAGTGAGTCCTTCCTTCTCATTAGGTGGCCAAAGTATTTGAGTTTCAACTTCAGGATCTGGCCTTCTAAAGAGCAGTCAGGGTTGATCTCTTCTAGGACTGACCGGTTTGAACACCTTGCAGTCCAAGGGACTCGAAGGAGTCTTCTCCAGCACCATAGTTCAAAGGCCTCAATTCTTTGGCGCTCAGCCTTTCTTATGGTCCAACTTTCACAGCCATACATTGCAACTGGGAAAACCATGGCCTGGATTGTACTCACTTTTGTTGGCAACTAAAATCAATACCCCCAAATAATTAACAAAGACAATATGGAGTGATATGCTACATCACGGATGTCCAGTTAAGTTTGGTCTAATGGTTAAGGCACCAGGCTAGAAAGTGGAGGACTGTGAGTTTAAATCCCACCCTAGCTATAAAACCAACTGAGTGACTTTGGGCCAGTGACTCTCTCTCAACCCAATTCACCCCAAAGGGCTGTTATTGTCTAGAAAATAGGAAGAGGAATATGTCTTGGATATGTTCACCAACTTGACTTATTTGTAAAAATAATGAAGGTGAGATACATACAAACAAACAAGCATTTATATAGTTCAAAGGCCTCAATTCTTTGGCGCTCAGCCTTTCTTATGGTCCAACTTTCACAGCCATACATTGCAACTGGGAAAACCATGGCCTGGACTATACGTACTTTTGTTGGCAGGGTGATGTCTCTGCTTTTTAGTATTCTGTCTAGATTTGCCATAGCTTTCCTCCCCAGGAGCAAGCGTCTTTTAATTTCTTGGCTGCAGTCCCCATCTGAGGTGATCTTGGAGCCCAGAAAAATAAAATCTGTCACTACCTCCATTTCTTCCCCATCTATTTGCCAGGAATTGAGAAGGCCGGATGCCATGATTTTGGTTTTCTTAATGTTGAGTTTCAAGCCAACTTTTGCACTCTCCTTCACCTGCATAGTTCCTCTTCACGTTCTGCCATTAGAGTATCATCTGCATATCTTAGGTTGTTGATATTTCTCCCGGCAATCTAAATTCCAACTTTTGTTTCATCTAGCCCTGCCTTTCTCGTGATGTGCTCTGCATATAAGTTAAATAGGCAGGGCGACAGTATACAGCCTTGCCGGACTCCTTTTCCAATTTTGAACCAATCAGTGGTTCCGTATCCAGTTCTCACTGTTGCTTCTTGACCCGCATATACATTTCTCAAGAGACAAATAAGATGGTCTGGTATTCCCATCTCTTTAAGAACTTGCCACAATTTATTGTGATCCACACAATCAAAGGCTTTAGCATAGTCAATGAAGCAGAAGTAGATGTTTTTCTGGAACTCCCTAGCTTTCTCCATGATCCAGCATATGTTGGCAATTTGATCTCTAGTTCCTCTGCCTCTTCGAAATCCTGCCTGTACTTCTCGATTCACATACTGCTGGAGTCTAGCTTGTAGGATTTTAAGCATAACTTTACTAGCATGTGAAATGAGTGCAATGGTGCGATAGTTTGAACATTCTTTGGCATTGCCTTTCTTTGGAATTGGAATGTAAACTGACCTTTTCCAATCCTGTGGCCACTGTTGAGTTTTCCAATTTGCTGGCAGATTGAGTGTAGCACTTTTACTGCATTGTCTTTTAAGATTTTGAATAGCTCAGCTGGAATACTGTCACCTCCACTAGCTTTGTTGTTGCTCAGATTTTCTAAGGCCCATTTCACTTCACATTCTAGGATGTCTAGTTCGAGGTCAGTGACTATCTCATTGTGGTTATCTGGGACGTTAAGCTCATTCTTGTATAGTTCTTTTGTGTAGTTTTACCATCTGTTTTTAATCTCTTCTGCCTCTGTTAGGTCCCTGCCATTTTGGTCCTTTATCATGCCCATCTTTGCATGAAACATTCCCTTCATATCTCCAATTTTCTTGAAGAGATCTCTGGTCCTCCCTATTCTGTTGTTATTATGAAAATAGTTCAGGTGGTCCTCGACTTACAATATTTCATTTACTGACCATTCAAAGATAAAATGGCATTGAAAAAAAATTATTTAGGACCATTTTTCACATAACCATCGAAGCATCCCCATGGTCACATGATCAAAATTTAGATGCTTGGCAACTGACTCATATTTATGACACTTGCAGGTATCTTGGGTGGGGTCACGTGATCCCCTTTTGCGACCTTCTGACAAAGTCTACGAGGAACCCAGATTCACTTAACAACCATGTGGCTAATCTAACAACTGCAGCGATTCACTTAACAACTGTGGCAAGAAAGATCGTAAAATGGGGGAAAACTGATTTAACAACTGTCTCATTTAGCAACAGAAATTTTGGGGTCAGTTGTGGTCATAAGTCGAGGACTACCTATAATGCCCCTTTTATTGAAAAAGAATTGCAGAGGGTAAGATAGTTATTTGTTCTGTCATTTGATGTCTCAAACTGCAACTGATACCTTGAAGATGGCAAAGAGCTGAAATAAAGAAGAGCTATTATAGATGCTAGATTCAGAGACAGAAAGGTAAGGTAAAATGGCTAGCAAGCAAAAATGGAATTGTTGTTGTTAGTTGCGAAGTCATGTCCGACCCATCATGACCCCATGGACAACATCCCTCCAGGCCTTCCTGTCCTCTACCATCTTCTGGAATTAGGCCACAGATTTAAAATGATTGGAGAGGATTTGGCATAGCTGTTACTATGCAGGGAGAAAGGCAACAAGATATGGGATCAGTTCCCCAGAGATGCAGAAGAAGATGCAAAGGCCCATCTAGAAGATCAAAGTTTTGTTAGCTGTGAAAAGTTGCTGGCTAAAATTTTAATTGAAGCCCTTGATTAACTCTTTGGGGAATTTAGCAATAACTACACCGCAATAGCATACGGTAGAAATACTGATAAAGTAGCTGAAGCATTGCTGCACAGGCTAGGAGATAGTTAATCTCCAAAAGATAACGCAATTAATCATAAATCAATTCACTGTGCTCCACAGTCTTCTGAAGTCAGAAGCAGGACAGAGGCAGACTTAGCCTTTTTAACTGAACGCCATTTGCCTATGTAGTCATACATGGCTGAGAAAGAAATGAAATCTTTTCTATCTTTTAAATGTAATGATTTTTTTTTTTAAATCAGCTAATTAACAAGAAAGTGTTTGTGCTCTGTGTGTTTTATCTGTTCAGTTCTAAAGAACTCCCTCACAACATTGGTTTGTGGAGGAAAAGAAAAAGAAAACACTTCTCTTTCTGGAAAGGTAGAAACGTTTCAAGAGTTTATCAACTAGTCTGATACTTTTATGACTAGGTTGTAGAAGTATTCCTATTATTATTTAATATAATATCTGTCTCCCTCTCTCCCTCTCTCCTCTATATACATATATATTTCCACATGTGTATGTGTATTACAGATCTGCAAAATGTTAGTGTGTGTGTATAATACACACACACACACACACTAACATTCTGCAGATCTATAGTTATTAATTAATTTCCTGTTGGGGGTGGTTTGCTTTTATATTGCATATGTGTTTTGCAAGCTCCTAATTGTCTTTGAAAGCATATAAAGTCTTTTGTCGTGACTAGCAGTATGATATAAATCCAGTCATGGATCATTTGAGATGAAAGCAGATGGTACCTCTGGAAGCCATAAATATGAGAACACTTAGATCGGTGCAAAATAGAAAGATTACTAATTCCTGGCCTGTTGGGCCGCAGTAACTGAGAATAATTTTATAGTTGCTACTCCTCTGTTCAGATAAATTCAAGGATACAATTTAAGTTTATAAATATGACCCCAGACATATTTGATCTCAGGGGGGAGGAAGAGATAAGAGATACCTGATTGAAACCTAATGAGTTGATATGAAATTTGCTTCTGGCAAGTAGTCTTCTCTTTGCTGCATTGAAATCTTTCATAATTTGATTTTTTTTTCTGTTTTATCTTTTCAACCATTTCATATATAAATAATTTCATACTGTTTTTCTGACCTATATAAAAACTATAGTTCCTTTGTTACAGTTTAGTGTGGAGATGCTTTCTTACAATTATGTTCTACTGATACTCGTCCTTCAATTCCCTAAGTGCTTTCTTTTCTTGTAAAAATGTATTGTTTGGATCTTCTTTGTACTTAGGCATTTTATAATTTCTTTTGAATCTTTTTTGTTCTTTTGGTGATTTTGAAGTACCTTACTATGGAACGATCATGGAGTCTAAGTGCTCCCCAGACAATTCTTTTTACATAGATTGGACTCCACATGCTTATGTAGGAACATGGTTAGGTCATTTCCACTCCGATTTTCAAAAGTGTCCTTTTTAGTATGGCATCGTTCCTTTTATTAAGTACTATATTTCATATTTTAAATGCTTTTTTTTAAATTCTGGCTACCATTGCTGTTGCCTATACTTAGAATTTGTATGTGTTCAAGTAATGCCTTTAAGTTTAAGTCACCTAGAACATACGTTTTAAACAGAATAAATATATATTTCCATAAAGCTAGTGATAATACAACATAATTGCTTCATGCCAGAGCTCTTTATTATGACTGCCCTTCCAATGTATAACCTATCCAAGCTGTTGCTAATGCACTAGTTTAACCATTGTTGTTGCCTGAAGCAATATGTAGATAAAGTCTCTTCTCCCTGGCACCATCAATTTAAAAAATCATCTTACTAATTTAAATGGTGACATCTGCGGCTGAATATTGTTGAATAGAAAGGCCACTTCTGATAAGCGTATGATCTCCTACCCCTGGTTACTCTGTTCATAGAATTCCCAAGTGATGCAAGATACATTTGAGTGATATATTTACTAAATATCTACTGAATCCATGCACAAGCCTTAGGTTTGGGCCCCCAGATTGTATAGCAACAGTACAGTTAGTGTCCGTGGCTAAACCTAATAGAACAAAGACAAGTATGCATTAAACTCATTTTATTTATTTTATAGACAGGGATATATCCTTCATAAATAAAGATTTCATTTCATATAATAGCTTAAAAGGGGGGGAAATTAGGAAAGGGATTTTTTAATCTGATACTTTAATTTCAAATACCTTCGTCCCCTGTTGCAATTTACCTTTCCTTCCAAGCTGTATCTCTCCAATTACTGATCTGTCCCAGGCCTAGTCTCTGGTTTCTGTTTCTGCCAAAATCTGTGATAAAATACCCTGAAGCACTGGTGGGCTTTTGTTTTGTCTCTCAGCCTCTTGAATTGTTTAGGCTGCAGAAAACAGTTTCTTGGCATCCATCTGTGACAGCCGTCAAAACTGTATAATCTTTACTCATAGTTTCCAAGTATACTATGAGGAGATGAGATAAACAAAACAAAAGAAAATAAAATAAAAAAAATGAACTTCTTAAAGCTTTCACTATAGAAATGATTCTATTTCACTATAGAATTTCAGGAGACAATTGGATATTATGGGGCATTAGTTGTTACAAAAAGAAAGGAGTGATTCCTGAAAAATGCAAGATCAAATGCAGGCAAATATCCCATCTTCTAAATGTTTTTACTATAATAGCCAAAATCCACTGGCATTTTGGTTATACTCTCTGAGCCTGACCGATCTTCAAAATATCCAAAATTTTCCAAAAATGGAAAATATTAGATTTGTCCGGAGTTGCTGAGAGAAATGTTTCTCTACATCTTACACTTTGCTGTAGAATATCATGGGGTGTGTCCCATGGACATATTAGCTCTGATAGAAGTCAAAGACTTTTAAAGTCATTTTAAATGTATCTCTTTCTTTTACACAGAGAGTATAGCACCTCGCTGACATTCATGAAAGCTCCCTTTTTATTTTCCAGGTTTCCTCATGTAAAACTAGACTGAAACCACCATATCTAAAGATGAAGCAGACATGTAAAGTAGAATGATTGAAAACTAGGAAACCTGGAGAAGTAGTTAAGAAGGAGCTTAGTAGTTAAGGCAGGGGTCTTCAAACTTGGCCCTTTTATGACTTGTGGACTTCAACTCCCAGAATTCCTCAGCCAACGTGTCTGGCAGAGGAATTCTGGGAGTTGAAGTTCACAAGTCATAAAAGGGCCAAGTTTGAAGATCCCTGAATTAAGGGAACAAAGAAAATAAATGTGTTACCTGAACAGATGAAAGAAGTTGGGCCTAAGCTCATGGAAGCCCCCATCCTCAAAGTCCTATTAACAGCCACCAGATTTGAAAATCAACAGGACAAGAGTAGCTGCCAGTCATATGAATCAACAAAGTAAAGATTTTGGGGGGATAAAAGGGGTCCTGAAGCCCTCCCACTCTATGAGTTGTCTTTGGATCCAGACTTGGTAGTTTCCATTCCTCTGACTTGTGCCTGACAGCCTAGGTGAGAAGGGCAAGTGTGGATGACCATGTCTGTGTAAGTAAAAAAAAAAAGTAAATGTATGTTGCAAGCGGTAAGTCATTTTTGTATGTATTTGCATACATACATGTTCTTAGAAACTCTACTTGGACACCTCTTTTGCTTCAATATTATTCATTATTTAAAACCAAAGAAAATACTTCAGCAATTAGTAAATGGTAGTTAGATTGTATGAAATAAAAGGTGGCCTTAGTTTCCTTATCACGCCATATGGACAGTATTTAAATTACCCCTCTATGATCTTTTTTTTTTTAATAAGCAGAGGTGGAAAATGGGAGCTCCATCAACATATGTAAGGGTACAAAGCAAATACAAGATAACACTATAGTTTGAAAAGCTTTAAATGTTGCTTGCTTATTAAAAATTTGCAAAGGAATTTTTTTTCAATGGATGACTTTAATCTGTGTAGAAAAGGGAAAGGGGCATGTCCATATGATCAGAGATTTTGCTGTTCTTCCTAATCTACCGTATTTTCCGGCGTATAAGACGACTTTCTAAAGTATGCAAATCAGCTCTGAAGTCGGGGGTCATCTTATACGCTGAGTTGTCTTATACACCGGAAATTATGGTAGTTTCCGGCGGATAAGACGACTTTCTAAGCATGCAAATCGGCTCCGAAGTCGGGGGGTCATCTTATATGCCAAGTCATCTAACACGCCGGAAAATACGGTCAGTGTCCTGATAGCTCTGTTCACATTTATTCTCTTTCAGCCTACATTATATACCATAAATGAGCTAACTTGACAACAGGCCAGTAAATCAAATAACTGAAATGTTATTATCTGTCTTCTACTTTTTATCAACAGCCAATTGTCTGATAAAGTAACAGCTTAAATTATTTCCAATTAATGTGGCAATCATTTCCAATAGGCAAATACAAAACAGTTTATTGGTGGCAAGAGAAATGATAACAGTTCATCAATCAGTTATAATAATAAACAGCTGTACATTTACCTCTTCATGCTGCATATTCCTGAGAGGAGCAAAAGCAAGTATAACAGTGCTTAACTTCTGGGGTTACTGTTATAATAGAATGCTAGAAAAATATTGTTGTCATGGGCTGGTGGAGTGAATATAAAATTCCAGGCATTTAATATATATGTATTGCATATCCCACAGGATCCCTGTCAGTGAGAAATATGTCATACAATAAATAGGTTGTTTAGCCGGGAACTGAGCAAGTGCACTGATTTATAAGCAGGAAATTAAAGGATATATTCCTGGACACATCAAGGTAGGGCTTAAGAGTGCCACACAGCAGATCATTCCAGGAATAAAGGATTAAAGCTGTGCTTCCTGTCTGAAAGCCTTCCCTTTATTTCCATATGCCTATTCTTTGGTGTCAGAAACTGGACAAAATCATGGGGCAATGGAATACAATTTTTACTGACTAGACAGTGTTCCAGTATCTCAGGGGTTGCCACAAAGAAGAGGGAATCAAGCTGTTCTCCAAAGCACCTGAAGGCAGGACAAGAAGCAATGGATGGAAACTAATCAAGGAGAGATGCAACCTAGAATTAAGGAAAAAGTTCCTGACAGTTAGAACAATTAATCAGTGGAACAACTTGCCTCCAGAAGTGGTGAATGCTCCAACACTGGAAGTTTTTAAGAAGAGATTAGACAACCGTTTGTCTGAAATGGTATAGGCGGGTTTCCTGCCTGAGCAAGGGATAGGACTAGATGACCTCCAAGGTCCCTTCCAACTCTGTTATTCTGTTAGACTTTTTATTAAAGAAGGAAAAAAAAACCTACTTTAGTAGTTATTTCATAAAACAAGGAACAAATAACAATCAAACAAAAGCAAAACACCCCAAATCCAATCCAAATTGCATTTTTCCCCAGAGGTGTTACAATTGCCTAAAAATATTGACCTAAAGCAGACATGATTAAGCTAGATTCCTTGTCCTTTGTTCTGATAGTTGGTCTGGATAGGAGTATAGGTTGGCCTGACATGGAGAAGTAAGCAATGAATACTTGGTGTGGTGTTACAAAAATGCAGTTCACCAGAGAGCAGCAGCGGTATATTTTTTGGTGTGTGTCTTTTTTCTGACACGTAGTGGCCATTTGTTTCTCTGCATCCTGGATCTGGTAAGTCTGATATCCAGAAAAATGTCCTGGAATCTTGTGTATTTTGTTTCACATCCTATAATATTGTAATGGAATGATGGAAATGGGTGGATATTAGGGGTGATACTTAACGGTTAGAATTGAAAAAAAAAAAATCAAGGTTGAAAAAATCCAGAGGACCAAAAATCCAGAGGACCAAACTTTGCTGCCAAATTTATATGGCTGCTCAGATCACTGTATGTGAGTTAATTGGCCATATAAAGTTGTATAATAATAATAAAAATCTAAAGCAACACAGATATCATTTCTGTCCTGCAATCTGATTTCCCGATCTTGTCAACTATGTTTAGAGATGAGATCTGAATGTGGGTAGAATTCCTCATGTTGCTGGAAACCCTTTCTGAAATCAAACTGAGTTTTCAGTTTAAAATCTGCTGTTCAGTGTTCTCAGGTATTTATTTTATTCCTAAATAGTTCCCACATTCCCTTGGGCCCTATTCATGTCCATAAATAGAATCAATTATTTTACCACACTACTGGCCATATATAACCTCACTCATTAGAGTGAATAATTGACTTCTCTTATCCTAAGTATCTCTGATGCTTTAGACAAGCTTTTCATTCAATTTAAGGGCATCAGCTTCCTTTGGATTGTCTAAGCCTTTCATTTGCTTCCCAATCCTTGATTTTGAAAATACTCATTTTTTTTGCCTATTCCATGGTTTCCATATATAGCAGCAGATTCGGCTTTTTTTTTTTTTCTTGAACCATGTTCTATGCTTTTGGATAGAATGGTTCTCTCTGATTGCTGAATAGTCTTAATATGTCATAATGTAATATTGTAGAGGAGGCTTCTTTTCTCAAATTTTTGTATTTACTGAAAATAGCTTGTGAAAATATAAAGCTTTCCACTATTATCACTTTTCTTTTCATTATTTGACAAAAGAGTAATTAAATACTATTCTGTTTTCCAGGATTTTATTTCATTTGATGGATGGAATGGATCCTTTTTTAAATGAAATTGTATGGTATTATCACATATCAAGGTTTGCATTATCAGAGAGCACTGACTTTTAGTTAACATTGTAATACAGGAAAAATGAGCAGACTGCACACAAAAGATCTATTTCAAAATATTTGCGATATTTCTGAGGAGTTGAAGCTGCTCAGATGTGGACAGGAGTGGGAAAGTAAAAAAAAAATAAGAGGAAAGGGGAAGATAAGAGGACAAGGTAAAGTTTCCCTTGAGTCTGCTTCTATTCATGGTGATTTCATAGACAACAGTATAAAAATTGCTTGCCATTATCTTTTTCTTAGGTTATTTTTTTTCCAAATCCCTAGTCTAACTTTAACCATGAAATTCCATATGGTCTTCCATTTAAATTCTAGCCACTTTCAGATTTCCTTGAGAGATCAGCCAAAATTGTCTAGGTAATTCCCTGTTACTTAGGGTCATCAACAAAAGAAAAAGTATCTTTGAATATATGGTAAAGCATCATTGCGACATTTGCAGCCAAGGAACAGTATAGTACTGTTCAGCAGTACTATATGTACAGTATCCTTTTTAGCCCATCAAGGTAGGCCAAGTCAGGAAACAGATGGCATATGGACCATTGAACCTCTATTGTTACAGTACAGGGTACCTTGAAAGCCTGATAGAGTTTCCCTCTGCCTCCTCTTATTACTAAAGAGGATGGACCCCCCCCTTTCTTTCTCAAGTTACAGTAAGTGGATGATCTGGGAGAAATTCTAAAATTATATGCCTTCTTCCCCTTACAATTTCCCCACACTATAAATTCAGTTTTTAATAAAATTCCATATGTGAGGAGAACAATTATGTCTCCTGTTGTTCTAGCTGTCTCTTGTCTAGGAATTGTATTGAATGCTGGACCCTCGGAAGTATTGAGTTGGCCAAGTGTAAAATAAAAAAAATATCTTTACAAGAAATTATTTCAGTATAGTAGAACTAGATTTATGAAGATATTTTTAAAAAATGGCTAGGCAGGAAGCGGTTTGTGCTTTCTTTTTAGTGGGGAACAGTGGTGGGATTCAGCCGGTTCGCACCAGTTTGGCAGAACTGGTAGCTAATTTTTTGTTGCCCAGGCCCAGAATGGACTTCTGGAAGCGGCATCCACACAGAGAACTGGTTGTTCATATATTTGAATCCCACCACTGGTGGGAAGGCAGCATTTTCCTGCCTTTCAGAATAGAGAACTAGGATTTCTAAAACGGTAATTACTCGTTCCTTAGTTTGGTAAAAAAATAACATCCACATATATACAGCTTGACCTTTGAAAGTTCAACCAAGTACTAATCTTTGCCTATGCAAATACCAAGCTTTAGTTGTATGATTTGCCTAGCAGTAATATAACAGTCTGAGAGCAAGTTAGCACATTTATTTGGAGTGCAAATGTTAAAATGTCTTATTTTCAGATGTTTGCCTTTGACTACGGTTTCAGGGCACTCACTCATTAGAAGATACCATAAAGGAAGCTCTAATACCTTTGGTAAAAAATAACTGGTAATATTTTTTCTCTTAAAAAGTAGTAATAACAATTGTCTGAAACATAAGGGAGTCAAGTGTTCTTTCTACTGTAAATTGCATTTCTGCTATTCTAAAACTATCTTAAACTTGACTTGTGAAAAAGAAGTCAATTTGTAGGTGACTGCAGGGAAGTAAGGGAAGGCAAATGGCAAAACATATCATTCCATCATGATACATATCCTAAATTTGTGTTAAACAGTGGGACTCAAGCACATAACGTCAGGATTTGTGCTGTGAGGTCACTGCAAGTGTGTCATAATTTCTCCATCATGCTGGCTTGCTGTGGACACCTACGAGTAGAGGGATACTTGGGAGAAGAAACCCTATGGATGCGATTGATCCAAAATCCTTGTCTCATGCAAGATAACTGTTAGAAGAAAAGCCAGACTAAATTTCCTTCTCTCTCTCTTTCCCTTCCTCCATCAACATGTGCATAAGTCTTTGGAACTCCCTTCCAAAAAGACATGGTTTTTTCTTCCTCATTTACAGTTAATGCTTTAAACATAAACTTGTACTCGGGTGGGAAGGTGAAGTTATTTTTTACTATGGAGGGGGTATCCATAATGTTAATTTCCACTATGTGCCTCCTTCAGCCCTTTCCTTGAACATAGGAATTTAGGCACTTTGTATATTCCTGCTGCTTTAGACAATGCAACATTGTATGCTCACCAAGCCAATGTTGTACAGTTAAGTGATACTCAGTGGTGGGATTCAGCCGGTTCACACCAGTTCAGCAGAACTGATAGCTAATTTTTTGTTGCTCAGCCCCAGAATGGACTTCTGGAAGTGGCATCCATACACGGAGAACCAGTTGTTCGCATATCTGAATTCTACCACTAATGATACTTCTTTGAAGATGATACAGGATGGATAGCACCTCCATCACTATTAGAAGTGAATAGGAAAGGAAAGTTGTTTGAACTGACAGAAACTAAATTTGTCATATTTTTCAAGGCAAGGCAAAGGAATTTATTACCCCATTTCTGTTTGTTCCCTTTTAATTATCTTCTCATCACAAATGCTAGAGGGAGGATGGAACTGTTTGGCACAACACAAATTTGGATTCTTATATGGCTTTGGGGAAATAGTCCCTTTTTAATCTCAAATCACACATTTTCTCTCTCCTTCACTCATTCATATGACTATGTGATATAGCAGGCATTGGGCTGAGTTAGGGAAAATTTATCACTCTATAGTTAGTAAAAAAAAAAAAAAAACCAACAACCTAGAATTTATAATATCTTTTACCATCTGGGCCCATGAGAGGTGTGACTCTGTCACAAATTAATCCCCTATGTTGTCATTGCATTGATTGATTGATTATATGCCATCAAGTCATAGTTGATTATTAGAAAGCACATAGATAGGTTTTCTCCAAGACAATCTGTCCCTAACCTAGTCTGTCAGGTTTTCAAATGGTGCACTCATTGCCTCTGTAATTATCTGCTGCTATCATTAAAGAAAGTCATTCTGCAATATGTATGTCATGTCTAAAATGACATGATATGCCATTTTCCATCATTACTTTACTCAGGTATCTTTAATATAACCAAAATTACATTTCTAGTTTGCTAGTACCTTTTCATTTCCTGGACCCTACAGAAAGTGTATAGTCAACATCTATCTGCCTGTACTGCAGCCATCTTTGAAGTGAACATCATATGAACTAATCCAATGGGTTTCAACCTTTTCTTCATTATAGATTCCCTTTAATACCTTTTGTGACCATGGACCATGGCCACCGACCAACAAGACTTAATGCAAGATTTAAATCATAACATTTCTTCAAGCCTTCGCAGATCCCCTATTACAACATCGCAGCCCCTAAATATTCATGGACCACTGGTTGAGGATCACTAAGCTAATAGGGCAATGCAAAAAGTGATTTTCAGGTAGTGCCTTGTCCACGTCCAGATACAAGTACTGTATTTTCCGGTGTATAAGACGACTTTCTAAACCATGCAAATCTTCTCCAAAGTCAGAGGTCATCTTATACACCGAGTCGTCTTATACACTGGAAAATACCATATTTTCCAGCATATAAGACAACTTTCTAACCATGCAAATCTTCTCTGAAATCGGGGGTCATCTTATATGCCAAGTCATCTTATATGCCGGAAAATACGGTATGTATACAAGTGTCTATGCAATCTTTCAAGAATGAATTCAATGTTTTTCAAAAACATGAGCAGTAGACTATAGGAACTGCCATGTTGTCAAAGTATCTGATTCAATTTTAAGGACATCTACAACTGAATTGATAGCATGAGACAGTTGTGGGAGATATGTGAGACTGGACTTCTTATCAGTGAGATGAGTCTGGCCCAAGCTCTACTCTGGTCTCCAGCACTTTGATGAGGTTGAAAATTGTGGTTTCCTCTTGCCTTATCATGAACTGGAAGTAAATCAACTTAGCTTCTTAGTGAAGATGATGGTACAGTATCACAGTGGGTGCAGATTATTTGAAAATAGAAAAAAAAAGATGCATGTGGAGATATCCTTTAAAAACAGCACTATGAAGCAGAAAATTGTTTCAAGGTAGTTTTGAATGTGCAGAATAGAATAAACAATCTATTTAGGTAAGTGGATAGGCTGACAGATTTGGGGCTGTTGAAATCTAAGGGGTAAGTCTGAGAAGAAGAAAAAACACTTTAAAAACGGATGCTATTTTCCACCCCACTTATTTGTTTTAACGGGAGAAATACATACATAGATCTTAGGCAGAAACACCAACCTTTATAGAAAAGAAAGAAAGCTAGACTTTCATTGTATTGTCTATAAAGGAAAGGAAGGAAGGAAACAGGGAAGATACTTGATAAAGACATAGCAAGCTAGACGTCCCTGACAGAATGGAAATGGCATTACAATTGACAGCCGATGGGTGGATCTTGGCCAGTGAAATGTGTCCAGTGAAAGGAAAGATCATAACATTGTCTACTTATATTCGAGACAGCTGCTCCTAGTGAGTAGACTGCAGGAATCAAAGTATTTCAGTTGGCTAGGCAGTTAAGTGACTGGATGTTGGAGGATTTCAATTACAGTCATAATGTATCCTACATGGGCACAAAACTTTACAAGTCTCATTTCTTAAATCACTTTTGCAATTGCAACTTTTCAAATATTAATCTTTAAAATGGCAAGAAGCTCTATGGAATTCACTAGGTAAGTAT
This sequence comes from Crotalus tigris, assembly GCF_016545835.1. Lineage (NCBI taxonomy): Eukaryota > Metazoa > Chordata > Lepidosauria > Squamata > Viperidae > Crotalus > Crotalus tigris. Next base: position 19,268 of record NW_024097274.1, read on the forward strand.
CCTTGAATCCTTAGTAAAAGAAGTTTTCATTACAAGTTTAAGGACGCAGAAAAAATATTTTTCCTTGATGTGCATGTGTGGAATAAATGGCGGAATGGTGATTACAGTGGTTTTTTTTTTTAAGTGATAAATGGACTAAGGATCCAAATGGATTTGAAATAAGATTTTGAAGTTAATTATAAGAATCCTTCCTATGGGAAATGGCTGTTGTATTGAATTCTAAAAAAAAGAAAAGAAAGATAGGATGGGATTTTGAAGCTAGAGAGAAGTAGAAGGAATTAATTATGAGAATTAAAGGAGAAGTTCACTTTAACATCATTTGCTAACCCAAAGTGGAACAATGGACATATTGAAGAATATTTATTACAGTGGACTCAGAAGTTAATTTTAAGAATATCTGCTATTATAGATAAACTTTGTATAAATGATATTATAGAAGAGGAACAAGTTCTATCAGACAAGACTGAAATTGATATGAAAGTGAATTTAAAAATGACAGGCTACAAGAATGATCTGGAAAAAGATAATATTCTCGATATACAAATGAAACCAGCTGATCTTTTAATATTTAAAATTGTCATTAAATAATAATCCAGGAGAGTCACTTGGAAAAATTTCCCATGGTGGTCTTACAAAAGAGATTTCTTAAAGTTTGAAGGGTTTGGTGAGAAGAGACAAAAGAAAAATGAAAAGAAATAAAGTTTTAGGGCATTATTTGAAGGGATTAAAGACTAAATATTGTTAAAAGTAAAGAAGAAAGAGCTCCTCTCTGAGATGGATGGGTGGTTTAAAAATGTGATAGAAAATCAGATGGGATACTAAAATGATTCATTTGATCAAGATTAAAATAGATACGCTGGTATCTGTGCTAATTCTAGACTTTTGCTGACTAGGATTAAATGATGAGGATTTAACATTTTGTTTATAGATAAGAGGTGAGATATGGGAAGACAATGACATTTGTTGTATTTTAGGAGAAGTGTTTTCTCCAAAATTGTTTTCACTTGTGACAAATTTGGATTTTTTAAATATAGTTTATATATATTTCTTTTTCTTGTTCTTTACTATATTCTTAATTTTATTTTCTATTTTTCTTCTTTTCTGTACTTTCTATTTTTTTTTAAAAAAAATACTCTGTTTTAGAGTATTAGCTTTTATCTTTTTCACTGAAAAGTTAGTAAAAGTGTTGCCAAGAAAAATAAATAAATGAAAAACTGTTGATGTTTGAAATCCAAAAGGATGCAGATTTTTTGGACATCATGCAAACTGTATTAGAATAACTACATCCTGGCAATGGGGTTGTAAATCAAGGTGTAATCTATAACTGATTTCAGACATTTTAAAAGCATGGTGGGCACGTTTCCTTAAGTGTGTATCTTTTCAAAATGATGGACTTCCATTCTCAAAGACCATAATTTCTATAAATTATGGAAGCTGAAGACTTCTGAAAGGCACAAGGATATGGAATATACTGTACATCTATATTCAAGGAAGGTAAAGGATACAAATGTTTTAATCCACCCCTCCCTTGGCCTTATCACTTCCTTCCAATCATTATTTAACCCAAGGAGCTTTGAACTCTGATTTTTCCACCATCTGCCAATCTTAAAGCTAATTTGTGATGATTCCACAATTTTGACAACTAGATAATATTCAGAGCTCTCTATTTTAGCTCACTGTAGTGAATAACTGAAGCTGCTAGTTAACAAACCATCACTGAAACTCTAATCACAACTGTGCAGGTGGTTTAATACAATATCACCAATTTTATGAAGAGATATTTTTCCCCCAACAACTCTAGGCCAAAATAGGGGATAGGCTGCAGGAACTGGAACTTACTACATGGGAATTTCCATGCTTTTTCTATTCTGCTGAAGTAATCAAATTTTACCAAGTTCATGTCAAGTGGAAACACAAGCAGACGAGTAATTTGCATGCCCACTTAGGGCAACAGCAGGGAAAACAGGCAGAAACCTGTTATTTTCAACTCTGCTAAATCAAGTCAGGATTCATTAAGTTGATGCTGCGGAGCCAGCAGCAAGTTTCAAGCAAATCAACCATTTTTCTTTAATTGAGAAAAGAACTGTCCACCAGCTCTGCAGAGAAGAAGGAAGGAAGGAAGGAAGGAAGGAAGGAAGGAAGGAAGGAAGGAAGGAAGGAAGGAAGGAAGGAAGGAAGGAAGGAAGGCATTTTCAATAGCATGTGATCAAAAACATTCAGACTTGCATTTGAAGCACCTCTGAATCTTTATGGGACAACTATAGGTTCTCCCAAGTATTCTGGGATGGTACTACATATGAAAAATTGTAAATATTTCAAAATGATGACCAGTTTGACAACCCGCTTAGCTCCAATTGACACTTGCAGCAATGGAAAAAACAACAACAAAAACAATGCTACTATTGATGTAAAATGAGTTCTCTAATTCACAAGAAGCTGTTAGAGAATTTCTATCCCTCCCCATCCCCCCAAAATTTAGCTAAATAGTCTCTAAATTTCCCTACCAATAATTAAGATGGAGTCTTTGGAATGGCTCTTTGTCACTGCTGCATAAAATACTTTTAATGCTTGGGAAATGAGGGAGAATGCTTCTTTCTTTCTTTCTTTCTTTCTTTCTTTCTTTCTTTCTTTCTTTCTTTCTTTTTTTCTTTCTTCACTGAAGTTCTCTGATCTGCTGTTCAAGGTGAACAGGAACTCTGCTCACTTGGCAGTGATGAAATATTTGTTGCAGTCCTCTTTCTGCTTTAAATACTCATTTTACAAATAGGAAGCCTATATGCTCAGGAACTGTTCACACAGGGACAAAATGTCTACCAAGAATGGATCCTGTAGGCACTGGGGATGAAACTTTCCTAGTCTTTTAATGAGCTATCTAACATCTAATCTAATTCTTTTAATCTTTTTAAGGGGAGATTTGAGACAATTTTAGCAGACTCAATCAGAATAGGAACCTAGAAGAGGATGCAAATAATTAGAAAAGAAGGCTATTAATGAATTTTTCAATTACTTTGGACTAGGGCTGTGCTGATCAGAAAAAAAAAAAAATCTAGTCAGTTTGACAGCCTGCATTAGTTAGTCCTTCTACAACAGTGTTTATACATACAGTACAGAGCCTTGGTCTACATCCCACTCAAACATACGCAGCTGTTAAATAGCCTAAATTTTATGTTTTAGGGAAAATTGCCCTGCCTTCCTTCTTTGACACATTTCTCCAATTCACACTTCTTTAACATATTTCCCCAAATATATGCTGCATGTTTTTAAAATAAAAAGCAAGATTTATCCAATACTTTCAGCTGTATGTGCCTTTACTGAATTTCCCTTAGTTTTAGCTACTTAAACCACCTCCACCCACTTTTTATTGACTTTTGCTTCAAAGTATTAATCTTAGCCATGATCCCAAAAGCCATTCCACTGTGACCTCTGGTTCCCAAATTTGCTTCATACAGAATCTGGATTATTATTATTATTTGTAGTCTCTGATAGGAATAAATGGGAAAAGTGGCTATTCCTAATTCAGAGGAGGTCTGAATTAATCTGAATTGCAAGTCTAAATAAATATGTTGTATCTTCTCTCTTCTCAGTTTCCTTCACTTATTCTATAGAATAGAATAAGGAAAAGGCTGTATAAAAGGATCAGAACAGGTTTTGAACAGCAACAAAATAAAATAAGGAAGAGAGAAGAGAGAAAAGCAGGGGTATGTGATGCAAGTAGTCCTCAGAGACCAGTAAATTATAACCACAACTATAGCCAATGTCATTTAAGTGCTCTTTAGTTTCTGATGATAAAGCACTAGCTTATCACTGTGCTGACAACTGCAGGCCTCTGTGGCCTCAACTTACAGCCTGTCCATTTGTTACTCAGCCATCCAAGCTGCACTGAATTTAGTGCAACTCAAGTGGGTCATGAGCATGAATAGGTAAAAATATTCCCTGGGCTTCCAACTGGCAACACATAGTCTGGTTCTGCTGATTGTATGACGGTATAGCTTGCCAACTACCCAGAGAAAAAGGTTTAACCGGGAAATAGATGTTGCCTCCCCCCCACCACCACTTTCTCTCTTTCTGTATTTTCTTGGCAAGTGGCCAAGAAGTTAGGCATTTATTAGGCAGGCAGATAGATAGATAGATAGATAGATAGATAGATAGATAGATAGATAGATAGATAGATAGATAGATAGATAGATAGATGTATTCCCATATATACAAAGCAAAAAGGTTTGATTATGCTCCTAGACTTCTTAATAGAAAGCTTTGGCTTTATTTTTGTCCTTGGACATCTTCAAATGACCAGACCATGATCAAAACTCATGATCTTATAACAAATAAAATTATATGTCCATCTACAGAAGGTGGCCACACACATAGATGATCTTGGTTCATCTAGAAAAATACTAAATATTATCAGACCTTGTTTGGTATTTAGGTGGGAGGATTCCAGGAAATCCCACAGTTGTAGACTGGATTGGAAATCAAGCAAACAAAAAGTCCTGGGGGAAGGCAATGGCTGCTGAGAAAATGATGGGTATGTCCACATAGTCTCAAGACATCAGCTTGACTTGAAAGAATCTTTCCTCTTTATCCTGTCTACTTTACTTTCTATAACATTTCAGGCAAAGACTTTTCCAGTCACTTAATATGTTCTGAAAATGTCAAACACTAAAGCTGAAAACTTCTGCTAGTAAAACAGGTGTCTCTTGCTAAGCTATAGTTTCTTGGTCTGTACCAGATTTGCCCCCCACCCCCATTTCTGTCTATTGTTTTGGAAGTTACACTTCTAACTATGGCCTTTATAATCCATTGTTTTTTGTTCACTGAAATCAATGGCCTGTAAATGATAAAATGTAAAAAAACTGTATTGCCGTTATTTGGGAAATTGACTTTTTTTTATTTGAATGAAAAGGGTCAGCTAGAACAAACTATATCTTTATTGTATTCCAAGAAACTGTAGCTGTAGCAATTGATAGTTTCTGAACAGGTGGAAATTGTATTCAGAATTAAGATTCAGTTAAATCTTTCAGTCTCTCATGCAGCGGCATCTCCTCTGAAAACTAGAATTTCCTCGTACCTTTAATATTCCTGGTCCGTTGATGGGTGCTCATTTACATGCTTTACATCTTTGCTTCCCTGTACAAGTAAATCTTTCAGGTTAGGCTGGACTTCTTCTATTGCTAACTGAAACATGACAAATCCTATATAAGAAACAACTACATCTTCACAGAAATAGAGTACAACAATGATAAAAACTGTCTTGAATGCATTTGGGTCAATATAAAAGGGGGGGGAAATGACATTGCCATAGGTGTATACTACAGACCACCCAACCAAACAGAGGAAATAGATGAACTTTTTGCTAGTCAGCTAACTAAGGTATGTAGGAAGCACATCACAATAGTAATGGGGGACTTTAACTACCCTGACATCAACTGGGAGACAAACTCCGCACCAAGTGGAAGATCAAACAGGTTCCTGGCAAACCTAGCAGACAACTTTGTCTCCCAAAAAGTAGAGAATGGAACTAGGGGATTAGCCATTTTGGATCTAATTCTCACTAACAGAGATGAAATGATAGACGGTGTTGGAGCCATAGGAACCCTGGGAGGAAGTGATCATGCAATATTAGAATTCAACATTATAGAAGCACAACCAATAGAACACAGTCAAACTAGAGTCTTGGACTTCAAGAGAGCTAATTTCAATAAACTTAGAGAGGGCTTGGGAAGGATTCCATGGATGAGAATCCTCAAGGGGAAAACAACTCAAGAAGCTTGGGAAATTTTGAAAAATGAGATAATAAAAGCACAGTCTAGCACAATACCAACAAAGAGGAAAAATAACAGCTCTCAAAAGAAACCAGCATGGCTGCATAAAGAACTCTCTGACAAATTGAAAGATAAAAAGGACAAGTATAGAAAGTGGAAAGAGGGGAACATAACTAAGTCAGAATATCAGCAAATAGCCCGAGCCTGCAAAGATGAAGTGAAGAAAGCCAAGGCTCAAAATGAACTAAGGCTTGCGACCAAAGTCAAAAATAACAAAAAAAGCTTCTTTCAACATGTAAAAAACAAGAAAAAAGTGAAGGAAATGATTGGTCCATTAGTGGGTGGAAGTGGCAAGAAGGTGACAAGCAACAGGGAGAAAGCAGAACTATTTAACTCATTTTTTGCATCTGTCTTTACACAAAGGGAAAAAACAGACCAACCTATCAAAAATAGTGCCACAAAAAACAAAACAGAAACACAAGTTAAGATAGGCAAGAAAATCGTTAGTGAGCACCTGTCCAGCCTAGATGAGTTCAAATCGCCAGGACCAGACGGATTACACCCCAGAGTTCTCAAGGAACTGGCAGATGTGATATCGGAGCCACTGAACTATATTTTTCAAAGATCCTGGAACACAGGGGAACTACCAGAGGACTGGAAAAGAGCTGATGTAGTTCCCATCCTCAAAAAAGGAAAAAAAATGGATCCAGGAAATTACAGACCTATCAGCCTGACCTCAATACCTGGGAAGATCCTGGAAAAGATAATCAAACAACGAATCAACGAACACCTAGAGGCAAACAAAGTCATTACTAAAAGCCAACATGGGTTTGTCAAAAATAGATCATGCCAGACAAATCTTATTGCATTCTTTGACCAAGTGACAAAATTAGTGGATCAGAGGAATGCTGTGGACATAATTTACTTGGACTTCAGTAAGGCATTTGATAAAGTAGATCACAACCTACTACTTGACAAGATAGAAAAATGTGGGGTAGACAGAACCACCACCAGATGGATCCGTAGCTGGCTGACCGGCCGTACTCAGCGAGTGGTCCTCAATGGAACTGCATCTATATGGAGGGAAGTGTGTAGTGGGGTGCCCCAGGGCTCTGTTCTGGGCCCAGTACTCTTCAACATCTTCATCAACGATTTGGATGAAGGGATAGATGGGGAACTCATCAAATTTGCAGATGACACCAAGCTGGCAGGAATAGCCAACACTCCAGAAGACAGGCTTCAGATACAGAAGGATCTGGACAGACTTGAACACTGGGCACTAACTAACAAAATGAAATTCAATGGTGAAAAAAGCAAGGTTCTACATTTAGGCAAGAAAAACCAAATGCACAAGTACAGCATAGGTGGCACCATGCTCAATAGTAGTAACTGTGAGAGGGACCTCGGAGTCCTAGTAGACAATCACCTAAATATGAGCCAGCAGTGTGCTGCAGCTGCCAAAAAGGCCAACACAGTGCTAGGCTGCATTAACAGAGGGATAGAATCAAGATCACGTGAAGTATTAATACCACTCTTCAATGCCTTGGTAAGGCCACACTTGGAATACTGCATCCAGTTTTGGTCACCACGATGTAAAAAAGATGTTGAGACTCTAGAAAGAGTACAGAGAAGAGCAACAAAGATGATTAGGGGACTGGAGGCTAAAACATATAAGGAACGGTTGCTAGAATTGGGTATGTCTAGTTTAACGAAGAGAAGGACAAGGGGGGACATGATAGCAGTATTCCAATATCTCAGGGGCTGCCATAAAGAAGAGGGAATTAAGCTATTTTCCAAAGCACCTGAAGGCAGGACAAGAAGCAACGGGTGGAAACTAATCAAGGAGAGAAGCAACCTAGAACTAAGGAGAAACTTCCTGACAGTGAGAACAATTAATCAGTGGAACAGCTTGCCTCCAGAAGCAGTAAATGCTCCAACACTGGAAGTTTTTAAGAAGAGACTGGACAGCCATTTGTCCGAAATAGCGTAGGGTTTCCTGCCCGAGCAGGGGGTTGGACTAGATGACCTCCAAGGTCCCTTCCAACTTTACTACTATTACTATCTTCTAAATCTGGTTTGGCTTGAATTTATATAGAAGCCAAGTATGACCATAGTCTACTGAAAAATAAAATAAAAAAATCTTCAGATTGGTTTCTAACCACCATTACCTCTCTCCAGCTTGCTTTGTGGGTTGGTTTGAAAAATGTATTAGGGATACCCATTTTATTCTTCAGAAATCAGCATAAAAACCCTGGCCTGAAGCTATTAAGCAGCTGCTCATTGCTGAATAATTGAAGCAAAAGCTTTCTTATCTGGATCAACTGATTCCCCCCCACACACACACACACACTCATTGTATTCTGTATTCTATTTTCTATTAGTTGTTTTAATAGAATTCTTCTGGTTTATGCCCTCTTCTATTGCAGGTATGTCTTGATTGCAGGCATATTTCTTTTATATTAAGCAAATATGGAACTTTCTCTCCTCTCTTTCTCTCTTTGCAATTAGAAAAGACTGCTCATTTTAAGCAGTTCACTGTGCACAGTATGGCTCACCAATTCTGATGTATGGTTCAGAGTTCATATTCTTCTGAATCTTGGTTTTAATTTAAATATATATATCATGTCTCAAGGTAAGTGGCAGCTGAAATTACTTAGCAAGGTTTGGGCTGCTACACTGTGCCAGACACATGGGGATGCCATTGAAGGGTGTCCAAAAAGTTCAGCTGGAACTGAACATGGCAGTTACCAGTCTCTAAGGGCATAATTAAATGTTACTTGAAAACTCAGACACCCGCATGGCCATGTTAAGAGAACCGGGGGGGGGGGGAATGCTTGGAGAGAAGAGTTTAGTCTGGAGAGCAATTTAACCATTTCCTAATTCAAAATCCCTGGACCCCTTTCCCTCACTCCACAAAACGTTAAATATTGTGGTTGAGGGCAATTTGGGGGTAAATAAGTAATAGGAAATTTGGTTTCCATTTCTCTCCTTCCTTGTAGGGGAACATAGCTCGAAAGATGATTGAAATACAGACATTTATGGGCAAGAAGAGATTAAATGCCTCAGATTATAATTATGAAAATTTTAGAATGTGCAGAAATGGACAGACTAACTTTAGAGATTAAAGGGAAAGAAGATTCAGTTTACTTTAAGACATAGGAAAAATTCTATCAATGGTTAGCAGCTTGATAGAATGAGAATGGATTGTGAAACTTAATAAGATGAAGGATATTTATTGACTAGACTTTACTTTCATGATTATTGTTATTATTAACAATTATGATTACTTAGTATTATATTAATTATTGCTACTTAAGATGAATGATACTTACTGATTAACTTCTCTTTTTTTCTTTTTCTTTTTATGATTATTGTTATTCGTGGTGACTATAATTGTTTAGTATTATTAACTATTAACTAAGGTTATTTAATACTGTAAAGCTAACAAGATGAATGATATTTATTGACTAAGCTTTATTTTTATGACTATTGTTATTATTAGTGATTATAATTATTCAGTATTATAGTAACTATTTATTTATTGACACTTATTGACTAACTTTTATTTTTTTATGATTACGATTATTTTTTGTGATTATAACTTTTTAGTATTATTTTAATTACTGTTATTTAACATTTGTACCCGGATGACAGTCTGCTTGCTAAAGTGATGAATTACTGTTGGGGGTAACCCCACTATTGTATCTTTCCCTACCCTTATCCCAACCTCACTCCCCAACCCCATCCAACACCCTTACCAATCTTATCCCTTCCCCACCCTTATAAAATCTAATAAAATATTTATTTAAAAAAAGAGATTAAATGCCTCTCTTCCAATTACCTCCCAGCTTCTCTGCCATCTTTCCAGAGTATAAACATTTTTCTTTCTATTCCAGGCTTTTGGAAGTTTGTGTTTTATTTATTATTTTATGTCTTTATTTTCTGATGTATCATCCTCAGAATGATATACTTAGCATTCTTTCTTCTAATTATACCCCATGGCAGCAATTCTACACAGCAACCTGGAATGAGAAAAGTAGCCTGACCCTAACCCTATGGACACTCAGAAACTTTCCTGGTTGAAACCAAATTTGAACCTGGATCAGCCTACTCCTAACCCAACACTTTGACAACTATAACCCAGTTAATCGGTCTAATATACTTGTGTGCATTGTTTTTACAGGGTTAGGGGGTCTGCACCAATGGATAATGTTTATGGGAATTCGTTACCAGGCTCAGTGAACTTTAAAGTAAACACACTGTACATTTGGAGAAAAAATTCAAAACTGAGATGACTTGGTTCATACTTCATTCCCTGAGCCACTTTGTCACACCAATTTTCTAGGGTTGGTTTTCCCAAATAACAAGCTTGTTATTTCTTTATGAATTTATTTCTGTATTATTAGGTATTATACATTTATTCTTCCATCCAAACAAGTAAATGAATGTGTTCCATAACTGACTGCTCGCTACATCAAACGAGAGCAGTTATAGTCCACACACAGTCCACAAAGCATCCAGGAAGCAATCCTAACTTTTCCATGATTCAGGTCATCAGTGGAGCCTGCCTTGCAGATGATTCATCTTTGCTAATGGCAATGTGAAGTGGTTATTTGGGGGAGGAATGAAGCATATCCCAACTCACCCCCAAAATCTGGTGGTGGAAGGTGTGTAAAATAATGGATAATATCTCCCACTTACAATGCAGCACCAGATGTGGATTTTGGAGCTAAAAGGATTGTTCATTCTGTGCTAAATTGTTGTTTATATTCACCCTCTATAAATTCCAGACCCTCGTGTAACATAAAATCAAATCCACTGATTAATTCATGTAGAACTAACAGTAATTTATCTGTCTGGAAGCAGGGAAGTCCTTTCATATCTCAGAAGCAGCTGGAGTTCATCAAGAGGACTTGGATGGGATTATAGCTCCATTTTGATGTTTATACTTCCAGATAAAAGCTATCACCTTTACAAGATAAGATGGTTAACTGTACTAAGCTCCTTTCAGTAAGTAAAGCAAAAGACTGCATCTTCTTCATCTGGAGGCAGTCTTTTTGATTAAAGTTGAAAGGGGGGGGGGAGAGAGAGACAGAGATAAAAACAAGTTTTTATTGCTTTGTGTTGAATTAAATTTATATTTTTGGAGTAATATAGAAGTAATGTTAATCTTACAATTGTGTATATCTTTATAATAAATATTAATAACATATATTAAAATAAAGTTTGTGTGTGGGTCTGTGTGTTAGAGAGAGAGAGAGAGAGAGAGAGAGAGAGAGAGAGAGAGAGAGAGAGAGAGAGAGAGAGAGAAATTAACAAGGAGAAAGAGAGAAATTAACAAGGAGAAAGACAGGCAGGCCAGCCAGTTAGATTATTAATAAATAGTGCAGATAGTTTCTCAGTCTTGCTTTTCCACTATATAAGAATAAAGTATTTTTGAAGGCATTCTGTCACTCCATCTTCTTTTCATCTTCCCCCTTTCTCATGGTAGCCTTCCACATGTTTCATTGGTATTATTTCTGAGTTACATATCTACTATACAGTGGAAGCAAAGGAAGGATAAAAAATAACTTGGACTATGCAAATGCAAGCTGATGGTATAAGGAGAGATGAAGAATCAAGTCCTTACCATAGTTCCTTCTCTCTGAAATGGTTACTTTCTATTTTATTATGTTGCACTGGAGGACTGCCTTTGAAAATTGTCCAATAATAATTACTAAAAAAAGTGCTTGGTTACCCATGTCCCCCAGAAAATAAAACCGGGTTTTATATTATTTTTTTTACCACAAAACACACATTAGGGCTTATTTCCGGTTAGGCCTTATTTTGGGGAAAATATGATACTAAATGTGTCTGTCTGTCTGACAATCTTAACTGGGGCTTACTTTGGGGGTAGGGCTTATATTATGAGCATCCTGAAAAAAACATGCTAGGGCTTATTTTCCAGTTGAGCCTTATTTTTGTGGAAACATGGTTCTTCTAGAGCCAGTTGCTAAGTAGATATTTTTCAATGATTGTCCTCCACATTCCCAACCATGGGATCCTTGGTGTCTCTGAGCTTGGTTGTTTTGTTGCAGATATTTCATTACCAAACTAGGTAACATCAGCAATTCTAGAAACCATTTGAAGTAAGAATGAACTCCCTTGCTTCCTCTTCTTGTTTCTTTTTGCTCTAGGTCCTGAGCCAGTTCTCATGAAAATTCTTATAGAATGATAGAAACTTATAACAGGACATTCTAACCTTGAAATCATATTAAATGACTTTGGAGAAGTCAATCAGATCTATTCTAGGATACTTTATGAGGTTTGGAAAAATCTATGATTTTTTATTTTGTTTTGCATTTTAGACTCTTAGCAAAATCCCTTCAGCTCATTTCCCCTTGTCCTGGTCCCACAGTGGCTCAGGATTTGAAAGAAGCATGGGCAAACTCTTCTTTGGATGTCCCCTTATATGGTGATGTTTGTGCTATCAACATCTATTTCAACAGCTGAAAGTATGCAAATATTTCACAACAGCTGAGACAGTGTTCCTTAAACTTGGCAACTTGAAAGCCACACAACTTCAAGTTGCCAAGGCTGAGAAACACTGATCTGAGATGATGTAAGTTTCAGGGACAGCTACCTGAAATCTTGCTAAGCTGTTGCCAAAATGACACAGATCCAGCAACCATCAAAACTGATAAATGATCAAGCCACCCTTACTTCATAACTTTTTCTTTTGCTAACATTTTCAGTATCAGTGCTATGGCGAAGAAGTTAGTAATGGAATTTTTTTCACATAAGCATCTCTACAAATATATGTTATGCCCAGAATTTGGTTATTATTGAATGACTCACAATTCATACAAATTGCCAAATATTGATTCTGTATGTCACTTCACTGCAACCTCCTCAAAACAACAACAACAACAAAAAAAAAAACCAGTCCCTTGGAAAAGGCTAAGAATTGTGTTTGCATGGATTCAAAACAATGTATTTAATTGGGGAGGGGGGAACCTTTACAGTTCAGCTCCTTCATTCAATGAAATATTCAAGGTAGAAAAAGATGGGACCAAATGAATGGTCTTTTTGAAGATGGCTTACTCTAGATCTTAAATTTTGTAAAAAAAAGTGTAATGTGCATCTAGTCCAAATGTAATAGAGAGATAATCAGAGACTTATTTTTAAGCAAATGCAGATTTGCCTTTGTGTCAAGTTTTCTCTCGCCTATAAAATATTGAAAAGGAGCAAACTGTTAAAATAGTCCCCCAGGTTCTAGCATTGCTGAATGGTGGGGAGGGGGTGGAAGAAATTTTACACCATAGAGATAATTGGCATATTAAACTAATCTTTTATTAATGGAACACAAATTTTAAAATACATCTTGTCTCAACCAAAGTCAGCATGGAAGTGTTTATGCCATTACAATCTGGCTTTCCTTTGTAATAATTCTCTGCAGGATCCACCTTTTCATGACAAAATTGAGAATTTATTCACTTGTATTTATACTGCATATCACACCAATTTTAGAGAAAGGAAATTGGGTCCTTGACTTTAAAAAGGTCTAAATCATCCTATTGCATGGCTGATTGGTGCTGTTAAAGCAACTAGGCATGTACAGTTAATCCAGAAATATGCACAGCAGGCAACTCATCTGTTGAGCAGCCAGCCATGTACAGATAATGGGTACCCTGCCAGGCATATCTCTGGACTGAAAGTCCACAAGCATTTCATGGATGACATCTTCCAGCCTTCAAGAGACAATGAGCCATGTTTCAGAACAACTTACTGAAGATAAAGACTGCCCCCAAGGGAAAGTGGTACCAGTTTGTTTATTATCATGGATATTACCTAGAGTGACCAGAAAATTTCCATGCTAGTTTGTTGAAAGGAGGCATTGCAGGAAACCTGCAGAAAGCCCTCACTCTAACCTACAAGCAAAGGTCAAGTGCAACTAAGATTTGCATTGTTTTGGTGTCAAAAGGATTATCTAGGGCAGTCACCTTCGATATTTCACCACCAAATGCACCCTTTACAGCAGGGGTCTTCAAACTTGGCCTTTTTATAACTTGTGGACTTCAACTCCCATGGCTGGCTGAGGAATTCTGGGAGTTGAAGTCCACAAGTCATAAAAGAGTCAAGTTTGAAGACCTCTGCTTTATAGGGTGGGGTAAGGTGAAATAAGATTATATTAGGTTAGCTAAGAAAAGTCAATTAAAGAAAATTATATTAAGGTATGGATGATCAATCCTTTTTAGATAAGACTTTCATTCTGATTAGTATCTATACCAAGGACTCTATGGAAAAAAACATGTCAGACACGAATACAAAGCCTAAGGGCAAAATTGGGGTGAGGCAAAGAGAAAAAATACCTAAATATTTTTGTATAATATACAAATATAATATACAAATATATTGCATACAAATTGTACCTCCAGGAATGGTTCATCATACTTCAAGAAGTCATTTAAAATAAATGATAGAACTACCATTTTCTTAAAGCTCTGTCATTAGAAATCCAAAGATTCCTTCTTATGTCACATTCACTCCAAATGAATACATTTATTTTCCTTCTTCTTTCAAATTAGAGGGACTTAGAGTTAATTCCAAAAATGTGACTGACTGGGCAGTTAGCATGTTGACATACATCAGAACTTCAATTAAATCTCTCCCTTTTTTTAAAAAAAAAAAGATGATTGTTCATTGCAATTTAAATAAATTTAAATGTAATCTTATTTCACCTTACCCCACAAACTATTTATATGTTTTTTTTCAGTAATTCCATTCTTATTCCTAGAGCTATAATGGTCATTATTTCCTTGTATTACAACATGTTTAACTAAGAACTGGTAAAGATTTCTGGTGTGGGCACAGTGCAATTGTTTGATTATTTTAAAAACTCTGATCAAATATTCCATGTCTGTTTTTTTAAATAGTCACTTGAATTCATTATCATAATAAGGGGACTAAGCACAAAATGTAAAATTAAGATAACTTTCCCAGAATCCCTTATGTAGAAGGTCCAAATGATTATCTTTGATTCTGGTATAACATGCACATGAAATTATATCGTTAATATAAGTATGCCTTACAGTATCTTCTTTTCCTTGTAACTCTTACCTCGCACCCAAAAGCTCAGGCAAAGAAAGCAGAAATTAAGCTCATCAGAGAATCCATGATAGATTCTTCTAGAATTATTTCTTTTTCAATCTCTTTGGGTTTCTCTAATATTACCCATCAGATCGGTTGTAAAAAAATAAAAAATCATCCCATAGACAGCAAACAGCAGCAGCCAGAAGTTTTTATTTTTTTCTCATCATTTCTTCAAAAGAAGCACTCATGTTAATACAATATTCTCATTCTCATTTTTGTTTTTTGGTGTTCTGCACTTTGAAGAGGTTTTTCTTTAATCGTATTTGATGTGAAATCCATAGCCTTTCCAACTTCTTTTGTATTGTTTTTCAAGTTGAAGCCCTTACATTTGTACCTGCATATTGTATTACATATATTTCACTGTGCCCTGTCTCCCCTTCTCTTGTTGATGCTGGCAAGCTGCTAGGAACAGACTTTTTATGGCACATTTGATTATATGTTGCTGGAGAAACAGCTTAGCATCATGTCGGGTAATTAGAAGTTTGTAATAAAAGCAACTTTGTTTTGTAATATTGTGTGTCCTGAATGTAAAATTTGTGCATTCCAGAGGTGGGAACAAGGTTATTACATGTTTATCTTGTTCAAAGATTAACATGGACATTTTAAAGAATCCCCTCTGTAATTTTCTTTCTCTTGTCCAAATGTCTATTGTGGGTGGTCAAAATTTACCCAGTAAATTTAATGGGTCTTTGAATATAGATCTCTAAAACTGAAATCCAATACTTTATCAATGCATCACACTGTTTTCTCTTTGCAGGGAAGGACAGTAGCTCAGTTACAGAATCCATATTTGGTATAAATTTAGTTTTGAGCATCAACAGGTTGTTCTTAGAAGTTTCCTGCACAGCAGCTCTGTGTAGGAATATTGGCCTAGATAACTACTGAATTGACTCAGAATATTAAAGCTTCATAAGTACCTCCTTATGTATGTTAAACATTTGGGGTTTTGGAGGCAGCTCTGGGGTCAGTAATACAATTGCCAGCATTTTAAGAATTGGGTTGCAGCACTGATCTCAGATTATGATAATTACCATCATCTGAGTCAGAGGAAGGCAATTTGGTACCCCACAGATGTTTGGATTACAACCCCTGCAAACACTTGTTATAAGGAATTTTTTTAATTAATTCAATATGATCCTTAGCCTAATTTTAAATATCTTGTGTAAGAGAACAGTTCATATCATTAATGAGACTTATCTCTCTATGACAGAGGGAGAGAAATATTGAAATTTGCATTGAAATTAATGAGCATCTTTATACACTAATAGTTCTGGCTCCATCAAGAGTTTGTTTCAGCCTCGTCCACCATGTGGAAAAATGTTGCTTAGCCTTGTCATCTTGCTTAAGTTTATGGTTGCTGAAATTCACAATCTAAGTAACATATTAATTTCTTCTGGATCTATTCAAATGTCCAATGTCATTTGGAGTTCTAGGAGCTCAAGGCACTTTCTTGAGTTTATTGCCACAACAACAATCCTATAAATCCTACTGGTGGAGAATGATTGGTTCAGACACATCTAATGAGCTTAGTGTAATACATTAACCATTATACCTGTAACCTCTATTGGTAATGTAGACACTGATATTTGAGGCCTTTGAGTCAGTCTTGACTCCTGGAAAATACTAGAACAGGTCCACTTCGGCTTGTCATTACTTTCTTTCTAGTGCTGAGCGACATAGACTGGCCCAGCTTGCTTCATGCCTTAAATGAGAGTAGAATTTGAGATGTACTGGTTAATTGCCTTGTGCCTTATTACTACATTAAACTGGTTCTCACTTATATATAAAGCCTGACAATATATCAATTCTTCTATAGAAAAACTCAGTTTTCCCCCTGCAGCATTTTCTTTTATTTTTATATATTATTAGAACACACTCAATAGCACATCTAAGCCATTTCCTGGGGCACAGGATGCCTTTTCCTATATTTGTCCCTTTGAGATCCATGCAGCTCTTTGGAGTTTAATCTACCGTCATCTTGCAGCTTTACACAAAACAGCTGTTGCCTCTCCTTTAATAACAATGCAGGTTGCTGAGGAGCCTGAGGGATCCCACCATCTGACATCCACATTTTCTTCTAAATATACACCTGTGCATCATGTTTTCTTGGGGCAATCATAGAGCAATGGGAATCTCATTTTCTTTGGCACAGCTTCACTTTTATCTTTTGCCTTTGAAACTTGCTTTAATTCCCACAGTTTTCAGAAACTTGTTCATTACTCTTTATCCTGTTTTTTACACCACCAAACTGCAAATGTCTCCAGTTCATTTTCTCTGTGGTCTACAAATGCCTTCAATTCAAGAGACTATGGCAGAATTGGACAGACTTCTAGAAGATGAGATTTTTTTAAAAAAAAAATGTTTAGTGGGTCACTTTTTAATATTCTGAGAATGAATCAACATTTCAGTTTGCAGGTTTGGGATGCCATAGAAGAGGGGGAAAAAAAGGCAGAAAAAGAGCTGTTATGGAAATTTTTGATGCATTTGAATAAAGAACATGAGCTAATATGTTCCTAAACTGCTGTGTTCTGAGCAAGAAAAGACTGAGGATTCTCATCTTTATGTTTAATATTCTTTTCAGTGATTGGTACTGCATCTTTCAGACCATCTCCACAATGAAAGGCAATGGGAATTTAACAAGGATTAGCATTAACAACAAAGGTCAGAAAGGCATTTTGTGATTGGATACAAATCAAGGAGGCTCAGCAGTGGAATTCCCATTTTGTTTTCAGAAAGGGTTAAGAGACCCAGAGATGAAGACTATATAAGCATCCTTAGATATTCAGCGTTTCAGTTCTGAATATTAAGACAAAAAAGTACAATGACTCTCAATTTAGCAGACTCTCATTTAGTGAACTTAGGATGGAATGGACACTTTTTAAAGTCCCAATGGCTGCATCATGTCTTCCAAAGATCTGGCACCTTTTTAATGCTACTTCTAAATAATAACTATCTAAAAAGATATAGGAATTAATTGCATCAACTCTTTTAACTAATCACATTTAAATCAAGTTTAACTTTTGTCTGACTCTCTTCCTCTTTTATCTTATCATTTTATACCACATAGCCCTGGCATGCCAGCCAAAAGCCAAGTGCATTCCTCAGTTAAAAAAAAGAGGGGTCATTTTCCTGAACAAACATAGAAAATTAATACAGAATACTATATAAGTAATAATTAGTTATTAACTACATTAATAAATAAAGGAACTATCATGGGAGCTAAGTTATTTGTTGGTAAATTGTGGTTTCACTGTTTTGATTGCTTGAACTGAAGTTCGTATATATCCTTCTGTCTTCTTTTTGTGGTTCTCTGTGGGTGCTGGGATAAAACATTTTCTTATCTGAGCCAATAAACTCAGAAGCCATCCTTTTCATGGCCCTTTACTTGAGCAGAAACTTTGAAAAATTCTATCTTCTTGATACTCCTCTCATGTTACTTTTCTGCTACCGACCTCAGTAAAGGAGAATTAAGAACTTTAAAAGTAATTTCCATGTACTTGAACAGCAGATGTAACTTTTCTGGTTTGCATAGAAGACATGGACATTTTTATCTGATTGTATAATCAAACTAGTTTTTCTATGCTTTCCTTTGTTAAAAACAAATTGCTTCCTAAAGGTCCACAATCAGATCATGCTCTACTGAGACTATTACAAGGGTAATATTACAAGACTATTACAAGACTATTACAAGCTACTTCTGAGTCATTGTGGAGCATGGATATACTAGCTTGGAGAAGCTGGGTTCTCCACTGGCAACATCTATAGGAGGGATTAGATTTATTCACTGAGCAACAAAAACATTTCAGAATAGTTTTTTGGAATTGATCTTTACAAAGTTTCAGTTCATAACTCAATCAATAAAATCAAAAACACGCATATCATGTCAGCACTTTCTCTAGTGTTCTTTATTACTGGTGTAGCTCTTCTTGGGTATGGTAAGAGGTTTTGGAATATTATATACATTATCCTAATATGCTCCTACATCTCATAAGCTGCGTGAAACATTCTTCAGTTCAGTGTATTGTACAATTTAAGCATCTGGCTAGGAAATTCAACCCGAGGTTTCTAATGGAATTATTTTATATCTCATAATCAACATGTCTTCTGTGATGAATCATGTAATCATGAACAGTATGAAAATAGCTTCACTATGAAGTTCTTCTGCTAACTTCTATGCTTACTTTAGAAAAGAGTTCTTCAATCTTTTCAGTTTTGTGGTCCAGTGGGGGGAGGGGATGGTTTCATGTGAGCAGCGGGAAAGCATGCACATGTGTGCACATGCTTGCCCACTGCTCACGTGAGTGGGAATGTGCACTTGTGCAGGCTCGCCTGCCACTTCTGCAGTCCTATTCCAAAAGGCTCAAGGCCTGTTAGTGGGCTGTGGGCCAGGGGTTTGGGACCCTTGCCTGAGAACATTTATACATCCCTCATCTGACTAGTAGGTTTGTAGCTATGAATTTGTATTGGTCTGCTGTTCTATTTTCCAGACCCATGAAGATCAACACTTTTAAACTCTTTTATTTATATGCATTGTAGTGATCGTCACAGTATTAGTTCACACAGATATTTTAACCTATGCATAGTTTCCTATGCATGAATCAGTTTCCTTCTACCATTGTTCTCCCATGAGCAGCTCCTATCAAACATTTATCTTTCACAGTGGCAACTACGCCATCATCCATTCATGAAATGACATCACTTCATAAGCTTTATTACCTCTACCCAGCTTTCCCACTGTGCATCACTCTATGGTTTCAGTGTCACAGATGATATTCCCAAGTATTGCTTCCACAGTTGTCATTGATGAATAGACGCACAAATACTTTGAATTGCATTTAAAAATTTAGGAACCTAATTAGAAGATGGTGCAATATCACTGTCTGTCAAGCTAAATAAGTAATATTGCTGGAGGAAAAAGTGTTTGCGGGTTTAATTCTGGGATGTGTATCTATACTCCTTTGTTCTTTACTTTTGTGTTAATGTATTCCTGACCTCTTAGGTCAACTATTGCAATTTCTGTAGCTTTCAGCTTTTTAAGAAGCACATTTATCATATCAGCTCCTGCAGTATCATCAGTGTCAGTAAATTCCAGAAAATACTTTTGACAGCCACTGTTGCAGCAACATTTTCACTACATTCTATTGTTGATACAAAATGCAGCATTAAAGCTATTCATTCAATATGGCTGAGGTCAGATCTGCAGTTCAGAATCTCAAACTAGTATTTTGCTGACTTTATAACAGCCACAGTCTTTGATTTTGTTGCTGGTAACTGAATGATCTCATTTTGAATTGTTTTTTCAAAGTAATGGCATGTGAATATTTCTTGTGAGGTAATTTGTCTCAAATATGCATTAAGTACAGAATGGAATGTAATCATTCATAGTTTTAAGGAAGTTTTGATCTAGCCAGTGCTAGATTTTAGATTGGAAGCTTTCTAACAATAACACTGAGATTATTATTTTTTTTAGAACATTTTGCCAATACTATAACTCTGATACAGTACAATCTTCTCTTGATGTTGAACAACTATGATGGTCTTCAACCTTAGTTGTTTCTAAAAGTCTTTCCACTTATAAAATGCTCTCTGGTGATTTGTTGCTATCTTGAGGCATGCCACATTTCTAAAAAGATTGTCCCAGTTGTTTGTTCTTACAGACACCAATGTAGCTGGAACAATAGATCTGGAACAATTTGCAGTGGAAGCAGTAGCATTTTGGACTTTTGAGTAGGCCATCATTTCTCCACTGCCATACTAATTTTATATTAATTTTATTAAAAAATATAATAATTAATTGAGGAATTTTCTAAATCAGTTTTGTGCTGAGGCCCATGAAATAGAAGGAAATTCCATGGGCTACTAAGGTAGATCGACAGTCCTGGAAAATCTAGAGTTAAGGAACTCTAAACTCAGTAGCAGCTGTTTTTTGCACCTTCACCACAATGTTTGATACATATCTCCAGTCAGATGGAAGTCGACATTGTCTTGAGGAAGAACTGAGCTAATTTGGAATACTAATAAACTTTATGATATGGTTGGATTAAAGCCTTCATGACATTTAGTTGCTGATGTTACCATGCAGAAAAAGAAAATCTGTAGAATTACCACTGGGAACTTGGAACACAAGAAGCATGAAAATGGGAAAGCTTAATATAGTGAAAAACGAAATGACTCGACTACACATTGACAACCAAGGCATAAGCAAATTGAAATGGACTGGAATTGGACATTTTAAGTCAGAAAAAATCACACTGTTTATTATTTAGGACATAAAAAAGAGAAGGATTGTTTTTAAAGTCAGGAAGGATATAGCAAGGACAATATCTAGGTACAGTGAAGACAGTGATCAAATAATATCAGACTTTGCAGGCATACTATCATTATGTCTTTCATAATATGATTGTCCAAATTTATGCCTCAATCCTAACACATAAGAAAAGGAATGTTATGTACTTATTTCTAATACCCAATGGCTTTAGTTTAACAAACTATATAAACATTTTGGTGCAGACATTTCTACATGGAGCATTACTGCCTTACCTATATATCTCCCTCCTGGATTCACCCATGTGTTCCTTATCACAAATTTGTTATATCCAGTCTGGTAGAGAGCTTCAGGACCTAGGCTTTGGTGTTGTTTTTACCCTATAAAATGATAGAAAGAAACTTTTCCTGAGCTTTTAAAAATTTAAAAATAGTAAATTTAAATTTAAAAATTTAAAAATTTAAAAATAGTAAGGTGTCCATTCTGGAAGGTGTTCATAACTCTTGCTTTACCAACTAGGCTGTCTGATCAAGCTGTGCTGATGGCAGTGCATGCCAAATCTAGTACAAAATTACCTACAGTTAAATGTCTATGGAGATTCTCAGTCATCCAGGCCATGGTTGTCCCAAAGATGCTTTTTCAAGAGGCAACTGGACTTTCTTGTTTTTCTTTGAAGACATTTCGCTTCTCATCCAAGAAGCTTCTTCAGCTCTGAGAAGCTTTTTCATTACTCTGTCTGGCCTCTCAGAGCTGAAGAAACTTCTTGGATGAGAAGCGAAATGTCTTCAAAGAAAAATAAGGAAGTCCAGTTTCCTCTAGAAAAAGCATCTTTGGAACAACCATGTCCTGGATGACTGAAAAATCTCCATACACAATATTATCTACACTTTTAATGCAGATGTTACTAGGTAGTATGAAATTTTGTAAGATCCTAACACAATTATTTCATAAGCTAATCAATACCAACTAAGATGATGATAATATTAGATTTATACGTCTACCTATCTTGATTGAACAGCTAATACAATTAAAAGCATCAATATAACAACAAATTACAAAAATAATAAAATGACAAAAACAGAAGCAGAGAAACAAAGAATGGCAGCCAACAGTAAATCCACCTATGATAAATTTAACACAGTTAACATGCTCTGCTACCTCCTGATCCCCAGTACTCTTAAAAGGATTCCCTCATGATGCTTCCCTTGAGATTTACTGGAAGCTTGAGTTGACTTGTGAAAAAGTGAAAAGACACTGGGCACAAATACATATGGTGATGCAGAGAGTTTTAAAAATTAACATTCAGATGAAACTGGAACTTATTTTATTAGGACTTATGGATACTCATAGATTATTAGTTTTGCGTATAATAACTAGCAAGGCTATTATATACACAAAAAATGGAAGACTACATAGACACCAGTAATGGAGGAAAGGATAATAAAAATGGCTGTGTTTGCAGAAATGGTTAAATTGACTGGTTCGATTAAGGAATTTTCAGTTTTATAGAAAACTGGAAATCTTTATAGACTTTTTGCTGAAAATTGATAAATATGAACTGATGATTTTGAGACTTATTGATTAAAAGTTTGTTTATGGGAAAGATGGAATGCAACATGGGAGGGTAGAGGTGGTAGTTGCTAAGTTTGTAACTGTGGCAGAGAAGACCTGAAATCACTTCTTTAGATATCTTTTTCTTGCATTTTAATTATTCTATATTTTTATCCTCCTATAATCTTTTTCTTTTACCCTTTTCTAATGTTCTACAATTTCTCTTTCTCCTTCTATATCTCTGTAGTTTTCAAAATCTATGTAATTTTTTTTTATTTTAATAAAAATATTTAATAATTTAATTAAAGATTTAATTAAATGCTGAGCTGTGGTGGTGCAGTGGTTAGAATGCAGTATTGTAGGGTAATTCTGCTGACCGCAGACTGCCAGCAGTTCAAATCTCACCGGCTCAAGGTTGATTTAGCCTTCCACCCTTCCAGGGTGGGTAAAATAAGGACCCACATTGTTGGGGGGCAATATGCTGACTCTGTAAACCGCTTAGAGAGCACTGAGAAATGATATATAAGTCTAAGTGCTATTGCTATTTACTGGAAACATAGAATACCAAGAATGTAAAGTGTTGCCTGAAACTTGTCCAACAGGAGATCAACCTATTAGAAAGCCAAAGCTGTTCAAGAGGCCAGTTTTTATTTTAACTGTTCCATTTTGAAGAAAACTACAGTTAACCCAGGTGCCACAGCACATGCTTCAATTATGATTTAATTTTCATAAATTCTAATAGTTTAATGATTTGAGTGGTTTTCTGTGTTTGAGGCATCCCAAGTATCTGGATTTCAGGACAGGTTGGCCAAGAGAGTAAATAAATATAAAATAACATGTAGAATTATTGAACATTCAAAGGATGAAATTCATCCAGTGAGATATGCAAAGATATAGAAAACTTCAAAATGAGTTTAAAATGACAAAAAGATGAAGAGGCTGGTTATAATTTGAATAATGAAAGTTAATCTAATGATATATTTAATTCGCACAATATGGATGCCCTGCAGATAGATTTGTTTGTCTTTCATCATGATAAGTGTAGTGGAGCTAGAGTGAGAATGGAGCTGACTGAGAAGTTTTGTGGGAGCCCTGCCAATCCAGCAGGAAAATGAGGAGCTCTGGCAGTGCTGTGGATCTGGAGGCAGGGCTTGGCTCTGAGGAAGGAAGAAAAGGGAGGAAGAAGCCAATGGGAGGTGGGAGAGAAAGAGACTGGAGGGTTTTTTTTGGCAGGAGATAGGGGGAGCCAGCTGAGGAAAAGGAGAGAGAGCTTAGCTTGATGGAGCCTGCTGTCCAGAGCTAGCCGAGCGAAGAGATAGAGAGATAGAGAGTAAGAAGGCCAGACAAAGAGAGAGAGAGAGAGAGGGTAGGTTGGGGAGTTTTATTTCTTCTCCCTTGTTGGAGCCAGCTGGGTGAAGGGAGAGCCAGGAAAGAGTTTGATCGGGTTGAGGATATGTCTTTTAGTGGGAAGTAGAGGGGTTTTTATAAGATCTGCTGGAGGAGGCAAAAAGGGGATAAAGGACAGAGAGAGTGAGGGCAGAGAGACAAGGAAATTGGATAAAGGAGGGCCCCCGTGAGCTCCAGAGAGGGACTGATTACCATCATCTTAGGCAAGTTGCTGTCACCAGAGACTGATTACAATTGCTCTAGGCAAGTTGTTGTTACTAGAGACTGACTAACATTGTCTTAGGCAAGTTGCTACTATCAGAGACTGGCTAACATCGTCCTAAGCAGGTTGCTGTTACTAGGGACCAACTACTACTGTTGTATGCCACTGCTGCTACCAGGACTTGACTACCATCGTCTCCTGTAAATCTTATTGCCTGAGGTCAACTATCATCATCCTATGTGAGTTACCGTCGAAAGAGATCAACCATCACCGCCCCATGTACGTGGCTGCCAACTGTGACTGAACATCACCGTGCTACGTGCCCTGTCAGGCAGAGGTGCCAACATGAGATATTCCTTAGGTTGGCAGCCAGCCAAAGAGGAGGCCAGGAGGGCCCAGACTTTACCGGTCCCTTCAGGGGTGGCGCTACACGAGCAATTGCCCTGCCTCGATACGAAGACATACCACAAACAATAGTGGATATATATGTACAGCAATTATCTGATGAAGAAGCATCATTTTTCTGCCAAATATGCTCATAGAAATATTGAATAAGAAAAGTACCAAAATGATAATTGGAAAAATATGTCTTCTACAGATATTTTCCAGTTATATTTATTTACTTATTTCTGCACTGAACTTGCATACTGTACTTTTCCCCTTCTGTTCAGACAATCATTGTCTCCCAAGTAGTTTGCATGAGTTAAAAAGAGAGAGAAAAAGAGGCTCCCTGATTCACAAATTGAAGAAGAAAAGATCCAAAAGTGATGGGTGGGGAATGGGGAAAAAAGGCAGAAAAATGAAATCAGTTCTTCAAGGCCAGGGGAATGTGAAGAGCAATATACAGTGTGAGCAATGCTGATACGCCATTGCTTAGATATTTTCCAACAGTGCTTGATTCTTTAGCTGATGGCTGAGACAACAACGTGCTGTCCTTCAGCCTTCCTATCCTATTATTGCCAGGAGCTGACTACAAGAATATGTGAACCTGTCTAAAGCTGAACCTCATCCTTTTCACATGAACTCATTAATTATTATTCACTAATTAATTATTCTGTCCTTCTTCCCACCTCTAAGGGAATCAGATTATAAGCAAGCAAACAAAAAAGTTGTACTGTAGTATGAAATTAGGCGCTATGTTTCCCCAATATGCACATGTTAATGGATCTTTGCATTCACCTTATACAACCAAAATACAATGCTTTTTGCTCCTAACGTAAGTGTTGCATCAGTAGCTCCCAGCAAGATAAAGCCCTTGTTTGCGCATATAGGGAGTCAGACCCTCTACTTCTCTGCTAAAAAAACCCCAAAACAATTCTGAATTTTTAAAATCTTGAGATAGAACTGGAGAAGGAAATGGAGGAAAAAAGAAACTGAATCCCAGATGTAGGAAAAGGAGAGAATGAACATAGTTCTCTTGAGCTTCTGATTAATGTTTAGAATAAGCAAACTGGAAAAGTCAGGGAAGCAAGCAAAGAACTTTTACATAAGGAATCTGTTTCCTCTAAGGAATGGGCAGACCCATTTAGCCAGGAATGTGGATCTTTATTTGTGCTCAAATCTAGCCTTATGATCTCATTTGCTTATTTTCTCTTTGCAAGTAGAGAATTCTTTGTGCTGTCAGCCTTTTTCTTTATTCCTATGTCAAGCTGATTCAATACATTTAATTTGCTCTTTCTAAGCTTCTTTAAGTTGAAATAAAGGCTTGTTTAGCAAGCATTCACAGTTATGTTGATGACTTTGTGACCAATCCTCCAATTTATAATATTTGCAGATCTGTAAAGCAAAGGAAAGCTGAAGTAAGACCATGAGCACATTGGTCGTTTCACTTACACTTAGCAAACACTTCATTTGACGACTAAGTTGCTGGTCTCAATTACCGTCATTAAAGGAGGACCACCTTAAACTCTTGTATAATCTAGAGGCAAGTGCATTACTTGTAGCAGACCAGCACCATCTTCTGGTCTTCTTGGATCATTGCACATATCATATTAAATTGCTTTCAGTCAATTTTAATCAACAATGGTATTCTTTTGGATCATCTGCAAAGATTGGGGCTAAGATTTCAGTCTTTTCATTCCTTCCTTAGCTTTAATTTGCATTGGTGGGGGAGGCAAGATTGGCCTCATGGACCCTGACTTGTAGGATCGGTCCTATCTCCCTTGCTTTTCAATATCTGTATGAACCCTTTAGAAGGAATCTTTTGACAGCTGGGATTTGATACTATCAAAATGCCAATAACACACAATTGTACATTTTTACCCTGGCTGTGATAAGGGTGATTATGTCAATACCCTACTTGATGCCAGGAAATTGTCAGCATCTGGATGGGAGGCAACAGTCTGAAGTTGAATCCTGATAGATCAGAGTTGCTATTGATACATTAGGGTACCACTGTGTCACTGCTAGAGTTACACCTTGAATAGTAGCTTCATGACTTGGAGGTTCTTCTTTACTCGTAGCTCCTACTGGTTCAAAAGGATGTAGACCTAGCTTTGGATGGTATACCAGCTGTGCTCTTACCTAGGACAAAAGGATTTGGCTACAGTAATTCATGTCCTTATCATTACCCATATAAATTACCATATGTACTCTCTTTGGGGATGCACTTAAAGAATGTTTTGGAACTATGCTTGATCCAAAATGCAGCAGCTTGTATCTTTTCAGGTTCCTGAAATTGGAAGCATATTACATCAGTTTCTGGATGCCACATTGGCTGTTAATTGTTTCTGTATACAAGTTAAGCCTTTTATGGATTGGCATATTAATACTCACAGGACCCCCTTCTCTTCACTAATACCCCCTGTATTGGTTTAATGGTTACTTTAATTTTTACTCTGAATATTTTACCGTATACCTTTTCTATGTAATCTACCAAGCCTTTTGATCAAAGTGACATAGAAGTATTATGTTTAATCATTAATAAACACAAAGTAAGGGGTTCATATTTTTTTTTCCTTTTAAAATTTGTTTTTATTTGCCTCTTTTGAGATTGTTCTATATTCCAGAAGGGGGAAGGACAGGCTGAAACACCTAATATAATATACCTTTATGCTATAAGGCCAAGAGATTGTATGTAGGCATTTATGATTTTTATTTGTTTTGTTTTTCTTAACGTCTACCCTGTCTGATTGTAGGATATATAGTTTACGTTGTAGTCACCTAATTCTTAGGTATCAATGTATGATGTAGTGACAGTATTTGGTTGCTGTTCTTCAGCTGTCTTGTCATAGACTCTAGTGCTGATTAGGGCTGAGAAGAAGTAATTGGCCCAAGGTGATGCAAGGTCACCCAGTTAGTTTCCATGCTTAAGGGAGGATCGCTTTCTGGAACATCATGCTGCCTGAGATTAGGTTGGCCCCTTCTCTGCTCACCTTTCAGAAGAGTTGGCTGTTTTCCCAGGCAAGGGGTTAGGAGAATAATTGAGTCGACATTATTGGTACACGGTATTTTGGTAGCCACTTTGTGTTTTAGTTAGTCGTGAAATATATATTTTTATATTGTAACTTATGTTTTGTGTTTCTAAACCTTTGTCAGCTACCCAGATCACTTTTGTTAGATAGGTGGTCATATAAATTAATATAAACAGACAATAGCTGGGTTTCTGCTCCTATGCCAGCAATCATTTTTTTTCTTATGTTACATCTTTATATTGGCTATGGCATCAGCCTGACTTTAATAGTAGGTGGCAAGCTATATTACTGTCAGAGCTTGTTAAGGATAAAATTGGGAGCCCTCTTTTTATGTAATTAGAATTTTAAGATGTGGTAAAGTGCTACAACTGCTTACTGAACCATCTTTCTGGGCAGTGAATCATGCTAGTCAAAGAATCATAGAAGCTAAGAATCAGAAAGTAACTTGAATATAATGTAATCCAACTCCTTTCCCAATGCAGGAGTCTACTATTACAGCATTCTTTCAGCTGTCCATTCAGTTTCTAGCAAAAAGCCTATCACCTCCCAAGACAATCAGTTCAATGGCTGAAAGGCTCACAGTTAGGAAATGTTTCCTGAGATCAGATTATAATCTACTTCCTTGAAAGTTAAACCTGTTGTGCCTTGTTCTGTCTTCTGGAACAACACTAAACAATTGTGACGCATCTTCTACACGACAGCCCTTCATATATTTGAAGACAGCTATTGTTGCAATCTTCCCACTACCTGGAAAAGAGGAAAGTTGTTTAGAAAATATTACAATGTGCGTTCTTCTATTATCTGGAAAACGGAGTGCTAGCTCACCAATTCATCAAAGGATTTGAACCTCAAAATGAAAATATTTATTTATTATAACCCAATTCATTTCCCTTTTAATAAATCTGGCAAGAAAAATCTTTATGAGGATCTTGTTTCTATGTACCATTGGGTCTTCAGATTTTCACAGCTAACATTATTGTTAAATTGATTTGCTACCCATCCCGCTGTTTGAGGCAACTCTGAACAGCTTACGGTATAATAAGATATACAAATATCCAGAAAATTATGAAGATTAAAATAAAAAAAAATAAAACAAACTAAAAAAAAAAACCCTATGTAGTGGGTTAGGGGACAGATCTTATTTCATGCAGCAAGATATTCCAAAGGGTGATGCTCATGGAAGAAAAGGCTGTTCTTCTGGATCCCACCCAAGCTGAAATTCCTTGGCTAATGGGATCTGCAGTAGGCCCCTAATTCCAGCATGAATGGAGTAGGCCAATCCCAATTGGGAAAGTGTTCCACAGATATTCTGAAATAGAGGTCTTTAAAGGTAATAACCAAAACCTTGAATTGAACAAGAAGATCTGCATCCCTTTCTCTTTTAGCCTCAGGAAAAGCCTCAAAATCTGGCTATGCCAGTTAGCATGGGTCTGAAGGTCATTCAAGTATCTTGAATGTAACTGACCTCTGTCTAGAAATGTAGCTCATTCATGATAGCCAAGTATTCTTTAACCATATTTCTTTTAATTTGTTATTCTTTCATCTTTTCAGTTCTTTTGTTTATGTTCACATTAACACAGCTCATTTGAGGAAGAAAACCAAACCAGTAGCAGAGTCCATCTCTATTCCTGTTCTCTTCATGTGTTACTCTTATAACAGTGGACCCATCTCCTTTTTTTCTTTTTCTTTCTTTCTTTCTTTTTCTTTTTCTTTTTCTTTCTCTTTCTCTTTCCTTTCCTTTCCTCTCTCCTCTCCTCTCCTCTCCTTTCCTTTCTTTTCCTTTCCTTTTTCTTTCCTTTCCATATTTGAATAAACTGTAATTGTTGAATGGGAAAATTATTAAGGAAGGAAGTCCAGTGTCCTTGGTTATTTAGCTGTCCCTTCATCTCTTTGTTTGCATGCTTACTAAGGTTTCTGTGCTGATAAATTATCTCCCTGATCAGCCTTTAAAACGCCAAAAGATTAAGATAAAAATATCTAATACATGTATGCCAATCAATCAATGTACAATGACAGTATTACCCCTTGTGGTAGACTAAACCTCAACATCCCCAAATGCAGTCCCAAAGACCCAAGTGTTTGCAGACTTCAAAATTGGCATATCTACAGGTAGGCTGTTCCAAAAAAGGAGCACCATCATACAGAAGTTTCCCCTCAAGGTCTCTGTGGATGTCCTTTCTTCAATGAAAACAGCCTCAGCAAACCCGTTTTTCTTGATCTCACTGAGTGGCAGTTTCAATCCAGGAACCTAGTCTCCTAGATCAGGGGTCCCCAATCTTCAGTCCATGGACCAGTACCAGGCTGCGGCATGCCAGCAACTGGTCCACACCAACAAGCAAAGCCCCATCCATGGGATGCAGGCAGCACACAAAACCACACACCCTCTGGTCCGCGGAAAAACCTCTCTTCACGGCACCAGTCCTTGGTGCCCAAAAGGTTGGGGACATCTGTCCTAGATATTCCAAGCCACGAAGGGTAACAAGCAGCATCTTGAATTGAATCCAGAATCTGACAGTCCAGTTCCCAAAGTAACAGTGTTACATGATGAAATTTCAGTTTGGTGTTAATTACATTGGCAGTTTTATGCTGTAGCAGCTGAATAGACTACAAGGCAGCTTCATGTAGAACAAGTGGCACTAACTCAACTATGAGGTTATGAGGGCATTCAGCTTGTGACCACACAAAAAGCTTCCTGGTCATATTTGGTGACAAAGTGTAATTGTGTAAAACTTCCTTTGGCCATAGTCTCAATATGCTGTGAGTCTCAGACTGAGAACCAACTACACATAAGGGAGCATGACCCTGTCCAGAGTTATAGATGGGACATTTCCAGATTGATTAAACCTTCAATTACTCACCCATTGAATTTTGCTAAGATCCAGTCTGTTTTTTGTCCAAGTAAGCCTTCACAGCTTCCAGATACCATCAGGCCAGCCCTTTTTTTATTGTTGAATAAGTACATGAAAAAAACCTTGGTGAAATCATCAGTCAGAATAGGGTGAGATATCACTAACATGCAAATGATACCCAGTTATACTTTGCCACCTCATATACTATACTACTTTTCCTGATTTTGCCAGCCTCTCTCTGTCCTCAGATTCTAATTGTTCAAGTTTACATGTTTACTCCATTTCTTCTATCTCCACTAAGAGAAAAGTGGACTATCCCTAATTCTCATCCCAATCCTATTTCTGAATTATAATGTCTCCTTATATGGCATCAGGATAACATTCTAATGGTTTCAATTTACCTACAGAGCATTTAAGTATTTCTATTCATAAGTGGGATCAGTTATTAGTAAAAGTAATTATTTTTTTCAAGATTGTTGCTTCTGGGCAATAATGCAAAAGATGCCATTTCTAAATAAGCAGCATATAGAGAATTGAAAGTCATGGGTGTAGAGTCCTATTATTTCACTGCTGTGGGAAATAAGATCTAAAGAAAAACATTATTTCCCATGCAAACTTTTATAAAGTATGTGACTTTGAACAGAAAATGTTGATATCAACAGTGGGGATAATATATTGTCTATGTATTATCTTCAAGAATCATGGAACATATATCTCACTTTCAGTTGGATGGGCAGCGTTAGGATGCAAATATACTACTACTAATAATAATAGTAAAATTGGAAGGGACCTTAGGAGTCATCTAGTCCAACCCCCTGCTCAGGCAGGAAACCCTATATCATTTTGGACAAATGGCTGTCCAGTCTCTGGTATCTTTGGGGGGAAAAAAGTATGCCAGTTAGAAAGTTAAGGAATGGAATAAAACAAGATTCTAAGATGCTAAATTGACTCTATGGGGAAAAACTCAACTTTGAAAATTGGGAAAAAAAAGAATGTTGATATGGAAAAATTGGATGGAAACAGGTATATTGACTTTGGACCAACTGACAATGATAAAGATTAATGTTTAACCTACTCTGTGTTAAGAGATAAATATCAGGTATAACCCAATGACAGCATTGTTTGAGCAAGCAGCATTTCAACTTCTGAGACACCTGAGATACTAGAACAACTTTTTAAATCCCTTAAAACAAAAAAAACCACTACTATTAGATTCTATAGTTTCTATATTCAACAAATCAAGTTAATATGCAGATATTAAAAAATGACTGGAAAAAACAATTGTGGATTCCTATATTGTCTGGAAAATGAGAGAGTGTCTTAACTTTTATAGGTGTCAAAGGACCTCATATTAAAACTTATACAACAAAAAGTAATATTTAGAATTTATTGTGCTCTATTATGTTTCTGTAGAAAAGGGCTGCCAAAAATAGAATTTAGTTGGAGGTGTAATAAGGCTAATGCTTCTTTACAATACATGTTTCTATACTTACATTTTGGGAGAAAGTCATGGATTATATAACTATGATTGTGCAACAAAACCTAAAATCCTCACAGGATATTATCCACTTAAACTATATACGTTCTATATGGAATTTGACAATTGGACAACAAAAATAAATTCTCTATGCCCTTCCTATGGCCAAAATACCGACATTGCAGCATTGGAAAGTTCTTTAGGATGTGAATAATTTAGAGACAGAGTTGTGGTTAATGTTCAAAACACTATGATATATAAAGAAATGTTATTAGAAATATAGCACTGACAAACATTATGAATCTCTGATGCCCCTTTCCTCAAAGAAAGGAAGTATGACGCATGTAAAAACCACTGGTTAGTGACATTCAGTATACACAAATGCAATAAGCAATAATCTATAAGGGATAAATACATTAATATAACTTATATAATTACTTGTTTTATGCTTGAAAAGGACTTATTAAAGGGAGTTTAACTTCATGACTAGGTCATTGGGTTAATATTCTAATTAAGTATTAAGCACATCCTCCCTCCAAAAGTCTAGACATATTCTTTGTCAATATCTCTTTATAATACTACTAGACACTCCTCCATATGTTGGATGCTTATTTGATTTTCCAATAACATTAATCCTTTTAAAACAAAAGCATGTGATCTACAAGACGTTAGCAGTAAGTGGCATAAAGTGTTATTACTCTGTGAAAGATTCAAACAGACAATTAAATTCTTTCCATCTAAAGCTGTACACTTTTGAAATGATGATAGGAAGTGCTATGATCGGATAGCAGAAAAATCTTTATACATTATTGGAAGTAATCTTATGTATTTATTTAGAAAATTGATGCAGGTGCTTACTCAGCATACAACTCTGGGCGGCAAACAAACAATAGGATAATTGAATACAAATAAAAAATGAAAACAAATAGTAAATATAGGAGTAAGATTGATTTTAAAATGGTGATGAAAATTTCAGCATAGCACTTTTTTAAAATCCTTCATTAAAAGCTGAAACAATATTAATCTTAGTGCTGGGTAAGCTTTCTAATGAGGGCATTGAATAAGAGAAGGTCAAAACTAGTAAAGGAAAGGATCTCCAAATTTGCTCTTAAAGATAGTCATGTTCATATAGGAGATATCAGTTTCACACTTTTCAACATTTTTGAAGCAGTTTGCCCTAAAAAAAGATGTCCTACAATATGCATAAGGAAGAAAATTGCATTTTAAAATAATGCACTAAAAAGTGTTTACAAGTAAGCATATATATACATACATATATTAAATAAAGTAACATGGAAACATGACATCTTGTGCCTGGAACTAGGATGTTAAGGTAATAATTTCAAAATCAACAAAATTTGTTTCATTGTTTGATCAATTCTTGGTTGTATATTTTGCAGTGGCATCTCTAAGTTGTCAACATGTTACAATAATTCTGGGAAAGGAAAAATGAATCTGAATTGTGTCACCAACTAATAGATTAATCATGTGAAGGCCATTCTCCCCCTTTTTAAAATAATAATAATTCCAAGTTGCCTTTTCTGTGTTGGTGGCTGAAACCAATTCACATTTTCCCCCAGCCTTTGTTTCTGTTTGTTAACTCTATACCTGCCCTCTTTGAAAACCAATAATTTGTCATTTACCAAGATAAACTGGCAACCCTAGTCCCAACATGTCTCTCCCCCCCCCACCTTTCCCCAGATACCTCTCCAGATGTCAATTCAGAGGAGGATGAACCAGTTGCAGTGACTGAAGCACAGCTGCAACAGAACAGCTCTGAGGCTTCAGGTGAGGAAAGTGTTCAGCTGCAGCTGGCCAGTGATGAGGAAGATGAGCTATTTGCACATGATCTGAGAACACTTAGGGCAGAGAAAAGGAAGGAGCAGCGAAGGTCAGCCTGATTACTTATGAGAAGGCAGCCTTGCCCTTTTTGATGGGCTGCATTAGAAGCTGCTGTTTAGCACAGCAGAGAGATGGAGGAGATGCTGGAAGCAACATGTTCATTTTCTAGCTGAATTTTTCTTGGAAATGGTCTTTCTTTGGTCTGACACCATGTGTTGATTTGGATCATCCCTTGTGGACTTTTTTTGCCTTGTGAACCCTCTTGTGTTGTGAATTTAATTTTGCCTGGTGGGTTTATCTTGTTTGGGAAACTTTCAAGTGCCTTGTGAACTCATTGGCCATTGCTCTGTGGACTAGCATTAGTCTGCTTTTAACTGGACTTAATTGGGACAGATCTGAGTTTTGGGTGAAGGGAATTGCTGGGGAATATTAATAAACCCACTAAACCACCATTATATATATGTATGTGTTGTGTGTTGTGTGTGTGTGTGTTTGTGTGTGTGTGTGTGTGAGAGAGAGAGAGAAAGAGAAGGGGGAGGGACACCAGACAGACTTCCAAAGCTTTGTCATTTCCCACCAACTTTTCTTGAAAAATCCAGAGAATCTATAAATCAAGAGGAATAAATTCTGAATTGATACCTTGGTGGTGCTAATAAGATAATAAATTGTCATACTTTCTTGAATATGGGTATAGCTTTCCCCTGTTCCAAAGAGCCATGTATTTGTGGGCTAGTCTTCATTACTAGCAAGAGTATTGGCTTCAGGCCAATTCTCAACAGCAGAAATGCCCTAGCTCACCAGAAAAGCAACAATTTCTGTCAGTTTTTTTCTGATACACACCAAAAGAAGCGTGACTTTTGGCTTATGCTAACCCCAGTGGTGCTGCATGGTTTTACCTGCTATGCTTCACTTTATTTCAGGCAAATCTCTATATTTGGTTAGTACATGGTGGGGACAGAAACATTGCTTTCCCTCCAGTCATTGTTCCTTGCTTTTCAAGGTAATTTTTTTTTAAAAAAAAGTTAAGAAATGAGCACTTAAAAACTCGTTCACTAATGAAATAACTAAACTGTCAACCCTCCTCCCTCTTATCAGTTTATTGAGAAAATTATGGAATCTTGAAGACTTCGGCTTCTTTTAGTTCTTTGTTTTGTTTTTGGGAAAAATTAGGTGAAAAGAATTCTGTGGCTTTTCTTTTTTAATCCAAGGACAGAAACAATGGTAAAACTGTTATTTTATTTTCTTTTTTAGCTGACCCAGTACAAGCAAAGAAGGCAATCTATCAATCAGGGGTGTGATCTTTTTTTTTGGGGGGGGGGAAATCAGACCATCATTTATGACCAAAGAGGAAGAAGGGGATGAAATATATAAAGGCTTTAATTTTAGTCTGCTTTTCCATGAAAGTCCTCTAGTTGAAGCTACAGGGCAGAAAAGCCCTATATCTCTCACTTAGAGGAATAATTGGAACTGCTGTGATATAACATGATATAGCATTGAACATTTTCTAAGTGCATAATAAAAAAAGAAATTATAGCAGCAAGAACCTTGCCAGTAAAGAACAGAAAAAGCTAGCATTACAATGCCATGATAATTTTATTTTAAACCTTTTTAATTATTTTGTGACCTGGACCCAGGTCATCTCACTTCTGCAGCTACCTTCCTTACTGGTTCAATAGAATCTTTAGCAGAGGTATTCTCGTTTCATTTTCCTTGAAGTGAACTGTGTGCATTTCTTTTTATTTTTACTTGTGTGTGTGTGTGTTTTTTAAAGAAATTGTGCTTCAATGTATTTAGCAGTGTGACTGTCAAATATTAGACTGCCAAATGCTTTGCTATATTACATGAAAATACTTTGATTCACTTAGACATGTCTTCAGTCAATGGCCCTCTTCACACAGCATGATTAACTGGAATGGGATATTTAATATGGTACACATATAGAAAAAATCTAGTGAAATATCCCAATTAATCCTGAGGGGACTAGTTTTAGCCACCAACAGATTGCCCCTCCTTACATCTGTGGTATAACTGATACTCCTAGAGAGGTCTTATGCAAATGAGGTCTTATGCAAAGACCTCCTAGAGATGTCTTATGCAAGAGGTTTTCATCTCTTGAGATCACACAAGTTCAGAAAAGGGGCCTGTAAATCTCTTTCAGTCTACATTGGTCCCAAATGTATTACTACAGATCTTTTTTTTCTTTCTAAATGGAAAAAAAAAATATAACTCAAAAAGAAGCTCCCAGCTTTCTTTCGGTTGACCAGGAGGACTTACAAAAAAACTGCTAGGATAACCTGGTGAATTAATACGATGGGGATGGGGATGAGGATTATGAAGAAGATGGGTAAAGAAATGGGTAAAAGAGGGATGCTATAATTCTTCACAAAGACGTTTCAACCAGGTGCAACACTACAAAGTCCTAGCATTCACAAACTGAATGCCTGACCTGATGTGACCAGGAATGGATGCTGTTTCAAATTAAGAAAATGCATCCTTTTTTTTTTTTTAATTTTGGGAAGTTCTTGACATTTCTTCTTCCTCTAAATCCTATTGCCCAATATACTTAGGAGGAAAGGGAAACTGAAAGTTTTTTTTTTGTTTTGTTTTGTTTTACAATAGGGAGCATGCTAATTTCAACTGAGAGCCACATATACTTTAAAAAGTGGATGGGATAACATGATAAATTTTAATTTAATCCAGTGTAAATTACAGTGAAATGTAAATTTATTTAATGTTGTATTTTAAAAATGCAATAACTTTCCACATAATTGGTACTTAAACAATAAACTGTAGGAACAATGCTTGAAGGGGTTCCTTAACATTCTGGGGGACTATGGATTCTGAATTACAGATTTTGAAACTCTGCTTTCTGTCAGGTCATAAAGAATAAAAAAAAATGGGCCTGTCTACAAGGTTCTTATAAGCATTTACCAAAGAGCAATCAGCACTTGCCTGCCAAACTATTCAGCAATATAAATGAAACCTGGGAGCCAAGGCTTAACAGAAACTCTATGAATCAACTAATGAAAAATTAGATATTTTGTATTCTGCTGTAAGTGAATTCATACTTTATTAGAAGAGTAACACAATGTTGGCTTCTGAGATCTGCTGAACGGGACCCAGAACTCTTAACAGCAACAAAAATAAGCTATTATTCTAACATGTGATGAGCTGCTCTTCAGGAGTGGCAGCACTGGTATAACTACCCAAATTATGGGACAAGGTTGTGCCAGTGAATGCTACCTCTCAATAACCTTCATGACAGCAGAAGCCTCAGTAAAAGTAAATAGTTCCCTGTTGTGTTATGGGACAGCACAGGAAAGAATATACTATGAATAAAGACAAATAGGTATAGTTTTCTATGTGATGGGTTATTGTTCAATTGGAAAGTGCCTGACTTTCATGGAAAAGTATTCAAGCTCAATCTCCAGCTAAAAGGGTTTCAGTAACAGATACTTTTTTGCCTGAATATAGAGACTGGTTGTCAAGCTTCTAATCAGAGTAGATAATATTGGGCTAAATTGATGAATAATCTGATCTGCTCTAGTTGTGCCTAATTATAATCCATAAAACAATCTATGAAGTAAATAAGGCTGGTATCGGTGTCTCCCCTTCTCCACACCATACAACTGGCTGAGAGAATGTAGTTTATTCAGAACCACTTAGCAAGTTCACAGCAGAGGCTAGATCTAAAATAGGAAGTTCTTGACTTGGTCAGTTCTCCAATTATTCTTTTACATGCTATAAATAATAACTTTGAGTCATCATGACAGGAATACACAAATTTAGACAACCTAGTTTTTCTCAGGAGTCTGCAAAATATATTCAAAAGAATTAAGTTTATTAGAAACACAGTTTTAGAACATGTTAGATTTAAATCAGAATTAGTCAGTTTGTGAATAGTTAATAGTTAAAGTCTCCCAATGAAATATAGTCAGAATATGCTTGTATAATATCTGAGGGATACAGTATTTGTATAAGATGACTTTGTAGTGTATTTATTTATTGCTCCCAGCGGACAACATACACACCTCAGAGAAATTATTCTTATGGTTAATACAAACAAGAAGCCAAGAAACACTTGCTAACACTCCTCTTCCAGTTCCAGAAGAGCAAAATTATGAAAAACATATAGTAAAACTTGTTGTAATAGTATATTGTATATTAGCAGTACTGCATTCCGCTATTTCCTAAGGTAAGAGCACATTTCCACAAACATTTTCCAGTTAATCTCCCTTCTGTTGGCAACATTTTGTTGCTATTATAATTTCAGGCAGGTAATTTCATGGTCCTTTAAGTAAAAATCTAAATTATCCTGGGAATCTTGTAGCAACAAATGTAAAAAGTAATGCTAGATCAGACCAAGGACCTATCTAATTCCCACAATGGCCAATTGAGCACCTATGGGGAGTCCAACAGTAAGACACATTAACAAACTTTTGCTTAGCTTATAAACATCTGGTACTGCCTTTTGCATTGTAGCTAACCTTTGACCATCATCACTAGTAGCCATCACTAGATTTAGCCTTAGTTAACATGTCTCATTCCCTTGTCAAGTCATTCAACTTTGTGTCCATCAGTGTGGAAGTTGAATCCATTATTTATCAAAGCACTGTGCAAAGACCTGTTTCTTTTCATCTGTTCTGATCATCTATTCTTTAATTTCAGAACAGCCTCAGATTTATGACAAAAAGAGGTATTTTTCTCTTTATCTACTTTATCTATATTTTTCTACATGAGCTATGTCCCACATCATTTAAAGATAAATCAATGAAGTCTCCAAGGAATCCTTTTATTTATATAAATAAGAACCTTTGTAAGTTAAATTATAAAAATAAGCTAAATTGAATAATTTTTGGACAACTTCCAGTTAGATAAGAATTTTACAAACTTCTCCCAGAGTAGAGAAAAGTTTCCACAGCCTAAAAAGGGTTGAAAATATTATTTAAATGATATTACTTACATAAGAGAACTGTGTGAGGCCACTGGATCCATTCATTCAATAGTTTGTAAGGTGATATCATTAGTATGTTAACAATACCCAACTTTACATTACCATTCCAGACTGTAGAGGAGATGCTATTGAAGTCTTATCTTGGTGCCTGGAGGGTTAAAGTCTAGATGGCACAGAACAGGCTGAAACTGAACCCTAACACACTGAACTATTGCTTATTCAGTGAGATCCTCTAATGATGTCAGTGTTATTTCTGAATAAGTAGGCACTACTCCCAAGGCAGATATTCACTATCTGGGAATCCTGGACTCTTGGCTCCTTTTGGTACCGAAGATAGAAACCATGACTAGGAGGGCTTTTGGCCAACAACCCTACCAGTTGCAACAATATTTCATGCCTCCATAGCACCTATTTATATTACTGCAATGCATTTTATATGGAGCTGCCTTATTGTTCCACCACTGGGAAACAAAAGGAGCTAAAGCAAGGAAATAGTTCCTTTTGTTGGCACTAATTCTCTGGAGCAGACTTCCTGTACAAATCCTAAGCACATCCAAGGGAAATGTTGAAGATGTTCTGGAGAACATTTTAATCAGTTTGGTGCTCCTGAGGGCATCCAAGTTTTTTTTTTTTTAATCTTACCATAGATATTTAAAAATTGTTTTCTACTACATTAGCTGTTGAGAATCAAACTGATTGAAGTGAGATATAAATGAGGACTCTACACCATTTTGAAAGCAAGTCCAGACTACAGTGATATCACAACACTGATTGTGTTCTCTTTTTGACTCAATTGAAATATATTTGCAAGCAAAGTAAACAAAGTTCTTCCCTCCCTCCTTAATACTACAGTTCTGTGGAATTTGTGGAAATTCTGTTTTCTTCTTTGCAAAAAGTCTTACCATTCTATGTTTCCAGGTTCCTAAACTTTAGGTCTTGAAGGAAGAAAAATAGTTTGATGCCTCTTCAGTTTTTCCGTACAAGGACAGATAGGATTATAGTAATTAATAGGATTATTAATTTGGAGGGTGAGTGGGTGTAATTGCAAAAGCAGAGGCAGCTCAGCATGGGAAAATGATTTGAAAGATCAGCAGGTTTAAAGAAGATCATCACCTTCAAAATGCTTTTATGACATTGGGGAGTGGTGTGATTTACCTTTATTCTGCTTCACTTGGAATTTCTCAGATTTTCGAAACAGCAGCAGCCCAACATGCAGTAAGTCAAAATAATAATGTTTTCTCTGATTTTTCATTTCATGAGAGATGTTCATACACAGTTCACTACATTTAGAAAACGAAAAGGGTCAGCTGAAGCAGCCAGCAAGAATCGCTCACATTAAAGTAATGTCTCCATGATAATAATAATCTCCAGGAATGAACAGAATAAAACTCTTGAACTTTTTATCATTTTTAGTTAACACTGGATTTTTCTAAGATGGATAAGTATTTTTAAAGATAAAATGGAACAGAAAATCTTTCTAATCCTCATTCTAGACATTAGGAAGGTGTGTATAATAATATCAAATTATGATAACAAAGCAAAATGACATTTAATCTATATAGAAGAAAAATAAAGAAACATAATACTTAAATGACTTACTTTCTGGTAGAAATCTTATGGAACATAGCAGAATACACTTTTCACCATATTCATAGTAGAATATACAATTCATAGTGGAATGTACTTTTCAGCTCCACTGAACATAGTAGAATATACTTTTAAGAAAATATGGTATCGCAGCAAAACACTACCACTTGCTATTTCAATGTCGACATAATCTAAATTTAATGAAAAGCACATTCTGCTGGGTGTCTTCAGGTTTTTTCTCCAAAAAGCTTATCTAGGCTGCAATCTAGTAATTCTAAATGCATTTTGATTCTTTTTTTCATATGAGTCTGCATTCCACTTTAGCTACATAACAAACCTATGAAGTAAATAATTCATATACTCCTTGCAGTTAGTTCATGGTAAATATGGTTCCATTGCAGCTGCTTCTCAAGACTTCTCATCAACTGATAGTATAATGCTATTCCTTCTTTGAAGGACATCATCAAATGATGAAAAGGGAAATTCTTAATGAAATTTAGGATTTCCATCTGCTTTACACTGACTGTTTTTTCAAGGAATCAGATGGACTGAAAGAGGAATACCAAGCTTCAACACACAGCAGATTCTTCTCCTACCTCAAAACACAAAAACATGTGAAAATCTAATTGTATCACCTTCCTGGTTCTGTTATATTGTGTACAGAAATGTGCAGCTGGGGAAGATCATCAGATTCCAATTCAAATCCACAAAGTCAAAGGTCCTATCCTTAATTAAATGGTGTTAATTTTATTAGATAACAGGTCTACCTTTAACAGCATGGCCTAAAAATGGTAAGATCTCCAGCTGCTACTGTCCTGTGCTTCTGAGATAAAACAGATGGTAATGTTAATGAAACTGAAATTAAATTTCTCAAGATAGACTTAACATCTACAAATGATCCTCTTCTTTTCTTCTTTTTTCTTTCTTTCACTTCATGGATAGAGGAAAGTCCAGTATGGATCCAATAATATATAGTTTGAAAATTCTTGTTTTAAATGACAGAAAATGTGGACATTAATGGAAATCAAAATAAGATTCTGACCATTGCTCTAACCAATGCCTGGAATCTCAAAAGCTAATTTTCTGTGTGAAATTTCTAAAAACGAATAAATCCTAGAAATATGTTATTTGACAGTATGTGAAAATGGTAGTCAATTTTCCACAAAGCATGCTTTGCACTTTTATCCTGCATTTATATAATATTTTAATTAATTTGAATGCCTGTTTCAAAAATTCTCTATATAATAAATTAATATATTTCACACTTAAAAGTATGTGGCTGTCCAGATGTTTCTCAGTATTAACTCACAGCATTCTTTTTTTTAATTGAAAGTTTATAAAATTTTACAATAAAATACTCCCCCCCTCCCAACCCCCCAACCCCCCCCCCCACTTCCCAGAGCTGAATACAGGGTTAAAAACAACAAAAAACATAAAACTTAAATGAACATCAAACAATTATACATACATCCAAAAGACAAAATTTTAAACACTTTAACTCCAGTATATAAAAACAAAAATTACCTTCCTTAAACATAAATTATTCAAAAGCTTACCCTTAAATATACATTATTCAAAAGTTAAATAGTACTTTCTAATATCATATTTATTCTGTATAAAATTCACCCATCTTTTCCATACCAAAATATATCTCTCTTGCGACTGGTCTAACTCACAGCATTCCTCTCTATTGGCTATGATAGATGCTGCTCCTAGATGTTCTAACTTAATAATATCTGGTGGGCAGTAAGTTCTCCACCACTGAGGATTACTTTCAACACATTTTAAGTACAATATTTGCATTTTTTTTCTTTCTCAAAGGTAATCAGAAGAATCCAATTTAGATTATGTCAAAACCCATGTGTGAGCAGTATGAAGCATTTAATTTAAAACAGTGGTTCTCAACCTGTGGGTCGGGAACTCATTTGGGGTCGAACAACCATTTAATGGGGGTTGCCAAACAACGCAGTCCGCCATTTTTTCCCCTTTTCCTTAGCTGTGCTACTCCCTTTTATTCTATTGGCTTTTGAAAGCCAATAGAATAGACTCTCTTGAATAGAGTCTAATTCTAGTGGCTTTCAAAAGCCAATAGGAATTGTCCAGGCTGTCTCTGCCCTGCTGAGCCCGCCAAAAGTCCCATTCTGCAAACGGTGCTGCAAGTTGTCTGCAGCGAAGGCGAGCTGTCTGGAAGTTTCCACCCCTCCCTGCTGAGCAACTACTAAAAATGTAAGTAAAAGAGGGCCAGGGGTAGGAGGTGGGAGGCCGGCAGGCACAGGGAGGGTTGCTGGTGCGCGTGGGGCCCGGCGGGTGCCTTACCTCCCTTGGGCTGGGCCAGCTGGTGGCCCAGCTGGTGGTCAGCCTATGCCATCTCTGCCGCTTGCCAGCTACGCCTTGGCTGGTGCAGGGGGCAGCACCATGCATGCGCAGTGCTCCCGGGCAGGGAAAGTCCTCAACTTACAACCAGTTGGGTACTCCTCGACTTATGACCAGTTGGGTAGTCCTCGACTTACGATTGGTTGGGGTCGCGGCATTAAAAAGGTTGAGAACCACTGATTTAAAAAATGCCGTCAATATTGTTATTCCTCCTGTATTTCTTCTATCATTCCAACAGTGTAAATCAGTAGTAACTTTTAGACAGATCCCAAGGATGGGGAATTTTACAGTCATGGACTTCCAGGTTTTTCACTTGCTCTATCAAGTATAGATTTTTCATATTTGATATTCTAACTTCTATGGTTATTTCTTATAATTTGTTTACAAAAGTGGTATATCATAGAACAGGAAAGTAGAAAGTAGAAAAAATCTATGAATCCTTAGATACATTTTAATAAAAGACTCAAAAGAAGCTCTTAAAGCACTGCCATACTCAGAGTTTTAATTATGACCTAAGAACTTAAAAAAAAATTGAGGACTGGTTTACTGAAATCTGAAGACCGGTTCATTTACTTCCTCCCTGATTTATCACCCTGATTTTGCAATTAGTTTAATAGGTCTCTGGAACTTATTATGCAGATAACAGTATCAAAGACAGAATCCAGCTGCACACACATGAAATAAATGAATGAAGGATGAATAATGAAGAATGAATGAATGAGTGGATGAGTGGATGAGTGGATGAATGAATGAATGAAGAATGAATGAATGCATGAAAATGCAGATGTGTTATCATGTACTGAGATAGCAAATATTCTGTATGGATAGATATTTTGTATGGATGCAGGAGTTCTAACATCCATGTGAAAATCTGTACCTATAGTACTAGTTTTGCCTGGTTCCCAGGATGAAAGCATCAACTTCATGCCACCTAAACACTTATTAAAACAGTGTTTGTCCGGTAGATTTCCTTGTGCATAGAGAAAGGCTAATTATGCATCACCCAAAGAATTATTTTTTTTTTAAAAAAAGAATACCATCTGTATAAATGAGGCATGCAAATTAATTTATTCAGATGCAAATTTGGAACTTATATAATTTAAATAGAGCTACCATGCATCTCTTGTAGGAAAACTGGT
This sequence comes from Crotalus tigris, assembly GCF_016545835.1. NCBI lineage: Eukaryota > Metazoa > Chordata > Lepidosauria > Squamata > Viperidae > Crotalus > Crotalus tigris. Next base: position 63,221 of record NW_024097274.1, read on the forward strand.
CAGGTGGCCTGTTAGTACAAACAGAGAGTTGCTAATGGACACTGTGAAGGTCTTCCCTATTACAGTTTTTTTTTTTTTTTACCTACAAAAGAGCCATGGAATGAATACAGTAGCTATTCAAATGGAGAATCTTTTCAAAGTTTTGTCACTTGGCAGCCTTTCAAATAAAGAACTCTCCATAAAGTAGGAGACATGACCACCTTTTCTATCCATATTACATTTCTATAGCAGGATATTTGATCAAGAAACATTTTCTGTGTCAAGGAAAATGACTTTGTAAATGGAAGAAGGATGTTTAATGTCTTCATAGCAGTCTGATTTTGTAGTAGATTGTAGCAGATCCTTGAAAACCGGTGTGACAGCATCACACTTCAAATTTATGTTTGAAAATACCCACACTTAACTTTTTATCTGCCTTATCATTCTGACACTCTGAAAGGTTGTATCATTAAAAAATAGATGTAACATGTTCTAATAACCTTTGACTTTAACTGTATGTAACTCAAATGTTCAATATAGTTTAAATAAGGAGAGAAAAGAGAGAAAGAAAAAATGAGAGATGTGGATTTTTTAACTAAACTGATGGAAAAATGAAAAATGCTTTCTTTTTTATATATATGATATTTATCTTGGTTCTCAGTCCAGTTGTTACACATGTCAGAAGATGACAGGTTGCCTGCCTATTAGCATTTTTTAAACAAATCATCTTATCTCAATACTTTTGCAATATTTTATCATAGAATGTTACATAGCAGAAGAGAGATAGGAAATAATTGCTTTGTTCTTTAAAATTTGTCTCATCTCAATCTTCTGAGCATCATGTAAACACCATATTTTTTTATGCAGCCTGAATTGCCTTCAATTTTCCCATGAAAATTAAAAGATTTCTGAGATAGGCACAACTTTATTATGAGGCAACCTGATCAGCATTAATATTCAGATTTTCTGCTAGGGTGATGACATGGCTGTGAATTTCAAGAAGTCAAATGGAGTACACCAGGTTGGGAGAATGAAGATGTGGGTGGGAGGTGGATAGAGGAGCACCTAGGTAATTTATAAGACTTTCCAAGATTAGAGCCAAAGTTGGACCTGGTGGTTTATTATGAGTAATGGCATAAATGCAGAGCAAAACATATGCAAGCTAGAAGAACTGAATATCAAATGCACAGATTAGAAGAAATTAGGCTGCATTAATAGAAGAATAGAATCAAGATCACATGAAGAGCTAATACCACTTTACAATGCCTTGGTAAGGCCACACTTGGAATACTGCATCCAGTTTTGGCCACCACGATGTAAAAAAGATATTGAGACTCTAGAAAGAGTACAGAGAAGAGCAACAAAAATGATTGGAGACTGGAGGCTAAAACATATAAAGAACGGTTGCTGGAATTGAGTCTGTCTAGTTTAATGAAGAGAAGGACTAGCAGAGTTCCAATATCTCAGGGGTTGCCACAAAGAAGAGGGAGTCAAGCTATCCTCCAAAGCACCTGAAGGCAGGACAAGAAGCAATGGATGGAAACTAACCAAAGAGAGAAGCAACCTAGAACAAAGGAGCAACTTCCTGACAGTTAGAACAATTAATCGGTGGAACAACTTGCTTCCAGAAGTTGTGAATGGAAGTTTTTAAGGAGAGATTGGACAACCATTTTTCTGAAATGGTATTAGGGTTTCCTGCCTGAGCAGGGGACTAGACTAGAAGACCTCCAAGGTCCCTCCCAATTCTGTTATTCTATTCTAATATCTACTTTACAGAAATATCCTTGAATATGCATGTTTGTGTTAACTTGTCCAAAACCAAATTGCTACACCAATGTAGAAAACAAATTGAGAATTGAGAATGTGAGAATCTATTTAAAGGCAAAATTGATGGATCTGCCACTTGGCATATTTTCTCCAGTGTAAAATTTAGAGGAAATTAAGGATTTCTTATCAGTTGCAACATCAGGGAATCTTAAGAGGAAAATATGTTGAAGAGACTTCAGCATGTTCTCACCTATGATCAGAAACTGTACATTGTCATTCTAATGTGTATTCAGGGGAAAATGAAAATTGTTCCTTAAAGTAAATAGTGAATGCCTTCATTTTTTTCTTAAAAGAAAACTAATCTATAGGTCATCTGATTCCTGAAATCAATATCTGAACTTTTATTCTTGATATTTTTCAAGAAAAGTTGATTAGCCAAGTCAAAACTAAGGCTTTAGAGTCCTATACAAAGTAGGAATTAAACTAACATAAAGATCATAAGACTTAGTCATAGACTTACTTGGTCCATGCATGTTCATAAATATCCCAATGAATATAGATGGATAGAATAGAAGAGGGGAGGACTTTTGATATAATATTCTTCTTGTTTTATCTCATACCTCTTTTGCTCCACCTCCCTGATGCCTTTTATATTTTCTGACATGGGATTAGCAGTCTGCCAGAAAAATGTTAGATCTCTGTTCCGACATAAAAGAAGTGATAAATCATGGACATAGTGCAGGGGTTGCAAGAAATGCTGTGTAATTTCCTTCCCACTTCACCTCCTCTTTTTCATTGGTCCTGTGACCTGTAACTTGGGCAAAAAGAGAGAACAGGCAGAGCTCTTGTCATTCTCCAGCATGATGATGGAGAATCCACGGATGGGTTGTCTTAATCTATCTGCTCCAATTGGACTAAGTCTGAAATTGGTAACGCCCCCTCTGTGCCAAGTGCACCCCAGTTTTAGACTTAGTCCTATTTGCTCTAAGACGCGTTTTGTCTTCGCTCCTTGAGCAGAAGACTGTTAGATTCCATTTAATTGTCTAGCTCAGGCTATTAGTATTAATTGTTTTTTATTGTTGAATTGAATCGATTATTAGCTAGGAAAAAGGATCAATTAGACCAGTCTGAAGCCTATTTAGGCTGACAAACCCGCACCCCCTCCCCCTGGGGGGGGAAGTTTCCCCTTGTTTGTTTCAATCAGTTAGGGACAACAATTCTAACCTTCAAAATCACTCGTTTTTTTCCGGAGCTGCCTTGCGATCCTCCGACTGCCAGCTGATCGTCGGAGGCATTGCCGATCGCGCTGAGGGCTCCGCAACGATCGTCGAGCCTCGCCAGGCCGGCAGGGAGCCTTCCCAGGTCCCTCGTTCACAGCCGGCAGCAACAGGTGAGGAATTGGGCGCGACCCAAATTTCGGAGCTCAGCCGACCTAATTGCATGCCACCAGCTGCTTAGGAGCCCAGGCGATTCACCCGAACGAGGGCTCGTCGCAGCTCACAACCCGGGCCTCAAGGCCTCGTTCCAATGGCCGTTTGTTTTCTGGGCCTTTTTAAGGCGCCAAATTGGCGGCCGCCATTTTGAATTACCTCCGGCGGCCATTTTGGGAGTGGTGAAAGTCACGGGTGGCCATTTTCAGTGGGGCTGAAGCCTCGGCGGCCATTTTGTTTGTGGCTGAAGCCCTCGGCGGCCATTTTGAGTGAGGCTGAAGCCTCGGTGGCCATTTTGTTTGTGGCTGAAGCCCTCGGCGGCCATTTTGAGTGAGGCTGAAGCCTCGGCGGCCATTTTGTTTGTGGCTGAAGCCCTTGGCGGCCATTTTGAGTGAGGCTGAAGCCTCGGCGGCCATTTTGTTTGTGGCTGAGGCCTCAGCGCCCAATTTGAGTGGGGCTGAGGCCCCGGCGGCCATTTTAATTGTTGCTAAATTCATCGTCGGCCATTTTGGGCGTGGCTAAAGCCACTGGAGGCCTTTTGGGCTGTGGCCGGAGTCCAGGCTGCCTGGAATCTTCTTCTGAAGGCAGCATTCGATCATCGGTGGCCAACGCTTCAGAGAGCAGCTCCGACCGGGGAGGGCCTGATCGATCCTGAGTGATCGGGGTGCCCACATCAGTTCCCCGCCCTTCCCCTCTAGGGCTGAATTATCTCTGTAGACTCCCTTGGTGAACTACAACGCTGAGGGGGCGTTTTGCCAAGGTTGAGACCAGAGCAACCGTCATGGCGGAGAGAGGCAGCGAGTCGGTCAAGAGAAGTCACCAATCAGAGGCAAGTGGAAAGAGCACCACCAAGCGAGCCCGACTAAGCAGGGAGCCACAGAGAGAGGAAGGGGGCCAAGGACCGAGAACGGTATCCCCAGATTTGGCAGGCACAAGGGGGAGGTCTATATTTGAGCCCCTTTCTTCACATAGTGCCTCGGCCCCAGGGGCTTGGTCTCCCCCCCGAGGAATTGCCGAGTCAGACTCAAGCATAGCGGTGACCTCAGGGAGGGGTATGACTGGTCAGGACACCTCAGGGCCCCAGGCCACATTTACACCCACTGCAGCAGGGCTTCGCCTCCCTGAGAACCAGGCCCTGAACCCAAACTTGCTCCAGTCCATGATAGCCCAGGCTGTGGCTCAATTTATGGCCTCCAACACTCCACAGCCACCCTCCCAGACCGCACATCACTCACAATCTCCGGACTGGACGGATGGCCCCACATCAGACCTGGAGTCTACGGGAGCTGAACAACCTGACCTGATCTTGTCTGAGGACGAGGGCATCGCCCCATCCGAACCCACCCCTCCTGTTGGTCTCTTTGACCATTCCTTTTTTAATTCTCTCTTACTCAAAGCCTGTACTACTGCTAACCTCACTCAACAACAGGAGACCCCACCAACATCCCAAGGTCCCCATGCCATTTACACTGAACCCTCTGTCTCACAGAATCATATTCCCTGCCCTCCCCTTTTCCTAAAGATGGTCCAGAAGCAATGGGAGAACCTAGGGTCCCCCTTGAGCCCTGGGGCAGTAGAAAGACAATTGTTCAACGTCGCTCCTTCCCTGACCTCCCTTTTGGAGATACCCGAAATTGATGAACCCTTGAACTCGTTGTTTCCCAAGTCCAATATTCCTGGGGACATAAATGAGGCACTAAGAGCAGAGGACAAGAAGATCGAGTCTGCCCTACGCAGAGCCCACCAAGCGTCAGCCTGGGCAACGAGGGCGGCAACCTCCATGGCCTTCTTTGCCAGGGCTTCGGTCCTGTGGCTACGGGAGCTCCAGGACATGATCCCTCCAGACCAGCTCAGAGTCCACCAGAATCTGGGTAAGTTGGTGGCCACATCCCAGTATCTGGCCGATGCCTCCTTACACACAGCCAGATACACTGCCCGGACCATCGCGGCAGACATTTCAGCACGAAGACTCCTCTGGCTCAGGAACTGGTGAGCAGACACCAAGGCCAAGTGGCGTCTGGCCTCCAAGCCTTATACAGGTGGACAACTCTTTGGTAAGGCGCTAGAGCCATACCTAACCGAAGGTAAGGATAAGCGCAAGATCCTGGTCAATACATCAAGGAGGGGAGATAGGCGCTGGGGGAACTTGTCGCAGAGTAACTACAGAAGGCAGCCCTTTCGGCCAGCACCATCCTGGGATTGGGCCCAGGCCTCTCGCCCCTCCTTTCAGAGGCAGGAACGACAACAAGATCGTTCAGCATACAGAGGCAGACCACAGTTCCAGACTAAATGGTCCTTTCGGGGCACAGGGAGCCGCTCCTTCAAGCGAGGCAAGTGAGTCTGCAGCCTCACCTCCCATAGGAGGCCAGCTGGCTCTCTATTCCAACATTTGGGTGGCCACTACTACAGATGCATGGGTGTTAGACACCGTCTCCCAAGGTCTACGATTAGAGTTTTATTCCCATCCACCCGACAGGTTCCGCTCTTCCCCTATTTCAACGAACAGGACCAGAGCTGAACTTATGTCAGAAGCAATAGCTCATTTATTGCAAATACAAGCAATTGAACCAGTTCCAAAGGAACAAGAAGGGCGAGGGTTTTACTCAGACCTCTTCGTCATTTCCAAAGCTTCAGGGGGCTGGAGGGCGATCTTGAACTTAAAAGGTCTAAACCTCTACCTGAGGTATAAGAAATTTAAGATGCAATCACTTCAATCAATCCTGGCTAGCGTCAGGCAAGGTGACTTTCTTACCTCCATAGACCTGACTGAGGCATATTTGCACATTCCCATTTTTCCTGGACACCGCAAATTCCTCAGATTTAGTTATGCCCGACGCCATTACCAGTACAGAGCCCTTCCATTTGGCCTCTCATCTGCACCGAGAGTATTTACAAAGGTACTGGCAGTGATCGCAGCCCACCTTAGACTAATTCCCATCAGGATTCAATGTTATTTAGATGACATTCTAATTCAGTCATCATCATGGCAAAGTGCCCAAGCAGACCTCGCCCTAGCCATTAAGGCTTTACAGGAGCACGGTTTTTCTGTGAACTTCCAGAAAAGTCATACTATACCAACAACTCGGCTCCTCCATTTGGGGGCAGTTATAGACACAGACAACTGCACGGTATACCTATCTCAGGACCGACGGAACTCTATCCAGACTCTTGTACGTCGGGTCCGAAGGGACAGAGTAGTCACATTGGCATCCCTTTCACAGCTACTAGGGAAGATGGTGTCCTGCGTGCAAATTGTGCCATGGGCACGTCTCCATGCCAGGGAATTACAGTGGCTTCTCCTTCCATTTCAGAGACTTCATACCAGCACATCCCACCAGAAGGTCCGAGTTCCACAGGCGGTGTTGAACTCCCTTCGTTGGTGGGACTCTCCAGCACTGTCACGGGGAGCAGAATTCAAAGAACCGGACAGGATCACTGTCACCACAGACGCAAGCATGTTTGGGTGGGGGGCACACCTCCACCACACTGGGCCCAGGGTCAGTGGTCCAGGCAGGATCTAAAGAACAACATAAACTGGCTGGAACTAAGAGCCATACACATGGCCCTAAAGAGATTCAGCAGCTTAGTACAAGGCCAGCACGTCCTGGTCTTAACCGACAACATCACAGCCAAGGCCCATATCAACAGGCAGGGGGGAACGAGGTCCAAGCCTCTCATGCGAGAGGCCAGATTGCTGGGGTCTTGGGCAGAACTGAATCTTGCCTCCATCAGGGCGGAGCACATATCTGGAGTGGCCAACCAACAGGCGGACTCACTGAGCAGAGCCACCGTGGACCATTCCGAATGGCAGCTGAATCCGGAGATCTTCAGGGAGATCGTGGACAGGTTTGGTTCCCCATCCCTAGATCTGTTTGCCTCCCCAGCCAACTCACAGCTTCCCAGATTCCTTTCCAGGTTCCCGTCCCCATCAGCGGAAGGAACAGATGCACTCCGCAGTTCCTGGCCCAGGGAACTGCTCTATGCCTTTCCTCCACTACCTCTCCTACCGGCCACGATCAGGAAGATCCTTCGCGAACAAGCAGAGGTTCTCCTGGTCGCCCCACATTGGCCGAGACGACCTTGGTTCGCCGACCTGATGGAGCTCTCCGCATCGGCTCCATGGAGGATTCCAGCCAATCGGATCTCCCTCATTCAGGGGGAGTTGCATCATCCAGACCCTCAATGGCTCCAGTTAACCGTCTGGCACTTGAGAGGCAGGCCTTAGGCCTAGACTCATATTCGTCAAGGGTCATAGCCATGATCCAGCAATCCAGGCGACCCTCGACGAATAGAATATACGATGCCACGTGGAAGAGCTTCTGTAATTGGTGTTTAGCACACAATATTGAACCCTTACAGGCTGCAGTGCCAGTTATCCTGGAGTTCCTGATGGATGGTCTGGACAAAGGTCTTTCCACAAGTACCATCCGTAGGCAGGTAGCAGCACTTGCCACGGTTATTTCCTATGGCAAGGAGCCCTTAACACAACACCCTATGATACGCTCCTTCCTAAAGGGAGCTAACAATGCCAGACCACCAACGGTACATAGATATCCCTCCTGGGACCTTCATCAGGTTCTACAGGCTCTTGTCTCACCACCCTTTGAGCCTATTGACAATTGTTTGCTCAAACATTTATCAATGAAGGTGGCATTTCTGGTTGCCATAACTTCAGCCAGAAGGATCTCTGAGCTGGCTGCCCTATCAGTAAGAAAGGACCTGTGTATTTTCCATAAGGACAGGGTTACTCTCAGGTTAGATCCCTCCTTTGTGCCCAAGGTTAACTCCTTATATCATAGGTCCCAGGACATAGTTTTGCCGGACTTCTGTCCGAACCCATCTAATAACACAGAGGCTCAGTGGAACAGATTGGATGTTCGCAGGGCCTTATATTGTTATATACAGAGAACCTCATCTTTCCGCAAGACTGAGGCTCTGTTTGTGTCATTTCACCCATCGTCGTTAGGACAAAAGGTTTCCTCGCCCACTATAGGCAGGTGGATTAGAGCTTGTATTTCTCTGGCATACCAGACTCAGTCACTTCAAGCTCCCAGCCATATCACGGCCCATTCCACCAGGGGCGCAGCCACTACAGCAGCCTGGTCTACCCAGGCATCCATAGAGGAAGTTTGTAGGGCAGCAACATGGGCATCGCCCTCCTCCTTTGTCCGTCACTACAAGATGGATGTATACGCATCCTCTACGGCTTCATTCGGCCGCAAGGTACTAGAACACGCATTAACATTGGATGGGACCCAGGCCCAATCTAATTTCCCACCCTAGGGACACAGGGCTTTGGTATGTCCCATCCGTGGGTTCTCCATCCAATCATGCTGGAGAAAGGGGCGTTGTCTTACCTGAACGCCTTTTCTCAGCATGATGATGGAGAATCCACTCCCTCCCATTAGGTCAGTTGGCCTGGTTCCCATTTGTTCAGACGCGTCGGACTAAAGTCTGGGTATCGCCTTAGTCTAAAACTGGGGTGCACTTGGCACAGAGGGGGCGTTACCAATTTCAGACTTAGTCCAATTGGAGCAGATAGATTAAGACAACCCATCCGTGGATTCTCCATCATCATGCTGAGAAAAGGCGTTCAGGTAAGACAACGCCCCTATCTCATCCAACATTAATAGATGCTGCAAGGGAATTGTCAATAGAACCCATAGTAACAAGTATCCCATAGAGCAGTGGTTCTCAACCATTTTAATGCCGCGACCCCCAACCGGTCGTAAGTCAAGGACTATCCAACCGGTCATAAGTTGAGGACTTTCCCTGCCCAGGAGTGTCGTGCATGCGTGGTGCCGCCCCCTGTGCCAGCCGAGACGTAGCTGGCAAGCGGCAGAGACGGAGCAGGCCGACCACCAGCTGGGCCACCAGCTGGCCCAGCCCAAGGGAGGTAAGGCACCTGCTGGGCCCCATGTGCGCCAGCAACCCTCCCTGCACCCGCCGGCATCCCACCTCCCACCCCTGGCCCTCTTTTACTTACATTTTTAGTAGTTGCTCAGCAGGGAGGGGTGGAAACTTCCAGACAGCTTGCCTTCGCTGCAGACAACTTGCAGCACCGTTTGCAGAATGTGACTTTTGGCAGGCTCAGTAGGGCAGAGACAACCTGGACAATTCTTATTGGCTTTTGAAAGCCAATAGAATTAGACTCTATTCAAGAGAGTCTATTCTATTGGCTTTCAAAAGCCAATAGAATAAAAGGGAGTAGCACAGCTAAGGAAAAGGGGGAAAAATGGCAGACTGCATTGTTTGGCGACCCCCATTAAATGGTTGTTCGACCCCAAATGGGGTCACGACCCACAGGTTGAGAATTGCTGCCATAGAGGATATAAAAATGCATTGGATTATCTAAAATGACAAAACAACTCTTATCAAGAAGACCAGCAATTACAGACATTGGTAGGTGAGGAGAAATGATGGACATGCATTATGATACAATGCAAATAACCACAGTTTACATTCTTGTGTCTGATGATCACTTACAACAAAGTACTGGGGTTGTGTATGTCACTCATTAGACATAATCTCACTTTGTTGCAAATGCTTGTGTAAACAATATTTTGTAAAACACAGTTGTAAAAACTGTGGTAAATTGTATTGGCTAAAAAAAAAACCCCTACCACAACAAAGTCTTTTAAAGTATCGTTTGCCTGAACATTATTTTGGTTTTTAGTTATGACATGCAAATTAATTCTTAATAGCTTACTTTCATATAAACTATATTTGAGTACAGATGTGAAAATGTTGGCTATTCTTTCTTTATGTTACTTACGAATTCAAGCATTTATTTATGTTATGTTATTTATGTTATTTATGTTCTTAATTCTTGATGTTGTGTTAGTTTCAAGCAATGAGAAAAGAAAAAAAGTCCTGTGGACTTTTAAATATTAACAAATTTATAACTGCTTAAACTTCATGGGTCAGTTCACTGCATCAGATTCATGATGTATAATCCTGAAAATAAATATGTTATATTCAAGTACCTGTTGTGGGTGAGAGAAAGAAAAAAAGACGCAAGAGATAGAATTAAACTACAGATGAGGATCTTCAGAAAAGCAGAATGTCAGTGTAATACACACTTTCTCACACTGATTACTCTATTAGCATGTGTAGTTTCTTGTCCCTTTTTAAGCCTTCAGAAATTGTAGTTAGTTTCCTATGAATTCTAGCCCAGTTCTTTCTTAGTGGAACTTATGTAATTTGTTTTAAGAAAAAGGATATTGTATTCTCTAGGTAGGTATAGAATGTGATATGAAGATAGGCCCTTAATGCAACTGTAGAAAAAATGCCATGCAATAAGGAAGAAATTCCATTAACCAATGCCAGCTGAAAATGCCTTCCAGCATGGCAATAAAAATGGCGGTCGTATCTAGAGAGCCCAAGGAATTGGACATGGACCATGGGAATATATTGCCACTGGATCCAGACTTATCATACTAAGAAGAGACCACTGTAAGTACTGGGATTTAAATTAACCAGGATTAAGTCCAATTCAGTTACGTTGGCCTACTCTACATTTGAATAAGCAAAACAAAGGATCTGTGCTTTGGCCAGTAGATCATAACTTAGTATGCACATTTCCAATCTCTATAGCAATTCTATAGTAGTCATTGGGATATCTGTACCTATATATAATAGAGAGCTGTAGAAATAAAATATGGTTTCAAATGGAATGTTTCCTTTTTTTCTTCATTTTATATTCATACAAAACCATTGAGAAAACAACAGAAATATTTCATATCTACGACTCCCATTCTATATCTATCTATCTATCTATCTATCTATCTATCTATCTATCTATCTATCTATCTATCATCCATTTATCTACAGTGTCTATCTATTATCTCTGTGTATTGAAAGACAAGCTGTGGTGTGAAATTTCTTTTTCTTTCTTCTCTTCTCTCAAAATGTCCAGCAAAAGTGACATTTCATACTTGAAAGCAATCTTCTTCACCAAAATGGTGACATTTCTCTGAAATTCAAAGAGCAAACAAGTGTTATTATATGTAACTGTTCTAGTATTTTTTTCTAATGGACAAGATCATCTCTATTGTGAAAAAAAAGATGATCTGTAATTGAATGATTTACAATACCAGATTTGCCCTGATAATCAAGGAACTATCAAAAATAAAGAAGTATTTTGCTGATTGTATAGAACTTCAAACTAGGAATTCCTCATTATGCCATAAAAGTATACTTGCAGATAACTTAAAGAGGTAGAAAAATGACATTTCTTTTGGAAATGAAAATTTTGAGTGGAGCTACCCATATGTGATTAGCATCTTTTGATTTTTCTTTACTTTGTTAGATGCATTCAGTTATTCATAAGTGTATTAGGTATGTTTGCTGTCTTCAGATATATATAAACAGTGGGATAAAAATATAATATACCTGTGTAAATGTAATGTAATGTAAAGTATAATATAATATAATATAATAATATAATATAATAATATCCAATTTTCTTTTTGACTTCAGTATGCTTGATATTTATCTAGCTAAATAAAAATGCCAAATCCAGTCTAAATATCTTGTTCATAATAATAATAATAATGATAATACCCCAGATTTAATAATTGTCAATAAGAAAGGTAAAAAAAATGTCTGAATATAGCAGACCTGGAGTAGTACCCGGAGACAGCAGACTAGAAGAGAATATAACAAAATACAAAGATCTGCAAATAGAAGCAGAACAAAAGATAATACCACATGGGCACCTTGGGTGCAATCCCAAAACAACTGAAGCAATTTTTGAACACCATCAGAATTGACAAAATCACAAATCAATTACAAAAGGCAGCTTTGCTTGAAATAGTTTACATTCTGCAACAATACCTTTAACACCATCAGAAAACAACATCTGCCTATCTCAGGTCCTTGGAAAGACCTGATAGGGAGATGAGAATGCCAAATCCAGTCTAAACATCTGACTGATTATGTGCCAACCATAATAATAAGGAACCGATTCCATAAAAAAAAGATGCAGTGCCAATGAACTACTCATACATATATCATATTGAAAAACTTTACATTCCTGGGTGAACCAGGTTGTACAGTCTAGCATCCAAGCATCCTGATATAACTCATATTCAGGAAGCTGAACTAACTAGCTAGGAAAAGTGACATATATGTCCAGCCCCAAACCGTTTATCATGATCAAATAAGAAAGAAAAACACTCCCAAAATCATCTTTTATAAAACAATTTGGAAAACTGTGGTATCAAACTCTCATTTATTTCTAAATTCAGTAAAGCATAATATCTTTGAATGTTTGGAACCTATTCTCTCTGAGGCTGTTTTGTACTCTACCCTGAGTTGCAATTTATGTGCTAAGCTACTAACAAACTTCTTTCCCAACTGTTGATTGTTTATTGCCTAATGTTCCTCCTGTTACTTTGCCAGCTTCCTCACTCTCACAGTATGTCAGAATTAAGTGTGGCAATTTGTTTACTTATTCAAAAACATTTAATACTGAACTGATAATTCATGTACAGTATATGTGTTTTCCCTCAGCCATAGCCTATTTGTTGTGCTGAAAGAAAGTAGAGGCAAACACATTCAAGCACGGTTGTAATTTCATTGATTGGATAAAGAGGAGTCCAGCAACCAAAGATTGAGCTGACGCCAGTGTTCCTAGGCGCTGATCCTCAGCTTCCATATGACCTCTCTGCAGCACACTGTCTTCTACTTGCTGATGTGTCACAATTGTTGCTGGAGTCTCCTTCAATCTCAGTGCTGGTGCTTGAAGAATTGCAACTCATGCTGTTATTCTTGCTTCTTGGCTGTGACTTGAATTCCTGCCCATAAAATCTGGTCCCCTAAATCAATTGAAGATTTACTGTATTTTCATCCTGAAATAATATTTCTATCAAAAAAAAATACTGCTGCGGGACAAAATATTCCATTCCATGGAGCACAAGGGCACATGCATCTCTTAGCATTAATCAATCTTCATGCCTTAAATATGATAGAGCAGGAGGTTCCCAACCTGGGGATGCGAGACGATATTCCAGGGGGTGCGAAAACTTGGGTTTTCAAAATTATAGTGTATATGCATAATCCGCTGCCGTTATTTCAAATTTTTGTAAAGGGCATGAGAATATATCAGAAGCATTTTAAGGGTGCGGGGTATAGAAAAGGTTGGGAGCTGCTGTGATAGAGTATTTGTGTACTGAAAACTATATCTATTTTTTATATGACATTATGCACAATGATGTGGAAAAATGTTGAGAGTTTCAAGCTGTCCATGTGTGTTTAAGAGAGCAACCTCAAATATAGCACATTTCCATAGATCAAGTGCTATGTCTTCATTCTTATGACTTAATCAAGTTACTTTTAATGATTCCTAGATCAGTTAGTGAAAACCTCTGGGCAAGATGGGAAATAGTCATAAGGTATGGCCTACATGCAGAAAGAGTTCCCTGGAAAGAGTGCTAAATGTTTGCTGCAACATCATCCAGTAACAACCAAATATACAATTTTTGTAAATAAGGAAAGGCAACTATCTCAATCATCATCACTTTGTTTAGAAAATACTTGAAACATCACATAGAAATACCAAGAAGACATGGTCTTGCTTGCCTGATAATTAAATATGCAATACTCCCCATGTATTCATATACTCAGGTGTGGAATCAAAAGCTAAGGTTGCACAGCTATCTTTAGGCATGCAGCATATTTTGAAAAAAAGTAAAACTGACAGCTGAGGAACCTAAGGGCAAACACATCAAGAAAGTAGTGCTGTTTGAGGAGAAACATGGATCAGAGTCTCTTTTTGTAAAATGAACCAAAGCAACCTCAAATATAGCAGGTCAATAACTTGGGTGGCATATGTGTTGTCATCATAAAAGTCTCCCTCCTAAGATTATTAAGAGTGGAGGCTAAAATTAACCATGCCAATACTTCTCTATCTTTTTTTAATTAAAGAGAGACAGGCCAGGTTCTATGTATACATACCTTTAGTGGTCTAGAATCAAATAAGTCTTGCTGTATTAGGTCAAAGATTGCCCATTATTCCTTGCCACATAGTGGCAGGTGATCTACCTTAGGGAAACTTAGAAACATAAGAAGGTAACTTTATCCTGTGTGAGAACATTTTATTTTACTTAACCTCTTTGAGAAAATTTCAAACTCTTCAACTTCTTGAGAGAAAAATTGATGTATGTATATTTTATATTTAAATTAAATGTGGGATATGATTGAACAAATAGCATCACCACCCTTGTCCACTCTTGTACTCAGCAAGTTGTATTTCAGGCAGGATTTGGTAAACTTCCTTCTGCTGACAGTTCACCAGAATCATCTGTGGAATGGTACCCCACTTCCCCCCCCATATATCCTTCTTTCAGCACTCTCTTTTTTATTTCTTTAACAAGCAGCACCTTGCAAGTAAGGGACAGATCATTATTATTTGAGGTCTGATCTGATCTATTGTTAGGAATGGAAATTGTGCCATTGGAAATAATTAGTTAGCTAGCAACCTGTTAGGACTAAGGTAGATCTTACATCAAATCTAGCTCTCAGTGTTGCTTTTCATGCAGCTTAGATATCCTGGAGTTTAATGATTGAATTGGCAGGCATATATACCAGCATCAACACATGACATTCTGCAGTTAAAGCACCAAAAGTCCAACTTTTAGATCTTAAGATTTATGGTTCAAGCCAATTCACAGGATTGCTGTGCAGATATAATTGAGCATCTGTGCTGATCTGTACTACTGGAAAGACTATGTGAAAAGTGTAATAATGCAGTCAAAGATTTTCCTGATTGTGGTGATCGGGATATGTTGGGAAAAATATGACAAATTTTTCAGGTAGTTAGAGATGTTCATTTTTCAACAGTAGGCAGAAAACAGGTCATTTTCCTAAATCGAGGAATTCTCAATTAGTTTCATCAGAAAATCAATGCCAAAGGAATGCCTCCTTTGCTTTAGACTTTGCCAAACTTTGTCAACATAAAACAAATTTCATATCATTATACTTTATTTATGTAAATTCTAGCTTTTTTTCAGAACTCAAAGGGGGATGAGCATACCAGAGTCATTTATATTATTTATGTCCTTCATCTTTCAGTGAAGATTAAAAAATATATATACTTTTTATGGAGTTGTGGTGACACAGTAGTTAGAATGCAGTATTACAGGTTAACTCTGCTCACTATCAGGAGTTTGATTCTGACTGGCTCAAGGTTGACTCAAGGATCTTCTATCCTTCTGAGATTGATAAAACGAAGGCCCAAATTGTTGGGAGCAATATGCTGACTCGTAAACTGCTTAGAGAAGGCTGTAAAGCACTGTGAAGTGGTGTATAAGCCTAAGTGCCATTGCTAGTGTTATTGCTATTTAGAGAAATGCTTTATTAATAGGGTGACTTGGTAGAACTTGGGAATATGTAACGTGCAACTCCAGAAGATAAGACTGAAGATAATTTGCAACACATCATCATTAGAAGCAAAATGAATGGAAATGGATACAAAGCAAGACCATTCTTCTAGATCTTGGCAACCAGTTTCAACCTCTAACTTCTGAGGAAGCTTCTATTGTTATTTATTTATAAAATTTTAACAGAACTTAAAAATGACCAAGAGAAACCCAGAACTCAGCTCCGAGTTTGTCTCTGTTTTTATACCTAAATGAAATGGTATTTTGAATACCATACATAGGGAATGAATACAACTTGGGAGAAGATTGATCCCTCTAGATGGTCTCTATCTTCAGAAAAATGAACTTACAGACTAACCCGAGCACAACAAAGCCCCCACCCAAACAGAACACTCCCCCATCCAATCAGAGCACAGCCAATCCCCCATCCAATCAGAGCACAGCCAAGCCCCTAACCTATCAGAACACACCTCCACCCAATCAGAACACAGCCAAGCTGCCATACAATCAGTTCATACCTCCACTAGCAGTTAAAAGGAAGAAACAGCTATGATCACACATTGCTCCTAGAAGATGACTAATGGGACACTTCCAGTTTGACGCGGGAGAAAACCTGAATATATATATAGCTAAAATAATGATCACCAAGAGAGTGAGTAAGAAAATAGAATTTAATCAACCTAGCTTTCGTCGATAACTCTCAACATCATCAGGGTTAAAAGGCAAACGCTGAAAGAGAACCTATATATGATCGCTAAATGCCTGTTTCCGGCTCCTGGAGCGCGTCACAGGCCCCAGCTGATCGAATTGTGCTCTAAATGCACCCCTTTCGTCAATGTGCGTTCCTTTCCCATTCCTTCCCTAGCTAGGTTGATTAAATTCTATTTTCTTACTCACTCTCTTGGTGATCGTTATTTTAGCAATATGGACATACCCAAGAGTTGAATTTTTACTCATATATATATATAT
The DNA here is from genome assembly GCF_016545835.1 of Crotalus tigris. NCBI lineage: Eukaryota > Metazoa > Chordata > Lepidosauria > Squamata > Viperidae > Crotalus > Crotalus tigris. Next base: position 79,749 of record NW_024097274.1, read on the forward strand.
ATATATATATATATATATATATATATATATATATATATATATATACCTTGAATGAACACCCTGTCAGCCCAGATATGGGAGAAAGAAATCTTCTTTCTTTTCTTTTCTTTTGCCTGTATCAGCTCAACCTAGAGCCATCCACAAGCAGCAGTCACTTTACATTGTAAAATGATGTCGCAGTTAGTGACTGCTGCTTGTGGATGGCTCTAGGTTGAGCTGATACAGGCAAAAGAAAAGAAAAGAAAGAAGATTTCTTTCTCCCATATCTGGGCTGACAGGGTGTTCATTCAAGGTAAAAATCTCCTCCCCCTGTCTCTCTCCTGGTAGCTAACAAAGTGGGAGACAACCCGTGGCTTAGAGGTTATAACATCTGCCTAACATGCAGATAGCCCAGGTTCGAATCTCAGAAGAGTAAGTTTGGCTGATGAGGGTTAAAGGAACCCGAAATAGCTATACCATTCTCTCTTTATTCTTTGTTAGCAAAACCTAAAACCTAAATATATATATATATATATATATATATATATATATATATATATATATATATATATATATAGGTCTTTGGTTGTTCGGGTTTTCTCCCGCGTAAAATTGGAAGTGTCTTGGCAACGTTTCGACGAAGTCACATTCGTCATCTTCAGGCTGGTGTTTTTAGCTTCTTGCTTTGAGCAGCAATGTGTGGTTTTAGCTGTTTCTTCCTTTTAACTGCCAGTGAGGGTATGAACTGATTGGATGGGAGCTTGGCTGTGTTCTGATTGGGTGGAGGTGTGTTCTGAATGGTTAGGGGCTTGGCTGTGCTCTGATTGTCTGGGGGAGTGTTCTGTTTGGTTGTGCTCAGGTTAGTCTGAGTTGCAGAGGGGTTTAAGATTTTGGGGTTAGGGAGTCGTTTGTCAATAAGGGCAGGTTTCCAAATGGCTGGTAGGCGGGAGGTATCATCTCGCTTGTTCATGCTGTGTGGGCGTTTTTCTATCTCGATGGCTTCTCTGATTATTCTGTTATTAAAATGTTCACTTTTGGCAATGGTTCTGGTATTTTTAAAGTCAATTTCATGTCCTGTGGCTTTAAGGTGTTGGACCAGGGAAGATGTTGGTTCCTCTTTTTTGACTGAGTTCTTATGTTCTTCAATGCGTGCACTTATTCTTCTGTTGGTTTGTCCGATGTATGTGGTGGGACAAGTGGTGCATGGGATTTCGTATACTCCTTGATTTTCTAATTCAATTTTATCTTTGGGGTTTCTAAGGATGGTGGATATTTTTCTGTTTGTGCAGAATGCTGTTTTGATGTTGTGTTTATGAAGGATCTTACTGATTCTGTCTGTGGTGCCTTTTATGTATGGGAGGAGGGCTTTGCCGTTTTCTTGTTCTTTGTCTTGGATTTTGGTGGGGGTTTCTTTTTGGATTAGGTTTGTAATCTTATTTCTATGGAATCCATTGGATGTTAGTACATTGGTGAGAGTGTGTAGTTCGGGTTTTAGGTGTTGTTCGTCAGCTAAGCGTTTTGTTCTGGAGATGAGTGTCTTGGCTACAGAGTTGATCTGTGCTGGGTGGTGGTGTGAGAGAGCGTGCAGATAGCGGTTTGTGTGTGTTTTCTTCTGGTAGATGGTGTGTCCTAGGGAGCCATTGGATTTCTTGTAGACTAAGACATCCAGGAAGGGAAGTTGGTTGTTAGCTTCTGTTTCCATGGTGAACTGTATTTTGGGGTGTAGGCTGTTGAGGTGTGTGAGGAAGTTGTCCAGTTTTTCTTTCCCATGTGGCCAGATTATGAAGGTGTCGTCTACGTATCTGAGCCAGAGTTTGGGTTTGTGATCCGATTTTTCTAGAGCTTGGGTTTCAAAGTGTTCCATGTAGAGGTTGGCAATGACAGGTGAGAGGGGTGATCCCATGGGTGCTCCTTCTGTTTGTTTGTATTTTTGTCCATTATAGATGAAGTATGTGTTGGATAGGCAGTGGTTGGTCAGATCTAAGATGTGTTTGGGGGGGTTATATTTGTTTTGGATAGCTGTCAAGGCTTCTTTGATAGGCACTTGGGTGAAGAGGGATATGACATCGAAGCTCACTAGTAGGTCGCTGGGCTGTAAGTTTTGTTTCTTTATGATCTCTATAAACTGGAATGAGTTTTTTACGTGTGAGGTGATGGATTCTGCATAGGGCTGTAGTTGTTTGGCGAGAAATTTGGCTAGGTTTTGTAGAGGTGAGCCTATGGAGCTGACTATAGGTCTGAGTGGGGTTCCTTCTTTGTGTATCTTGGGGAGACCATAGAGTTTAGGGCATCTGGATGATTTCTCTCTGGGAATGATTCTTTGCTGGATCTCTTCGCTAATGGGGGAGGCTTTTATCTTGGTTCTGGTGGTTTTTTCCAGGTAGGTGGTGGGATCTGTATTTAGGGGTTTGTATGTGGAGTCTTGGAGTAGGTTGGTTAATTTGGTTTGGTAGTCAGATGTGTTCATAACCACCGTGGCGTTGCCCTTGTCTGCTGGTAGGATTATTATGCTGGTGTCTTCTTTCAGGTTACGTAGTGCTGTCTGTTCCTCTTTGGGTAAGTTGCTTTTGGGTGGCTTGCTGGTGCAGAGGATGTTGGTGATTTTGAGTCTGATTTTGTTAGCCTCATCGGGGTTGATTTTGGTCAGGCTGGTTTCAACTAAACAAGAAACAGCTAAAACCACACATTGCTGCTCAAAGCAAGAAGCTAAAAACACCAGCCTGAAGATGACGAATGTGACTTCGTCGAAACGTTGCCAAGACACTTCCAATTTTACGCGGGAGAAAACCCGAACAACCAAAGACCTATATACAAATACCCGCGAAAACCTCAGAAAACAAATATCGAACCTCTACGGGGAGGAAATCCACCATCTGACCAGGACCTATGAAAAACTTGAAGTCCAAAGAGCTTCCATTTTATGTGACCTCGCATTCCTACGTAACTGCCGAGATCAAAATCTAATCCCCACATGTTTCCAACTGAAATTCCACTCCAACTCTGCAGCCACCAAACGGATCCTGAAAAGAACAGAATTGGCCCTAATCAGAAATGAACTTCACACAAAAAGATTCCTCCTAGACCGAATTAACAAAGATCTCCTCACACTCCACCTCAAACTCAGCAACAAGATCCACCCCGCACTTTGGGACAAATCCAAACAACTCGCCGTCTGGAGAGCCGAAACACAGACCACCCTCAAGACAGATACACACACCAACAAACTCCGAAACTACAAGAACAACGCCAGAAACAAACCCCTCTCCCTCACAGCCACACATGAAACAAACAGTGCATAACATCTCAGATAGGATCCTCACCAAAGCCGAAACCAATGTCCTTTCCAAAGGATTCAACTTTGCAGTCGCTCCCAAACACATCCCCACTGAAACCATTATATGTGGAGTTGAAACCAGCCTGACCAAAATCAACCCCGATGACGCTAACAAAATCAGACTCAAAATCACCAACATCCTCTGCACCAGCAAGCCACCCAAAAGCAACTTACCCAAAGAGGAACAGACAGCACTACGTAACCTGAAAGAAGACACCAGCATAATAATCCTACCAGCAGACAAGGGCAACGCCACGGTGGTTATGAACACATCTGACTACCAAACCAAATTAACCAACCTACTCCAAGACTCCACATACAAACCCCTAAATACAGATCCCACCACCTACCTGGAAAAAACCACCAGATCCAAAATAAAAGCCTCCCCCATTAGCGAAGAGATCCAGCAAAGAATCATTCCCAGAGAGAAATCATCCAGATGCCCTAAACTCTATGGTCTCCCCAAGATACACAAAGAAGGAACCCCACTCAGACCTATAGTCAGCTCCATAGGCTCACCTCTACAAAACCTAGCCAAATTTCTCGCCAAACAACTACAGCCCTATGCAGAATCCATCACCTCACACGTAAAAAACTCATTCCAGTTTATAGAGATCATAAAGAAACAAAACTTACAGCCCAGCGACCTACTAGTGAGCTTCGATGTCATATCCCTCTTCACCCAAGTGCCTATCAAAGAAGCCTTGACAGCTATTCAAAACAAATATAACCCCCCAAACACATCTTAGATCTGACCAACCACTGCCTATCCAACACATACTTCATCTATAACGGACAAAAATACAAACAAACAGAAGGAGCACCCATGGGATCACCCCTCTCACCTGTCATTGCCAACCTCTACATGGAACACTTTGAAACCCAAGCTCTAGAAAAATCGGATCACAAACCCAAACTCTGGCTCAGATATGTAGACGACACCTTCATAATCTGGCCACATGGGAAAGAAAAACTGGACAACTTCCTCACACACCTCAACAGCCTACACCCCAAAATACAGTCACCATGGAAACAGAAGCTAACAACCAACTTCCCTTCCTGGATGTCTTAGTCTACAAGAAATCCAATGGCTCCCTAGGACACACCATCTACCAGAAGAAAACACACACAAACCGCTATCTACACGTTCTCTCACACCACCACCCAGCACAGATCAACTCTGTAGCCAAGACACTCATCTCCAGAACAAAACGCTTAGCTGACGAACAACACCTAAAACCCGAACTACACACTCTCACCAATGTACTAACATCCAATGGATTCCATAGAAATAAGATTACAAACCTAATCCAAAAAGAAACCCCCACTAAAATCCAAGACAAAGAACAAGAAAACGGCAAAGCCCTCCTCCCATACATAAAAGGCACCACAGACAGAATCAGTAAGATCCTCCATAACACAACATCAAAACAGCATTCTGCACAAACAGAAAAATATCCACCATCCTTAGAAACCCCAAAGATAAAATTGAATTAGAAAATCAAGGAGTATACGAAATCCCATGCACCACTTGTCCCACCACATACATCGGACAAACCAACAGAAGAATAAGTGCACGCATTGAAGAACATAAGAACTCAGTCAAAAAAGAGGAACCAACATCTTCCCTGGTCCAACACCTTAAAGCCACAGGACATGAAATTGACTTTAAAAATACCAGAACCATTGCCAAAAGTGAACATTTTAATAACAGAATAATCAGAGAAGCCATCGAGATAGAAAAACGCCCACACAGCATGAACAAGCGAGATGATACCTCCCGCCTACCAGCCATTTGGAAACCTGCCCTTATTGACAAACGACTCCCTAACCCCAAAATCTTAAACCCCTCTGCAACTCAGACTAACCTGAGCACAACCAAACAGAACACTCCCCCAGCCAATCAGAGCACAGCCAAGCCCCTAACCATTCAGAACACACCTCCACCCAATCAGAACACAGCCAAGCTCCCACCCAATCAGTTCATACCCCACTGGCAGTTAAAAGGAAGAAACAGCTAAGACCACACATTGCTGCTCAAAGCACGAAGCTGAAAAACACCAGCCTGAAGATGACGAATGGGACTTCGTCGAAACGTCGCCAAGACACTTCCAATTTTACGCGGGAGAAAACCCGAACAACCAAAGACCTATATACAAATACCGCGAAAACCTCAGAAAACATATATATAATATTATATATATATATATATTCGGGTTTTCTCCTGCATAAAATTGGAAGTGTCTTGGCGACGTTTGACGAAGTCCCATTCGTCATCTTCAGGCTGGTGTTTTCGGCTTCTTGCTCTAGGAGCAATGTGTGGTTGTGTGGTTGTCCTAGAAGCAAGAAGCCGAAAACACCAGCCTGAAGATAACGAATGGGACTTTGTCGAAACGTTGCAAGACACTTCCAATTTTACGCGGGAGAAAACCCAAATAACCAAAGGACCTACATACAAACATCCATGAAAACCTCAGAAAAACATAATTTAAATATAAAACCAAAGACATTATATATATATATATATATATATATATATATATATATATATAGATATATATAAACCAAAGACATATATATATATATATATATATATATATATATATATATATATATATATATATATAAACATACATACATACATACATACATACATACATATATATTTCCAATGCTGACTAGAGGTTTCAACCCATATTTTTTTCTTTCTAATATAAGTGTACACAACATACCAACCTCCCAAAGTACATGAAAACTACCAAAATGGTGGTCTAATTATAATTGTAGCATGACGGAAAGACTAAACTATGAAATTACATAGGGAATAATGATATTAACTTGTTTCTAATTAAATTTAAATTAAATGAAATTTAGTTTTGTCCTAGCCTAGTTTTGTCCTGGCTTTTTGAAGTGCAGCCATAGCATTCCTCTCAAAGGACAAACATGGCTCTTGGCCCAAAGCAATTTGCACAACCCATTCTAGTCCGGTAATCAAGGCAGTGCACCAAACTGGCATATATTAATGTATGTATACATGCAGCATTATATTATGGAAATTCAATAGTTATCTAAAAACACAACTCACTGTTGCTAACATAAAAGAAGAAATGAAATAAAAGTAGAAGCATTTCATCAAGGACACATGAACTTTTAAAATGCAGGACAATGACGAGTTGACAGACTTCACTTCGTTGAATAAACCACCTCAAAAACAAAAGATAGAAACTTGTACCCTTTCGGTGGAATGCTGCTATTGATCTTATGCCAAATATGGGGGCCTGAGGTACAGTATACACTGAAATAATGTAATGTTTAGAGCAGATTCTTGGCTCACCGCATCAGTAACCAAGCACCCAGAGAGATCATGAATAGCAAGGAGTCAAAGGAGCTTCAGATCAAACTGTTTTCTGCAACATGGCACTCTTGTTTTCCCCGTGGGTTATAGAGTGTTAATATGGAAGGTACTTGCTGTCTTTTGAAACAGGAAGAGCAGTCTATTGTCACGAGGGGACATAGGCCTAATTTTATGTGGCCTAAGGCTTAATTTTGAAAACACTCTCCAACGAGAGCCGTCTGTTCTTTTCCTTACAGCCCGCTGCTCAAGATGGAAAAACAGGGACATCAAACCGGGGGGGGGGTGGGGGTGGGGAGTGGGAGATTGTCAGAAAGGAAAAAAAAAGATTGCCAAAGAAAAATATTTAATAGTTGCCAAGTGTCCCTTCATTATTTTCCTCCCTTGCCTCTATTACTGAAAGGTATCCTCATTTTATAGAGTTGATTTTTCTCCATCCATAGGGGTGGGGAGTGAGGGATCTCTATACTGTTTTCAGCAGAGTACTCTCCCCTGCAAGTCTTGCCTAAGCTTATTCACTCTATTGTAACCTGCAGAATTTTGTCTTAATGCACCACTGCTAAAAAAATAGTTTGTTTTTTTTTAAAAAAAGCCATCACTGAATAGCTTTACTTAATGTGGAGGAAAGTGAACACTCTTCATTATTCTTTAACATCCCCTAAAGCCACAGTAGGTGGCTCTAACATTCCTCCACTTTTAATCTAACTTTTTTTATTAGTTAAGCTCTGCTGCAGTAAGTCAGCTTAGGGAGCCATCATCCTATTATTTTGCCCTTCTTTGCTAGGTGCACAATCCTCATGAATGCCAATTAATGGACAGTGAAGAGAAACAGGAATCCCAAGATCTACCCACACTTTATTTCTCACACTAATGCCTTTGAAGAAAATCTCGGTGTTTTCGTGGAAGTCATTGCCAAGTTAGTTTGAAGCATGTCTGAACAAAATGAGCCAAAATTCCAAATCTATTGCTAGTGTTTAAAGTGCTGTTGTGGCCACTGTGATACATGGAGTCTGTTCCATCCAATCCCTAACAAAAAGCAATTATGATTTCTGCTTTGGTTAATTATTCAATTGACTTGTTCATGGCATTTTCATTCATCTTCCTTCCAAGAAAGTATTATGTATTATATATCTTGCTATCCCACCTTCTAATTGTGTTAATCTTCAAGACGTAGGATAGGCTTAGAGGGTATGTTTCAACCAAGGCTGTTTGGGAATTTAATTATTAACTAAACACATGTACTTTATAAAGAGATGGTATTTTGTGTAGCTGAGTAGTCCATATATAAAGAAAATAAGTCCTGATTCTTTGAATGAGACATAACATAACCATTTATAAAAAACCCAGGAAGAATTCTACAAATTCTATTTCTTCTAAAAATCTATTGGTGAATCAAAATGAAAATACTAATAAATGCTTCCTGAACTCAAATCCAGTGCCTTCATTTACATGTTGGTGTAGTTTTGTTGGGAATTATGTGGAAACACATTGTCTTTGCCTTTTTCATGGTTTGTCTTTCCTTTTCAATTGACCTTTCAAACCAAAGATCATTATTACAGGTTTCCTTGGAATTAACTATGGTCAGTCTTATCACAAGGTATAAGGGTAGACTAATCATCAGATGTAATATGAATCCCAAATTTTACAAACATATTGTTACATACTTTCTCACTGCAGTACACATTTATACAAATGGTGCATATTGTTATACATAAATGGCTGTCATACATATTAATACTTCACTGGTTGTAGCAGCCCAGTAGGAACACAGATGGGGTAGTTCTCATATTTAAATTGGTTTTAGCCCAAAATGTTATATAGATGCAGGTTGATCCAGACCATATTAATATAAAATTCTCTTCTGCTTTTCATCATGGTGAAACCTGAACCTTCAAAATACCTTCATAATATATATTATTACTAGTTTTGGAAAAAATGAGAAATATAATCTTTCAGGATTTGTTTTAAGCTCCTTTTCAGTGTTCAGTGTCCATGTTTTATTAGGAAGTTCATTCTGTTATTGGTGCATAATATAGCTGTTAGAGACAGTTAAGGTTCCTTTCCTTTTAATCACTTCACTTATAAACATCTTACTGCAGATAGAAACAGATGCAGTAAAATCTACATATCTTCTCACATACATTGCAGTTTCCCTTTAAGTTGGAATTTGCAGTCTTTAAAGCTCATTATTTACTGTATTGTGGTCATTTATAGACAAGCATATATTAAGTAATTGTCTTATTAAAACATTTAAGTAACAGGGAAATGTTTTGGAAAAAAAATAAGGCTCTTTGTGGATTTATATACAAATAGTAAAACAACTCCTCAAAAAAGAACAGATATATTATTTTTTTCAAAGTTTATTTGCTGGATTACACGCAACATTTTAAGTTCCTCTGTAATGTTTACTGTCCCTGTGGAATTGTTATCCAACATGTATTTACTTTGAATTTATTGATACATTGAATTCAGGAATCTTATTTCTAAATGCCTGAGAAGTTCAATATTTGTGACACCTGACTGACCCTCCTGGGCTAAGAAGATTTGGGTTTTTGTTAGTACTTGGATAGGAGGCTCAAGAGAATATCAAGATTTGAGAGTGGGAAGCTGAAAAAAACAAAAACAAAATCCCCAAAGAGGGGGAAGGCAAATCCCATCCAAATTGCTGCCAGGAAAACTGCATTGATGTACCCATGAATTCATTGGCATTTGAGATTTAACCAAAGGCAGCTTTCCCTTTTGTTCCATCCCAGATGAATGTGCAGATTTAAATGTAATCGTCATCCAACTTGGACTCTTCCTCAGGTTTCTGATATGGTTTTTGACTCAAAAGACATACTCAAAATCTTTTAAATGTGGACATTGGAAAACAAATACTCTCCAAACTCTAATTTAGAGAAATATCATAACTGAAGTCAAATGTAAAGTAAAGGCTGATATATGCAACAGAGAGATGAGAAAGATAAATTTACCCATCACTAATTAATTCCAATCAAACTTTCATTGGCAACTGGTTTATTTCTGGTGTGCATCACTTTCAGTTTTATTTACTTTTAAATTTATTCCATCCTATTTCTTCATGAATACGCAGTTATAAAAAAAATTGCACTTCCATTTTTACTTAAGTAATATTTGAATATAAATTTGGAACAGATTAATGCTGTGAAGTTTTTTTTTTTTTTTTTTTTTTTTTTTAGCATTTAAAGTCCTACCAAGCTTTCCCTGAATGAATGGAAGTTAAGAAAAATGTTCATTCTCAATCTCTCTGTGCTGTTCTAGGGAGGTGGTAACCTGATAGGCAAATGACTACCAACATTCATTGGTAGCTTTGCTGGCTGAGGAATTCTGGGAGTTGAAGTCCACAAGTCTTAAAGTTGCCAAGGTTGAGAACCCCTGCTGTAGATGGTCAATCAAAAGGAAGCTGCAGCAATCAATCAGTCCACTCTGAGTTTCACTCTTCCTTAAAAGCCATTCTTTATTCCAGCGAACTCTCTTTGAGCTTTACAAGGCCAGGTTTCCTTAGCAGACAAAACTTACTTACTCTCATCTTATTCATTGGGAACCCATAAACAGGGCAAAAGGTTTTCAGAAGCCTCCACTGAATTGGAGGTAACTGTGCCTTGCATGAATTGAACTTAGTCCTTTTAGTATGTTTTCTCCTTAAATCTCAGCAATACTGTCTTCCCAGTACCAGTCCAGATCAAGCAAAGGTCCAATAAACCAATATACATACACCCTGTATCTTGGCTGAGTCTTAAGTTTCTGAAGGATTGTAGATTCACGAAGCTGATCCAGACAAAACCTTTTGTGATCAGGCCTTGACAAAGATCTCTTCCCTTCATTCTGAGTACTTTAGACATTCTATCTGTCACTAATCCTTAAGAACTAGGATTGTGCAATGGAAAATTATATTCCCCTCTAGTCTGTGTATTTATCTATTAAACATGAGTTGGTCTCTTACTACCAACCTTCTTTCAGTCTAAGAATTTCCATTCCTCTAATGTTGTTAAAACCAAGACTCATGTAGTTTTGCCAGTGGTCAAGACACACTAAAGGTGGAATGTCATGATAGTTTTGTGCATATGTTGCCGTTTTGTCATAATCTCAGTTTGTTGTGGATGCCTATATTTAAGGCACACGTACCTCTCATTTCTCTGGCTTCATCAGAATTTTTCCTTTTTGTCTAGTGCAGTGGTTCTCAACCTTTTTAATGCCGCGACCCCCAACTGGTCGTAAGTCAAGGACTACTCAACCGGTCGTAAGTCGAGGACTACTCATCTGGTGCAGCACTGTTTGCAGAATGGGACTTTTGGTGGGCTCAGCAGGGCAGAGACAGCCTGGACAATTCTTATTGGCTTTTGAAAGCCAATAGAATTAGATTCTATTCAAGAAATAGAATAAAATAGAATAAAAGGGAGTAACACAGCTAAGGAAAAGGGGAAAAAAATGGCAGACTGCTTTGTTTGGCGACCCCCGTGAAATGGTCATTTGACCCCAAATGGGGCCCTGACCCACAGGTTGAGAACCACTGATCTAGTGGATCTGATGAAAGTAGCATTTTGGGCAGGAAAGAAAAAAGGACTGTTAGGACTGCCCCCCCCCCTCGACAAAACTGGTTTCAAATGGAGACATAGTGACAGAAAGCAGAAACAGTGTTAAAATATGTAAGATCAATTTTTAAGATTAGTATTGAATTAGAATGTTGTAAAAGCAGATGGTTAGTTATATTCTTATCCATGCAACCATAGATCAAATTTTATAAGGATCTGTAAATTCTTGTTTGCTGCAGTCTTGATAAACTGCAACCTTCTATAAGAGAGCCTAATCCTATATCTGACCTTTAGAGGCATCTGTATCACCCCTTTCCCCTGGCTAGGATAGACATTATTCTTTTTCTGTTCCCACTCCTCTTCCATTTCTTCTTTAACGTATCAAAGATACATTTTTTTAAAAAAATTAAGGGACAACCCTGAAAGCTGGTTCAAATTATAATTGACACTCTGTCACTACTTCAGTGTGTTCTTCATCTGCTCAGCTCTGAATCACACATTCCCTTTCCCTCCTTCACCAGGTATCAGGAAGCAGCACAGCCCCCTTTGTCTCTTACTTTCAATATTCCAGAATGCTTTGAGGAGAGATAGGAGGAGGGACAGGACAAGACCGTGGCTGACATTCATTCATTCATGCATGCAATTTGTGCACCATTGAATTTGATTGCCTTGTACTCCCGCCCTAATGACAATATTTATAAAGAGGTCATAACAAGATTGGTACTTATATCCAGGATTCCCTATTGAACATTTCTGTGTTCAGTCAAATTGCCACTGAGTTCTTACGCTATGTTGAATTCTCAGAGAGAGCTGAATGCACCTTTCTAAACAAGCTGTAGGAAAAATAAGCACTCTTCTCACTGTACAAAATCATCTTTCATTTTTACAAATGGACACTGTTACAAATGTGGGAGGATGCATTTTTCTCTGTCCTTTGTCTACTATTTTCCACAGATTCCACTGGGGTTTTGACTGATAGTCCCAGGATGTGGTTTTCTTAATAACAGAGGTATGTTACGACTTGTTCATGCAAATGCAATATTTTCACTGCCAAGAGACAATGCTTGGTTGCACCTCTGTGTGATTTATGGTAAATAAAATCCCTACAACAATTCCTGTCCAGCTTATGCACCATAACGATTCAGTTATGTAAAGATAAACATCCCTCATGCTGCATTTTATCGCTTGCATGGGGAATCTCATTTTACTTTGAAAAATGCCTTCTCATCTCATGGTTCTTGAGATAAATAAGTTTTGGTCAAATATAGCTGTGGAAATGTCTGATCTTACGTATTGCATCATCATCTTAACATGATGTATATCTTGCACTGAGATGGGGGTGAACAATTATGGCACAATTTTTAACCTTCAAGCCGAACATAATCAACCAGCCATGTAACTGTGTCTTCTTTGAAGGTCAGACAGGAAGAAAAATAGGAAAAGTTATGCACTTGGCTTCATGGGTCACAAACCACACAGATCTTTGTAAGTGATACAGATGCCCAAAAATAAGTAGCAAGAAATGGAAAGTTCCCCAGTTTTAAATTAAGCTATTTCTGATATTCTAATAATGAAATCTGTTCTCGAACTTCTGGAAAAGTTTCTTTCCCTAATATAAAGTAAAGCCATTGTAAGTTGGGCTAAACTGGTAATTTCAAGTGACTTTCATGGCAAAGGTATGAAAGTGATTCACCAGTACCGTCTTCTGGAATGAGTAAATAGATAGATTAGACAGAGAAACAGAAATAGTATACTGTTTTGGAATTCCCTGACAAGTTTCCTTTCTAAGTACTAACTAGATTCAACTCAAACCTTTTTTTAGATCAGCCAAGGTCAGCTAGATAAATCTTCCTTTCTCCTTCATTCTTTCTCTTATCTCATTCTCAGTATGCCATAGAATTTCATTAGAATGTTTTTGTTGAGATTGCTTTATGTATTTCTCTATCATTATTTGCCCATGCAATATGACTCTATTACTATTATCCTTCTCATCTTTTCTACTACTTTCTCTTATTGGTATCTTATGATTGTATTGCTTTGTTGCTTATATGTTCACTGAGAGCTTCAGCATCAGAGAATTGAGAGTATTTCCTTTTAAAAAAAAATCACCTCTCTTATTGATAGTTGTTTTGCTAGCTACCTGGAAAACTGCATCACAAATATCACACAGCACCAGCCCAATAAAAATAATGCTATTTTTTTTTTAAAAAAAATGCTGCATAGGTGTTTCTTTCCGCTGGACTACATACAGCATTTGTAAGTTCCTCTGTAACTTTATTTTCCCTTTGGAATTGTTATGCTCACAGATTTCATTTCATGCTTTAGAAAGCAAAGCTGCTCAGGCACCTTGGCCATCTAATAGCCACAACTTGTTGTTGAGGCAGGGACCTAATGCCACCATTCACTGGTCAGGTGGCACCATACGAGATGTGAGGAAAATTAAGGGAAAAGGATTCCCATAACATTCACCACTGTCTTTAATTAACAGCAATCTTTTTATATTTCAAAAGAAGAGAGTTTAAGCAATATCTGTTAACCTCACTTTTTGTTGGTTAGTTTCTTTTCTTTTAAAGAATGTTTGGTTCTTTTTAAAAGCTTTTTAAACAATTGCTTTATAGCAATTTCACTGATAGAAATCAGCATCTGATCTTTTATAGCTTTTTCAATCATATGAGTCTTAGCACAAATACTGTTCTAGCATAAACAGAGCTGTTTAGCTGGATGAGGATACAGCAGTTGCATTGATTGTCTAAACTAGCTTTCTTGCATCTTTCCAATAGCTTTCTCAGTATATCCATGGCCAGGAGAGGCTTGTGTGCATTGTCCATGTACAAAAGTATCATCCAACAGTGGTGGGATTCAAATATGTGAACAACCGGTTCTCTGTGTGGATGCTGTTTCTGGAAATCCATTCAGGACCTGGGCAACAAAAAAATAGCTACCGGTTCTGCTGAAGTGGTGCAAACTGGCTGAATCCCATCACTGCATCCAACTATTGGATATGCTAAGATAGGCAAAGCTGCCATTTCTTTTCAGGGACATTTGTTCCATAATGTACATTTAAAGGGTTGTTTTACTGAAAACATCATCTAACTCAAGCATCTTTGAATTCTGTACAGTTTAAGAGGAAAGGAGGTAGCTTTATTGTGTATTAGTTTTGAAGGCATACAGTCTTCTTGTCTTTCTGGGAAGAAGATCAGCTAAATTGGAGAATCACTGCTGGTTAGAAATGCAATGGTTTTGAAAAAAATAAAGGGGCCTTAAACATGACCTTGCTTGATTTTACCTAAATATAATCCTTGTTTCTAACATTCCTTATGTAATGAAAGAGAAAATAAAATTCACTGAAGGGAAGTTTAAGCAGGAGAAATATGAGCAATAGATTTGACAACATAAATAAGAATAGCAAAATGGCCATATTTTGTTTGTCTCTGTTTCTAAAAGAATTTCATGTTGAAACCAATTACCTGATCAACCAAGATTCAACATTCCAGTGATCTGTTCTTACACTTTCTGACTCTACTTTTGATTGATAGTAAGTTAGGTTTCTATCACTTGGATATGAACAATTAACACTTTTGAATTAAGGTTTGTTGATTAAAATGTTGATATTAGCCTGACCCAGTGAAGTTCAGCTGTCATTTACCCCCAGTATGACCAGTCCAGCAGCTGATGTCAAACTCATTTAATGGACACTAGATTTTATATATATAATGAGGCATGAATCAGGCAAGACCCTACATGAATTTTCAATTTGATTTAACTCGAATTTGCAGTTCAATATCATAAAACTTCTGGTATAACATATCTTCGATAATAAAAGACTTCCATGCTTCTTTAGGCAATTGCTTGTGATTCAGAACACAAACCAAGCCATTATTGTCATCCACTTTATCTACCAAAGACTGTGTCAGATTGTAAAGAGACAGAATAAAATATCTCTACATTCTGTCTGAATATTAGTATGTGAAACCAGTTACATGTATCAAGTCCAAGTTGAACTATAGATACAAGTGGAATACACATATTCAGCAGCTATAAAAATGCATGTAGAGAAATAAAATCTATCCATGTATTCCAGTACAGAAGATGACTTCTGTCTATGGATATTTTCTGGAAGGTCATGATTTCTTTTTCTGGATGAAGAATGGTTTTTTAATAATATGTAGTTCTAATACTCTTCCATTCCAAGCCATCTGAAGCCCTTCAGAGATTAATGAAAACCTAAATTATAGGGAACAATAGGCATTTTAAGTTGATTGATTTCAATAGTCAAGTACTTTAATACATGGAGTTGAATTTGATGGGATTGATAATATTTTAGTTTTGGGTGATTATGTTCATATGTTTTGTGGAATTCTCCAAATACCAGTAGTCTTGATCAATCTGAAATGCATGCATTATTGTTTTTGTTTACCCTTTTATTTACAAAACCCAGAACAGCTACATTCCTCCATAATGATTCAGCTTTTTCCCTCTAGTGTGATCAATAGTGGTGGTGCAATGATTAGAATGCAGCATTGTAGGCTAACTCTGCCCACAATCTGGAGTTCAATATTGACAGGCTCAAGGTTGACTCAGCCTTCCATTCATCTGAGGTCAGTAAAATGAGGACCCAGAGTGTTGGGGGTAATATCTTGGCATTGTAAATCACCCAGAGAGTTCTGTAAAGCATTATTTCTATTGAGAGATTTTGCTCTGCTGTTTTTTTAGGTTCTTCTAGAAAATATTCTAGTCACTGAAGCAGTAGGTATGAAATTAAATGGGCTCCAGAAGATGGTAGAGGACAGGAAGACCTGGAGGAACGTTGTCCATGGGGTCGCGATGGGTCGGACACGACCTCGAAATTAGCAACAACAAAGAAAATATTCTAAGTCAACTTTCTCACAAACAAAGCAGCTCTCTGTAGTAACTCCAGAAAGTGAAAGATACATTTGATGCTTTACTTCATCTGAACACACTGCTTTATACACATCTGATATTGGGTTAGTTATTTTATCTGGACACATATTAATGATGCAAATAAGAAACAAATTTTAAACAATGTAGCTTTCAGCTTATAATGAGCTGTGCTAGGGGGAAAGTGCTAACACAATAACATAGAGATTAGATCTGGATTTTATCTGTAAATAATTTTGCAGAACTGGATTACAGTGTATAAGTAAGATCATCAGATAGCTAGAGGATGAAGTAAATAATATTCAATACGCAAACATGCATATATATATGTGAAACAAAGGAATTCATCTGGATACATGTTTTATAGAACACAAGAATTATTGTATGCATTAACACCTAACATTGTAAGAAGGGATACTTCAAATATTTGAGTTTTGTGAATTCTAATAAACAGACTTGATCTTCCCCTTATGTGCAGAGAGGAGTACATATATTCTGCAAATTAGCCCATCTCCCAATTCAAAAAATGTAACAAGCTGAATTCAGTTTATTTTAAAATAAAATATATTTAGACACGTGGATCTTTCTATGAAAATATTTTTGGAAATAGCTGAATAAATATTTAAAAACAAAGTTTGCTGTGCAATAACTTTTTTTTAAAAAAAAAAACCACAGAGTATTATGAGAAAACAATAAGAATGAATATGAAATTGTCACATATCCAGGTATCTGGGCTATTGATTCTTAGGTATGAATCAATATAATGTATATTTTGGAATATTATGTATTTAGCTTGACATTACTAAATTAGACAGATAAAGATCTCTCTCTCTCTCTCTCTCTCTCTCTCTCTCTCTCTCTCTCTCTCTCTCTCTCTTTCTCTCTCTCTCTTTTGGTTAGGGGTAGAAATTTGTATGTTCCAGCAAAATAATTTCCACTGCATCAGAAATCAAATAACTAATGAAAATAAAACTGTTGTTTATCTTTTACTGGTCAAACTTTTTTTTTTAGGTAGGCATTTCATGCATAATCAAATTTAGATGAAGCCAGGATTTCTGTAATTTTAAGTGCCTGTTTTTAATTATGCTTTTAACTGTTTTGTATTTACATTGTTATCTCTTATCTATTTTCAGTTAATTGCCTTGAGCATCTTCTGTTGATAAACAAAGAGATACTTGAGTAAATAAAAGTAAAAGAAAGTCAAGGCTCATGGGTAAAAAGTTAATAACGTTCCACTTAGCAGCTATGAGAGTCTACAAATGAGGAGTTGGTTAAGATGGCATCGATTGACCATGCATTTGAAACCACACCTTTTTATATTGTGGACACAATGCATGTTAAAATGGAGTGGGGTTTTAATGGTACAGTTGGGAATGCCACATAGACTTTTGGACCCCCATTCCCCACCAGTGCTTCAGGGAAACTATTCTTATGTCATTTGAAAATGTCTACTAAGGGAGGAATACATTGAAGAAAGGAATTCCAGGATAAATGTGACTAGTATAACAGAATGCTGTTTCCCCCTTCGTCGATAGTCTATATGCAGCTATAACTATCAATTAAATAAAATAGTGATCAAGTTATATTCCAAAACCCATTATTGTCTCATTGATGATATAGCTAATGGTTTTGTTTCTCAGTCTCCATGAGATTGTTGCATCATATATAATGACATCATAGATATGAGTGTAAAATGGAAGACATTTATTTTATTTCTATTTGTACACCACCCAGAATCCCTCTATGAGAGAGATGAGTAGTTTCTAAATTTGATATATAAAAATAAAAGAAATAAATAAAAACAAAAAGATGAAAGGTGCCAAGATATAAAGCAGGAATGCTATTTGTAGTGCAAGAACATTGGAATTGGTGACATAGATCAGAATTCCTAGCCAGCTCAAAATCCACACATCTTAAAGTTACTAAGGTTGAGAAATACTAATGTAGATCATTAAAGTTAGGTGGAGCTCCAGTAATGACAGTGTACAAAATGCTTTTTGATAACTAGGAAAAAAGAATATACAATGAGATAAATCATTTCTGCACATTTCTGAAAATGATTTTCTTTCTAATATTCAGCCTGAAAGTTCTATATGAAGCTTTAACAGCACTACAAATGGGGACATCCCCCAGCTTGGGGGAATCGTGGAGCTCATTTAAACATCAAAAAATAAATAAGTAGAAGCACTTTGGGGGCAAAAGCCAAATAAAAACTGAACACATTCAGTGACTATTTAATACTCAATAAATCTAGGAGGAGGGATGGAGAAAACAAGAAAGAAATTGAATAGAATGGGCTACCAAAGGATGGACTGAAATATTTTTTTGCTGTAGCTTGTGCTGCAACTTTCACTTCTTCTCTAAAAATGTCTGCATTCAAAGTTGTGTTTTGCCCCTGTAATTTTATGCTATAATGGCCACCTCCTCTTTGCATTAATGAATGGATATTTACCAGGATTCACCTTTTCAAACAATGATGCAATTCTGGTTTCTTCAAAAAACACTGACTATAGAAATTGGAATGTCAAATATATTAGTTTATATGTGCAGGGGTCCCAAGTGCCTATTTTTGGAGTTTGTCAAATGCAGAACTGAAAAATGGAAACTTTCCATAACTTTACAGCTGCATAACAATGTAGCAGATATTTCTGTCAAATATGCAAAAGCAGGGTGAACAGCAGGCACAACAAAGTCTGTATGAACATTAATATTCTTTTTCTGTAGAGAAGATTTTCCCCTTTCAAACGGTCTCATTCAATGATATATTAATACATTAATGACATAGTGGTATATCTATTTAGGAGAGACTGATAATAGTTCTACTAAACAAGCTATGGAACTTGAAAACTAAAAAAAAATCTCACCAAAAGGGATAGATTTTAATTGAAAAAGAATTCTTTTCTGTTCTTGCTACATTCAGGCCTTTTTATTGGTCTTACAGTTGGTGCAAATTGATGGCAAGCTGCTAAGGTATATTGTTTGGCTATTCAACTCTAGACCAGCTTCATAATACCTAAGTAAGTCAGAAAGAAAATCTTTTGGGACAATTCTTCTCCCTGCATTGGTACATTGGCTCCACATTTCTTATCTGAAAGAGATTCCCGTCTGGAAGATTTAGTATTTCATTTTGGGTTCTCTGATTTGTGTGCCCTTTCCCAACTTAGCTCATTGGCTTTTCATTTTCAAGATGTTCTTCAAATTGCCAGAAGCTGGGAATAGGATGACAGGAGATAGATGACTCCACGAAGAATCCTCTGGCCTTCTTCTGCAGTTTCTGCAAATTGTCTAGTTCAGGTTACTACTGGAGGCAAGTGAACAGGGACAAGGAGCACTAGTCAGCTTTTGAATATCAAGATGTAATTGAGCCACCTCATCTGACAACCAAAGATTCACATTGCTAGGTCAGTGCACTAGTTGACATTTTAAAAATCTTGCTGGCAACAATCACTGAATAACCCAAATATGTAAGTAACCTCAGAAAGGTGAGTCCATACATCAGGAGCTTGGTTTGATAAGCATATGTTGAATTGATAACATTGTTGCTGCACCAAAAATAGTAGTCAATACCACTGGGTTTTTTTGTTTTGTTTTTTTGCATGGCAGGCTGCTATATCTGGCTTGGTTCTTTTCCCTCACCACAAGCCTCATGCTCAAGGATGGGAGTACCATGTAAATAATGATGGTGGTTTGCCACCTAGAGCAACTTATCTCTGGAAGCATTGACAGATTGAGAATAGGATAGGATAGGATAGGATAGGATAGGATAGGATAGGATAATAACTTTATTTTCACTTTGAATATACACTAATCGACATACATTAAAATGAAATTTTGTTGCATTCAGCTCTCAAAAGGGTCACCACCTCTGATATGCACTACATAAATATGAATAAATAAATAAATAAATAAATAAATAAATAAATAAATAAATACAGTATTATGCATACATCCACATATATTATATGACAGAGAGAAAGAACAGTCTAGTTTGGGTTATGTATACATGTGCATGGTGAGAAAAAACAAATCTTGAGAGTTTACCAGACAGATGGCATAGGGAACAAAGCTATTACAGAATCGATTAACAATGGATTCTTGTTTGTATGGATGTCACCTCGGAAATATATAATTACTTGAAGAACCTTTTCAAACTGTTTGAAGTGAACGACTTACTTCTCCTCTACATTGCAGATCTTAATTATTTTCTATATTTCCTCCTATAACTTCATAGCAGTTGCCTATGGATCAGTGATGGCAAACCTTTTAGAGACTGAGTGCCCAAACTGCAACCCAAAACCCACTTATGCATCATTGGGTGCTGGGTGGGTGTGGCACATTGGCTGGGTGTGGCCCATTGGGTGGGCATGGCTGCGGTGGTAATGGCAGACTGGGTGGGACTAAAAAGTTCAATCAATCAATTCCAACTTTGCAAAATCTTTTTTTTTCCCGCAAGAAGTTGAAATTGACTGATTGATTGAACCTTTTTTTTTGCACACGGAGGCGGAGGCCTAAAGTGAAAAGATTTTATAAAACCCAGCTGAAGGCGATGACGCACGTGCCCAAAGAGAGGGCTCTGAGTGCCGCCTCTGGCACCCGTGCCATAGGTTCGCCACCACTGTTATAGATTGTGTCTGTTGGGAACATGTTCCAAGGTTTTCACTTTATCCCATAGCTTTTATCTCTGTGTATTTGTTTTTTACAAAGTTTAGCTTTTCAGGCACTTTCTTTTCAGGTAGTTAGCATCATTGCACAATTTCACATTTTGTAGACATTGGAAAATTAAAATAAAATAATACAAATTTAAAACAAATAAGCAAAATGGCTCAGATCTTGCAAGACCTTATGCAAGAATCTGCAGTTACTGTAAAAATAATTTTTGAAATGTTGGTTGTGTTTTTGTTTTGCATTTTGTTTTGTTTTGCATTTTATTTTTGAGGTCACCTCATTGGGATATTTTGTATGTTGTCACTAATAAACAATCAGAGTGATGTTTGGGAACCTAAAAATCTCATTCTGTAAAGTACAGTTTCCAATGGATTGTTCTAATCTGATGGCACCACACTTGAGGCAGAATAAGGTAGCTGTTTATATTACAATTCCCAGAAACAAAATTTGCCAACATCTATAACCTAGACCAGAAATGAACTTCAAGTTCAGCCTGTTTTTTCCCCAAACTTTGAGCATTAGTGCAGTGGTTCTTAACCTTCTTGAACAAATTGCCCCCTTAAGCCAATGAGGAAGTTGTCATCGCCCCCCTCCCCCAACATAACCTCTCAATCACAACATAGGAAATAATTCTTCAATTTATGCAAACACTTTTTTTTTGTTTTCTTTAAAATTGTCATCAGGACATATCGATGCAAATAGTTTATTTCCAGTCTTTTCCCCATATCTCAACTGTGTGAAAAATTTTGGTGCCACCTGGCACTTTATTCCCAAACTCCGTAATACACGTATTTCATTATTATCTTATTTATTCAAGACACTTAAATGTAATGACCACTGAAAACAAAATTCAATTGCAAGAAAGTGAAATGCCTGAAAAGAAAAACAGTAACATTTAATGATTGAATTACAAGTGAAATTTAAGACACAAAAAGAAATATAAAAAGGGCATAAGAAGAAACCACAATGCAGGAACTAAGAATTTCAAGACGAAAACTCTGAAACTAAATTAAGATTTGAGGAAAGTATATATAGTCATGCACACTGTAAAAAGGATTAAAAAGACACAAAGAAAATATAATATCAAACTGCAGTGCACACTAAAAAAGTACAATACAAAGAGACACACAAAATGTTTTACAGAGCACAACAAAAATTCAAAAACAAAGCTAAAAACTCAAACTGTGAAATCAACATTACAGCTGACACCACAGGGGACAGCTACTCAGCATGCGATGTTTCGAAAGAAGTGCACCCCCCTCCATCACTGCCCATTCTGGCAAATGGCGCGCCACTGTATGGGTAGAGGCTGCTGCGCAATGTGCATGAAGATAAGCAATGCATATTCACATATGTACGGCATTCTGTACTGAAGCTAGCTGGAGGAACATTTGAAAACAATTCAATCCACTAATAGTGAGCATTCTGATGTTTTTGTATGACAGATATACAGCGATTCACTGTACGAAAAAGTCTCAAAAGTGTCCCCCAAACTTCTCGCTCCATTACCCCCATATCGCCCCCTTTTTGTTCCTTCACCCCTGCATTTCCCCTTTTCATTCCATCACCCCCCTGAAAAATGAAATTGCCCCCTGGGGGGCAATATCGCCCAGGTTAAGAACCACTGCATTAGTGTATAGGTACCTAAGCCCTTTATGGCTGAACCTGGGTATGCTTCCTACATCTCCTGCTTTATATTTTTTTTTTACTTTCCCATAACTCCCTACCTCCTTGTTTGATTGATTGTCTTGAGGTTTATGTTTGGGATTAGGTTCTAAAGATCCTAAATATTGTTTATCTTTCCCTCTCAATTTACATTTACAGCTCTCCAGAAAAGCTGAATCAGTTGTTTTCTGAATACATTCTTCCCAGTTCTTGTGAGATGTAGTCCATACCTTGCCAGAGGCCCTTCATGTATGTAATGTAGACCATGGTCTAGGAATCTGAAGTTCTCTTGGTTGTACTATCCCTTAAGCCAGTGGTTTATTTCTAAAATCCTTTGTTCCCTCATTGGATGTTGATCTTCTTTGGATGAAAACACCACCTGTGCTCATAACTCCTTAACTTTCTGGCTGAGCTCACTATAATCTCTTGATATTGTTTTCAGGTTTGTTGTAGTATCATTTGTCATCACATAAAAGAAGAAGAAGAAGAAGAAGAAGAAGAAGAAGAAGAAGAAGAAGAAGAAGAAGAAGAAGAAGAAGAAGAAGAAGAAGAAGAAGAAGAAGAAGAAGAAGAAGAAAAGAAGGAAGAAGAAGAAGAAGAAGAAGAAGAAGAAGAAGAAGAAGAAGAAGATAGTAATCTGTGGGCTTGATTATTTTAGTAAGGCTCTCAGCCACAACTTTGATTTTTGCTCAAGGGAAAAAACAGCTTTAAAATATCAGCTTTAAAATGAAATAAAATATGTGACATGTACATGCAATTAGAAAGGATAATGACCGGTTAAAATATTTCATTTTCATCTGTTTTAGTTTTGTACTTAAAAGTAAACATAAATATCAGTGTTCCATAAAAGATTCACTAATGTACATAGGCAGTTATGGACATTAAGTAGCAAATTATTCTGTACATACAGATTGTGCTAAAGAAAATCTACCATCAAAAGAATCCTATACTCTAATTAAAATAAATGTCTCATCCAACATGACCCGAGTTGCTATCCTTTTGAAATAAATCTATATTAAATTAAAGTTAATGTAACACAGAATAACATTTTTACAATGAAATTATTATTTCCTTGGTTCCATCAGTAGTGGTTGAGATCAGTAGTTACCAGTTGTTAAAGTAAAACATGCACACATGCATATACAGCCAGAATGTATTAATTCAAAGGATGCATTTCAGTAATGGTTATAATTTTTCAGATCGGGTAAGATCATCTTAACCTAGAGCACCCCACTTCCCTTGGCCATGGAACTGTACATACTCTTATTTTAAGCTGTCATTACTTATATGGAGTGTGTTTTCATCAATAAAGTTTATTAGATAACATATTCAGCAAATGGTGCAAAGGCCATCCATCCAGAACTTCAATAAACACAAAAACTAGATCATTCAGTTCAATCCAATCCAATCCAATTCAATCCAATCAAAGATAAATTGTAAATCAGCATATGCAAAAGAATATCTGTCCTCCCTTAGTTAAGGAATTCATTCTCTTGTTGGTATTCTGATACATTGCAGACAGAGATTGGTGCACTTTCTCCATGCTTGGATACAACTCAGTGCCTCTACAGAAACTATTATCCTTATCAGTTCTATAAATACCAAGTAACAGAAAGAGCCAACTGATGTTGCCAAGTCCTGTAAAGCTTCAGCAGTTAACTCAGAGGCTATGCAGGGTTGGTCAGTACTTTCATGGAAGACCATCTGGTAATTCCAGGATTTGGGACTAGAGTAGAAATTTGAAAAAAAAAAATTCCCAAAGGAACATAAGACTGCCAAGAAAATTGTATGGCTAGAGTGATGAGGAATCAGTCTTGACTAAGGATAAGTTTAATTCTACAAGGAAGCTGCCTCTGCCTTGGTATTTCAATCAAAACAGCTTAAACATCTATGTCTAACACATCTGCCAATTTTGGAGTCACCTGCAGACACATTGAACTGATGCCTCTTTTTTAAAAATGACTAGAGAAAGGGTTAGATAAATTACAGTGATTTTCCTATATGTCATAACTCCCACACTTCTATGGAATCAGTGTTACACTGATTCCATGTAGAAGGTCTAAAATCTGACTTGGGACATCGTTGAATCTGGAGTGAATGAAAGCATTTCAGAAATGTTTTTTACTCGGAGAAGACAGCTGTCCCAATTTTAAAATATCTGTAAAACTCAGTCTTTCCAGCATGTATGATAGCAATGACTCTGAAGCCATTTGGCACCAAATGTTGCCAAAAAAGGTATTTTAGAAATTATTTTCAACAAATGCTTATGCAGTGTCTTGATAGGGAAGGAACAGGAATGCAATATTGGATTCAGCAATCAATGAGTCTGTCTTCAGTTCAAAATAATCTTTATGATCAGAGCACTATTGATTGATTTTCATCACAACCTTTGGGATGGGGGTGTTTGTAAACAACAATAAAGTAGCATGGATCTATGCTGAAGCAGTGTGAAATGTAATACAACACTATTGTGAACATATGTGATTTTGTGACAGATGAAAAGGTTGTAGCTAATGGAGGCTATATAGCAATTTTGCACCAGAGATCGTATTTGTTGTTGTTGGCATAAAACTAGGGCCAGGACAATTGTAACTGTTATAAACTTTTTAATGGAAACAGTTATGGATTAACTGTTAGGAATTAACAGCTGGATTGTCTTTTTAAATGGTGAAGAGCAGAATCCCTACCAGTTAACAAGTACATTTGTTCTCCTTACTTCATATGTAGGCCAAAGGATTGAAGCAAAGTAAATATTAACACATCCCTGGTCAAAGAGTTTTCCCTAGGGGCCATATTATAAAATATAACTAGACTCCCATTTAGGAATAGGGATGGTCAAAGAGCCTATAAAAAGAAGGCCGCTGTATAGCTTGAGGACTGGGATGGAAGAATAACTGACATCGCTTTTGATAGATCTTGTAAAATCACACCAGGCAGAAGCCCTAAAATAGATTACCGGTTAACATTGCCAATGCAAATTTGTGTGATTTTTGGTGGAGGCAACTGACTGGGATTCTTTTTTGGGGTGTGTGTGTGCATATTTGATTAAAAGTCTCCCACCAAAAGAAATATTGGCAGTTAAGCATTGTTAACTCAAATGTCTGGGAACCCCAGTTCTCTTCCTCATGACTACTTAATATCTGTTACTCCTTTCTTTGACTAAAAAAGTACTTGCCAGCATGATTTACACTGCCCCACAGCTCAACTCTATTCAGTCCCAGTGATATGGCTCTCTTTATAATTTTAATGTGGGGCAAGCTAAGGGCAGTATTACCTCTCTTGTTGTGCATACTTGTTGGCAGGAAAAAAATAAACATAAATCATTGTCCTTAATGTGTGACGGGATATGTTGAGGCAACTATGGGTGGGTGCCTGGGACACAGACCATTGTCATTTTTTAAGTTGCCTGAGTGACAGGTTGCTGGAGCAATTATCTGTGCTGATGACCTGTCATCTGCCCTATTTCTCAACATAATTCTACAATCTTGCATCCAAAATTAACCTGGCTGACAGACAGTAGAACGAAGGGTGGGAGGGTGCTATGTGAATGAAACTCTCCCAGCCCATTGGATAATCTCTCTCTCCCATTTTATCCTGAAACCTCTGTTTTACTTAGAACCTGTGGTGGAACTATAAGGGGAAATAGACAGAACTCTTGTCAATGTTATTGCAGCTCCCATATACTCAAACTGATGCAAAGAAGAAAAGAACAGTGCTGGCAGAGAATTTTATAGTTGTCAGCACTAAGAAGTAATTGATGGAGCAGGTGAAACTGTTGGGATAGCAAAATGGCACTATCACCCTCCAAGTAATGAAAACAGTAAAAAGTATAATCACAGTGAGCCTCTTATTAGCAAAACAGCAGAAAAACTATGATATATCACTCTGGACAGAAGCAGAAACATACACCAGGTAAAACTCAATTTTCTTCCTCAGTTTAAGCTGATCAGAACACTGATCAGTGTTACTTGTGCATTAAAAAAAAAGATTTAGTACTCTTCCAGAAAAGCATACAATATTTGCACATAAAGACCCACATTATATTTTATTTGTTTAGTCAATGCATATGATTGTCCATCTCAAATGGAACTGCAACATCTGGTAATAAAAGTCAAGGAGACCAAGGAAAAATAGGATTAAAATTAAATATAAAGAAGACCAAATTAATGGCAACAGGTACAACAATCAATCTTAGAACTGATAATGAAAGTATTGAAGTGGAAGATAGCTTCTGTCTCTTAAGGTTAAGAGTAAAGGGGTAAACAATCAAGAAATACACTGCAGATTAACATTTTGTAGAGCAGCAATGAAGGTCTTGGGAAGACACTCAGATGCCAGGATGTGTCTGGATCTACAAAAATCAGCACAGTGAAAGCCATGGTATTCCCTGAGGGTATATAAAGGCAAATGTTGGACTTTGATAAAGCAGGATAGAAAGAGTATTGATGCTGTTAGATTTTGGTGTTGCAGAAGATTCCTTGATTATTTTTTTTCCCCTTGACTATTCATGTTATTTTCAGAAAACTGATGACAATACTATGAGCAGTGAAGAAAAAAAAAACAATGGACAATTGAATAACCCAGAAAAGAATAAATAACCAGGATCAAATTATATTTTGGACACATTGTGCCCAAAGACTTAGCTGTCCGGTAAATGCTGGGAAAAGTGGAAGGAAACAGAAGAAGAGAACAATCAACAGCCTGGTGGATGGATTCAGTTATAGTGATGATGTGTGCATGATTGGATGACTTGAAGGAGCAGATTAGGAACAGATCATGATGGAGAAAAATCTATGTGGTCACTAAGAATCTACACTGACTTTATGGAAAATAATCAATTAATCAAATTTTATTCATGATCCAAGACCAAACATAATGAAAACAGTATATAATACAATAGCTATAAAAGAATATTTTAAAATTGAGAGAAAACGTTAAAACTATCATAATCTCAGGCAAATGACTCTAAGCAGCTAAGAACATTAAAAGAGGAAAGCAAACAAACATAAAATAACAGACTACTGGGAGATTTTAGCCAAGGTAACAACAACAAAACACCAGGCATCAATACAATACAAATATTTCAATGAAACTAATTCACAGACACCAGAAGACATTCTGCCTCCCCAGGCATGGGAACATAAAAATATCTCTAGGGACTTATGAAACACCAACAGGATCTGGGCCAATATAATTTCTGGAGGGATGAAATTCTGCAGGGCAGGTCCTTCAATAGAAAATGTTTTCATTCTGTGAGGTGTCAGATGGCACTCTTTAATGAATGGGACCTATATCATGCTTCTCCTACCAGATTTGCTGGGGCATATTGTATATAACTTGAAAGAGATGGTTCTGCAAATGTGCTGGCTCCATGATATGAGAGTTTTTTTTTAAAGCAAGATGAGCTCCTATCATTTAGAACAGGAGTGTCAAACCGCCGGCCCACAGGCTGAATGTGTCATGATGAAACCATGCCCACCCCATTGCTGGCAATAGAAAAAAAAATTGTGATATATTACAACACGTCACGTGATGTGGTGAGTTTGACACCCCTGATTTAAAAGAACAAATACAACAGTTCTACAATCTTCTGATCAAGGAGCTCTTCCAAATTGAGAACTGAATAACATAATTATATAGAAATTATATAGTTATAAGAAGGACATGGGCTAAAGAGGTTGTTGCTTCCTTAAAGAAAAACAGGATGTGGGAAAATAAATAAGGGTCAAAAATGTGAATGTGATGTTAAATTGTGTTCTGAAAATTTTGAACATACTCAAAGCGATTAGATTTATGGCATTGGGGGACAGCAGGAAAAAGTTTTCCATACTCTGGATGGAGGACTTTCTATATTCAAACTGATCTGTTATTGACACCATGAAAAGTCCGATCAATGCAATTTCACATGGTCAATATTTAATTTCTGAGTAAAAACATATACATTTGTTTTTGAACATTTTACTTTTCTATACTTGCTCTTAGCCAGACCAGCTTGCTTTTTCTTTTTTTTCCTAATTATTTTGGATTTATTTCATTTCATTTTATTTTTGGGATTATCATTTAATGTTGCAATTTCTTTTCTTTGTTATATATAAAACGCTATAAAAGTAAATGAGTAGTCAAATACATTTTTGATATTAATTATGGATTGGTTTTAGCATTCGGACTATTTTGTCTGGTTACTACATTCCCCAAATCTATGTGGATCAAACTTGTATATATTAAAAGGTTGCAGTGAAAAGTGAAGATATATGAAACAAAAATACATTTTAAAAATAGCAATGTTAGAATGATATAAAAATGATGACAACATATCTCCAGATATGATGGACACCAATTTATTTATAAATAAATAAATTGTAAAATTATAAATAAATACACTTATTTATAAACTGAATTCTTTTTCACAAAACTAAATTTTGGCAGACCCAATTTCCAATTATACACATTAAAAAGAGATGTAGGCAATTGGATGACTTGTTAGATAACTTACTTTTTTCACATCTACTTTGCTTTACTAGTTGAGGCCAGAAGAGGAAATTATACAAATGTAACATCACCATTAATTAGATATTGCCATGTTCAACTTTGGCAGTGTTGTTGTTGATACGTTTTGCTTCCCCCCCCCCCTCTTAGATTTTAGGGAATGCTTTTGTAAGATGGTCATTTGCAAACGCAGCTGGAATAGATTAGCTTTGAAAGACATTGCACATTAAGATTGACTGTCAATTTGCTTTCCATGTTTTTGTTAGTGTGTTCAAACTGCTAGAAGGAATCCCTGGAGAAAAGCTTAGCAAAGAAATGGGATGTGACAAGATTGAAGAAAGGTTATTGTACTATAAACTGCCTTGTTCCCTTGGAACATAGTGTGGCATAAATTGAAACAGTTTAAATTATTATAATGATTATAAACTGGAAGTCTCATTTGGATTGCCACAATTGTAGATGGTGTATTGTGTATGTATCTCATTATGTGATTGAAACAGTTATTTTGGTATTCAGTAGACTTTCTTTTGAGTTGTGGTCAAAGTCTGAAAACCTAGATTTCCCATTGGCTTGAATTTAATTCTTACAAAGCTGCTAGGATTAACTGTATTTTTTTATCAATCTGGTCTTTTACATCATGATCATACTGCATAATTCCCTTCGTCTTCACTGTATTAATCTACATTAATCTATGGCATATGTTATCATACCGTTTCTGAGGCATACTTTTTCTACTACATAAACCATAGACATTTAAACCTCCAGGTGCCAGGGAATAAACCCTCTTTGCTCTGGGGAGAACCTGAATTTCAAACAGAAGATAACAAGAAGGGTTGTGCTGTTGGTGCTACCTCAGATATGTTACAGGTAGCAGATGCTCCTGAAACAGTTGGAAGGAAGCTATTAGCATTCCAAAGAGAGGTGAAATGGTGTCACATTGCAAAATGGTCTGAGACCTGAGGCAAATGATTCCAGGTGGTGTAATATATTAAAGGATTGTTGTCAGATCCAAAATTAGTTGATCTCTTAAAGAGGAGGAGGAGGATAAAGAAGAACAATAAGTATAACTGTACATTGTATTCTTTTATGGCTCTGGATGATTTTTATGGCTGCATTTTCACAATTGAACAATGTACAGTATATAAAAATAGCAATGGATTATTGTAAAGTTATCCACATATAGGAAAGACAGAGTGCTTAGTGTAGGAGATACAGTACATCTAGTGGGAATGGAGAGAGAAAATTACAATGTATATATATATATTATAAATGGTGATCATGTCCCACCAAGTCAGGGCTGACATCTAGTATCCATTAGACCTTCTCTGGATTATCTTTTCTCAACCTTGAATTAGTAGCAATGGTACATGACACATGGCTGTAATTACATCAATTTATTATGCTGCTGGTCATCCTCTTCTACTTTTTCCTTTTCCAGCATTATAGACTTCTCAAGAAAGCTAGGAAATGTGATAATTTGCACTTGGTCATTTGTGTCTCAAGCAAGAACTCTCATTGGTCCTTTGATCTATTTGCTTGTTTTCTTTTCTATCATGACATTTTCAGGAGACTTCTCCCACACTGAAGTTGAAAAATATCAATATTCTTTATATCTTGTTTTTTCAAAGTCCAGTTCTCACTTTCATAGAGTGTCACACTCTGATTTTTATAGGGGTGGACACTACATAGCATCTGAATATCTTTTCCAGGCTTGATTGCTAGACTACCAATCAATCTTTCTCCATTGGTGCCTCAACTGTTGGCAGTCTAATTAAAAAGCATAAGGTATCCACCTCTTTAGTATCTTCAATGTAAATTCTAAGTCTGTTTGTTGTATTTATTATTATTAATTTGGTCACTTTTATTTTTACCCTTAGTCCTGTTTTTTTCTCACTGTACTTTTCATAATTTACATTACATTATGAAAATATAGAGAAAAATGGAGACTAGACAACCATTTGTCTGAAATGGTATAGTTTTTCCTGCTTGAGCAGGGGGCTAGACTAGAAGACCTCCAATGTCCTATTCTATTCTATTCTATTCTATTCTATTCTATTCTATTCTATTCTATTCTATTCTATTCTATTCTACTCTACTCTACTCTACTCTACTCTACTCTACTCTATTCTATTCTATTCTATTCTATTCTATTCTATTCTATTCTATTTGCACTGCATTGCATTGGAATATTTAACTGCTATTCTAAATGATATCAGGAAAGAAGTTCAGTGATTTAATACCAGAGAATCTACAGAAGAGGATTATTAGTGTAAAACTGGCAGTGATGGCCAGATCCCTTATAATAATAATAATAATAATAATAATAATAATAATAATAATAATAATAATAATAATAATGTTGGAAGGATCTTGGAAACCCTATACCATTTCAGACAAATGGCTGTTCAGTCTCCAGACTTCCAGTGTTGGAGCATTCACCACTTCTGGAGGCAAGTTGTTCCACTGGTTAATTTTTCTAACTGTCAGGAAGTTTCTCCTTAGTTCTAGGTTGCTTCTCTCCTTGATTAGTGTCCATCCGTTGCTTCTTGTCCTGCCTTCAGGTGCCTTGGAAAATAGCTTGACTCCCTCTTCTTTGGGCCAGCCCCTGAGATATTGGAATACTGCTATCATGTCCTCCCTCGTCTTTCTCTTCATTAAACTAGACATACCCAATTCCAGCAGCCTTTCCTTATATGCTTTGGCCTCCAGTCCCCTAATCATCTTTGTTGCTCTTCTCTGTACTCTTTCTAGAGTCTCAACATCTTTTTTACATCGTGGTGACCAAAACTGGATGCAGTATTCCAAGTGTGGCCTTACCAAGTCATTGTAAAGTGGTATTAATACTTCATGTAATCTTGATTCTTATTAATGTTCATTACATCTGTTGTTAACTCCATGTGACTCAGGAAGAGCATCTTGTCAGTAAATGCTCAGCTACATGCAGTCACCAGACTCTACAGAAAATTAAGGAATTACAGGATTGTAAAAAAAAGGGGAATTTAAAGAGGAATAGATAAAAGTTAAAAGAGGAATAGAAAGGGTTTTTGACCACTGAGTTGTGCTTGCCATTTTGACATTGTTCAGACTCTCCCTTTATAGACACCCCCACAAATGTTCCTTGCTTTAATTTATTTTTATTCATATATTTATATATTGGCTCTTAGCCAATGTGTTCTCTGAGGTTAAATATGACAAAATAAAACAATAGAATGTTTTAAAGCACTGTGAAGAGAGTTTTGGGTTGACTCAACTATCAACTAAATTTAAACCATCAAAGCAATTGATCTGAAAGATTTAATGCAGAGATTCACATGGTTTATGGAACCTGAAAAAAATCAGTCTTCAAAAGTACAGAAATCAACATTTGCTTGCATTTTTAGTAGTTGAGAATCTGTATTTGGTTCAACCATTTTAAGGAAGACAAATCCACCAAATGGTAAAAAGTACAATTACACTGAATAGTTGATCTTTTCAATTTTCAGCCCCAAATCAAACATATAGGACAGAGTATTGACTTTTTACAGTGGAATTATGTCAGAAATAAATTGCTTCCAAATCATATCAGACTTCCAGAATAAATAGCAAAGTGACTGAAAATAATTTCAGGTGTTCCATCACACCAATTTGTGCAATGGCATAGGTACTTACACTTTACAATAGTTTTTAAAGAAGGACCAAATTTCATGAGATTCTGTTTTTAAAATATATTTTAAAAATATATTTAATTTTGTAATGCAGGTCTCAAATCAGAAAAAAATGCCATTAAATTGCATATATTAGAGGGAAACTGCCCTAAAATGTGTATATTTAAGAACCTAGGGATAGCTGTAGAGTTTCTAGTGAAAAATCTCTGTGTGAAAAAAAAATATAATACAGAGAAACTGTATACAAAAATTCTCATAACAGGAAAAATGTGTATGAAGTTATAAACACATATCCATGCATATTCTTTGCTTTATTTATAAACAGCAGCATAATGAAATAATTTATTCCCCTTCACTTGAAAGAGAACATCAATGAACACACACACACACACACACACACAAACACACACACACACAAACACATACACAAAAGCTCATGCCCATTTTTCCTTTTCGTCGCTCAAATAATACTTCATTTCCTTTTTGCTGGACTTGGGTCATGAAAGATCTAAGACAATCAATGATCATGCCACAAATTCAAACCTGCTATAAATATGCTACTACATATCATATAAAATGCCTTTATTATGTCTTCGATCAGCTACATATCAAAGTTGGCTTTGTTTCTAAAGATAAATGAAACCAGTATAAAGAGATGCTTTATTGGATCAATAATGAGAATGAGTTCAGATAAAAATTGGTATCAAGATGCAATAGTCATACTCAGATCTGATTATACAATGACATCATTGGAGGCAGCTGAATACTAATTCACAAAAAAAAAATAAAAAATAAGATAAAGCCAAGTACATAAATAGGCACATGCTTTTATCTATGTGTAGACAAATAACTTTGGAAGCACTGTGCCTTCCAAAGAGAAAGCATTTTTCTTCACTCAAAAATAATATAATATTACAACTCAGTTTCAGTGAGAGTATTATTAAAGTCAGGAAAATGACCAAATATTAAACTTCGTCTGACTCCTAATTTGTAACTAAATAGCAGCAATACTTAAGCAAGACATTTGTCATCGTTTGGTAACCCTCTTAAAGATTTTATACTAGGTTTGCCTTTCTTCTCAAGGCATTATAGATTTATAATACAAAAGTATCTGTAAAATATAAAAAATGTGAGACAGATTTTTCCTTTTCTGAAAGCCAAATCAAAAGCACATTAGCATATGTATAGATATGCAAACATTTTGTGCACATGTACAAATCTGTGTCAAGAATTCTTGTAAGTGTTCTGAAAATCTGATTGATATGACTTGGGATTGCCTAATAACAGTTCCTAACTAAAATGTGAAGAACAATTTAGACTATGCATAGATGAGATTCATATGATCTTGATAGTGCAAGAGACATTTATCTTTGGAGCATTTAAAAATAATCCATTGCTTCATATATTTGAACAGGAGAGAGTTAATAAGAACAAATTTATAGGGAGGGCCGATTACTATTTAGGGATTATTATTTTCTTGAGATTTTCATCTGTAGAAATGTCTTGGCCAGGAATGATGTATCAAAACTTTGATGCATTTTAAAAAACCATGAGCATGTGCCAGTTGTAAACAAAGTGAAGACCAATGCAAACCTATTATATCAGAAGCAGTAGGAAGTGTTGAAAGGGATAGAAAAGGAAGAAGTTTAATTGAAGACTATACTGTCTGTACCAGTGGTTCTCAACCTGTGGGTCAGGACCCCATTTGGGGTCGAATGACCATTTCACGGGGGTCGCCAAACAATGCTGTCCGCCATATTTTTCCCTTTTCCCTAGCTGTCCTACTCCCTCTTATTGGTGGCCACACCCACTTGGGGGTCACCACAACATGGGGAACTGTATTATGGGGTCACGGCATTAGAAAGGTTGAGAATCACTGGTCTATACTATTATACTGTCATGGGTGAGTTGATGAGATCTGGGCTCCAATGTAAATATCTATGCTTGAAAAACATATTCATTTGAATTATGGCAATTGTTTGGAATTCTGCAATGATGCACACATCACCACTCCTAGACCATGGAGTAAGTTGGAAACATGGAGTAAGTTGGAAACATGTCTGTTACTCACTTTGGGAGAATCCAGTGTTCAAGGTCAGAAGATCTCTCTCTCTCTCTCTCTCTCTCTCTCTCTCTCTCTCTCTCTCTCTCTCTCTCTCTTTCTCTCTCTCTCTCACACACACACACACACACACACACACACACACACACACACTGTACATACATCTACTACACAATTTCCAGGAAAGGAACACTGCATTTATAATATATTACATCCAGCTTTCTAATTCTTGGAGTACATATTTATAGACATAAAAGTCCCCCATATTTATATTTAATAACTGTCTCCTAATATTGAATTATTGATTATGTGCTGTCAAAGTGATATCAACTCTTAGCAACCACATGGATAGATTGTCTCCATGAATCAAATAATTTCATTGCATTTAACAAGAAACACTGCTGTAGTAGCCAAACTGTGTAAATCTGTTACTTTCATATAGCATTTCTCAAATGTTTACAGTTTTTAGTAATGGACACTTCAGCTGTTAAAAATACATTCCAAGTAACTGATGCTTTGATCTAATAATGATGCAGTCTTCAGAATATAAATATCAATATTTACTTACTTGCTTCTTCTGATTCACCACCATCTATTCTTTCTGTGTCTTAATTTGAACTGAAAATTATAAATATACTTCTGCCCAACAGTTATATGTGTTGCTAAAAATAAATGGCAGAACATAATTTCCATTTACTTAGCATTAAATTATTTCTAAACCAATGGAATTTCTGATCCCAAACTGGTCTTGATAAAATAAAATAGGACAAAACTGGGACAAAGCTTGGGTGTTGTTTGGGGATTAATAGGTCATATTGCTTTGTGGGCAGGGAGCACTCTAATACTTTCCTAAAAGTGCTATATCAGTTACTGAGGGATTTTTTGGGGGGTGGGGTGCAAAACTGGTAGAAAACTTTGCTGTAAATTTTGGTTCAATACTTTCAGTCAAGACTCCTTTGAAATGTCTGTTGCCCCTTAAATATGGAGATACAAGTTTTGTGGGACAAAATGGTACAACAGGGATGTAATTCCAGCCTTAGCATGACATCTTAATAATTGCACTTTTCTACTTTTAATTTTTGTTGGTGGAAAATGATTGCCATTTCATCAATAATTAGCTACAGATTTTGGGAAGGTTTTTCTATCAAAAATAAACCATGGCAGTAAATATAGGAGTTTGCAATATTTCTAACTAACTAAACTAAACTAAACTAAACTAACTAACTAAATCTCTAATTTTAAAATTGGGGATTGTTCTGGTCATCTTGCAGGTAGAGCTTATTTTACTATTTATCTCTTGCAAAAAGCAGTCCTATCTGAAAATATAATGCCCTTTGGAAGAGAATGGGATTATCTATTGACAGAGTACTCTAATGCTGTTACTAGGGCAAAGGATGAAAATGATGAAGATAGTAGCTACAACCATGTGATCAAGATCCCTTTTAATGTGCATCACATGTATAATAGCCCAGTCTTCAACTGCATGGTAATTGCTACCCTCTTGACATTTTTGACAAGCCACACATGGATATTTGGGGATCTTATTCAGTCTCCTTGAAAGGTTGGTTGTTTTATGAAATATAATATGGCCAGAGTGAAGAAAATAAACAAATATGTTGTGGCTGCACATACTCTCCCTTTGTATACTTCCTGTCCAAATCTTAAATAAAATGATCAGGTTACAAATGAAAAAGCCTGTAAAAGTTATCATGATTAGATATAAGGAAAATCCAGTCCAATTGTTTTTTTCATATAAACCCAAACAAACTTTTGAATAAATCCATAGCTGGGATAGGCTTAGCTGGTAAAAATATGTGTAGAAAGTGATGCTGGCAAAAATTGTCCTTTGGGATGGCTTCAGGAATGGGGAACTTCTAACTTTGCCTTGTTAGCCAATGAACCGAAGTGCTCATTTGTTATGGCATTGGTTTTAATCATTTCCACTTCCACTATGCATAAATGAAGAAAGTGAATGCTATGGAGAAGGTACTGTTAACATTCCCAAATGTCTTCCATGAGGAAGCTGCTCAAAACAGCTCTAGGTATTCTGGTGAGTGCAGAACAGTAAGTGTGATTGAATCATGTTTTGCAGTTTTTTTTCTGCCATGTTTAAAATGGGAGCTTAGGCAAATCCTCCATTAAGGAATAAAGTACATTAACATGTTCAAAGCAGCTCAAACAGAAAGGCAAACATCTATTTGGTCATATGGTGTGATTGATCATTTCCCATTGCTTTCTTGAAGCAGAAATTCAGTACCTTTATTGCTATGCAAGATACATCCTTCCACCTGGCAATTATTCTTCTACTACATTCCTCTTTTAAAGACCACAATTCTCTCCCCTGATATTTAAAATCTATATTAAACAATGCAGAATGCAACATTCCCTGTAGTACATGAAAGATGTAAGTTTCAAAAGGTTAAGGATGGGAGAAACAATTAAAATAATTGTAGAAAATGTGCACAAGAAAGAAGGATTCATTGTTATTTAATGAAAATTGGGAAGGACTTGTCTACCCAAGAGGGGATAATTAAACATTTAAAAGTAAGTTTATTAAAAATTACAATTAAAAGACAATAACTAATACAAACTACATATTATATTAAATATAACAAAAAAGAAGAATGAAGAAAAATTATATATATATATAATCACCTAGCATTCCAACTCTGATGACGTTGGCAGTGTGGCCAATGAAAGCTCAGTAACTCTTTTACTTACAAGTTTGTTTATATTAAACGGTCTTGTTTATTTTTATCCTGGTGTTTGTTTTTCTAAATTTTTATTGATATATATATATATATATATATATATATATATATATATATATATATATATATATATAGGTCTTTGGTTGTTCGGGTTCGGGTTTTCTCCCGCGTAAAATTGGAAGTGTCTTGGCAACGTTTCGACGAAGTCACATTCGTCATCTTCAGGCTGGTGTTTTTAGCTTCTTGCTTTGAGCAGCAATGTGTGGTTTTAGCTGTTTCTTCCTTTTAACTGCCAGTGAGGGTATGAACTGATTGGATGGGAGCTTGGCTGTGCTCTGATTGGCTGGGGGAGTGTTCTGTTTGGTTGTGCTCAGGTTAGTCTGAGTTGCAGAGGGGTTTAAGATTTTGGGGTTAGGGAGTCGTTTGTCAATAAGGGCAGGTTTCCAAATGGCTGGTAGGCGGGAGGTATCATCTCGCTTGTTCATGCTGTGTGGGCGTTTTTCTATCTCGATGGCTTCTCTGATTATTCTGTTATTAAAATGTTCACTTTTGGCAATGGTTCTGGTATTTTTAAAGTCAATTTCATGTCCTGTGGCTTTAAGGTGTTGGACCAGGGAAGATGTTGGTTCCTCTTTTTTGACTGAGTTCTTATGTTCTTCAATGCGTGCACTTATTCTTCTGTTGGTTTGTCCGATGTATGTGGTGGGACAAGTGGTGCATGGGATTTCGTATACTCCTTGATTTTCTAATTCAATTTTATCTTTGGGGTTTCTAAGGATGGTGGATATTTTTCTGTTTGTGCAGAATGCTGTTTTGATGTTGTGTTTATGGAGGATCTTACTGATTCTGTCTGTGGTGCCTTTTATGTATGGGAGGAGGGCTTTGCCGTTTTCTTGTTCTTTGTCTTGGATTTTAGTGGGGGTTTCTTTTTGGATTAGGTTTGTAATCTTATTTCTATGGAATCCATTGGATGTTAGTACATTGGTGAGAGTGTGTAGTTCGGGTTTTAGGTGTTGTTCGTCAGCTAAGCGTTTTGTTCTGGAGATGAGTGTCTTGGCTACAGAGTTGATCTGTGCTGGGTGGTGGTGTGAGAGAGCGTGCAGATAGCGGTTTGTGTGTGTTTTCTTCTGGTAGATGGTGTGTCCTAGGGAGCCATTGGATTTCTTGTAGACTAAGACATCCAGGAAGGGAAGTTGGTTGTTAGCTTCTGTTTCCATGGTGAACTGTATTTTGGGGTGTAGGCTGTTGAGGTGTGTGAGGAAGTTGTCCAGTTTTTCTTTCCCATGTGGCCAGATTATGAAGGTGTCGTCTACGTATCTGAGCCAGAGTTTGGGTTTGTGATCCGATTTTTCTAGAGCTTGGGTTTCAAAGTGTTCCATGTAGAGGTTGGCAATGACAGGTGAGAGGGGTGATCCCATGGGTGCTCCTTCTGTTTGTTTGTATTTTTGTCCGTTATAGATGAAGTATGTGTTGGATAGGCAGTGGTTGGTCAGATCTAAGATGTGTTTGGGGGTTATATTTGTTTTGGAATAGCTGTCAAGGCTTCTTTGATAGGCACTTGGGTGAAGAGGGATATGACATCGAAGCTCACTAGTAGGTTGAAACCAGCCTGACCAAAATCTTGGTCAGGAGAAAACCCGAACAACCAAAGACCTACATATATTATATATATATATTATATATATATATATATATATATCTATATATATATATATATATAATATATATTTGTTTTCTGAGGTTTTCGCGGGTGTTTGTATGTAGGTCTTTGGTTGTTCGGGTTTTCTCCCACGTAAAATTGGAAGTGTCTTGGCGACGTTTCGACGAAGTCCCATTCGTCATCTTCAGGCTGGTGTTTTCAGCTTCGTGCTTTGAGCAGCAATGTGTGGTCTTAGCTGTTTCTTCCTTTTAACTGCCAGTGGGGGTATGAACTGATTGGGTGGGAGCTTGGCTGTGTTCTGATTGGGTGGAGGTGTGTTCTGATTGGTTAGGGGGTGGCTGTGCTCTGATGGCTGGGGGTTGGGCTGTGCTCTGATTGGCTGGGGGGTTGGCTGTGCTCTGATTGGCGGGGGAGTGTTCTGTTTGGTTGTGCTCAGGTTAGTCTGAGTTGCAGAGGGGTTTAAGATTTTGGGCTGCCTTGCTATTTTTTGGCTTCGCGTTTGTGGTCGTGCCTCATTTTCATGGAGGGTGTCAGTTTGCTTCATGTATGGATTGGAGGGCTTTAAAGTGGCTAATGATGCAGCTCTGGTCTGGCTTCTGGTTTGTGGTCGTGCCTCATCATCGGTGTGGCTTTGGGTTTGCTTTTTGCGTGGATGTGTGGTGGTGACATCCTGTGTGGTTTTTGTGAGTGTGGGTCTGGTATCATTTTTTGTGTTAGGGAGTCGTTTGTCAATAAGGGCGGGTTTCCAAATGGCTGGTAGGCGGGAGGTATCATCTCGCTTGTTCATGCTGTGTGGGCGTTTTTCTATCTCGATGTTTTCGACGTTTCGACGAAGTCCATTCGTCATCTTCAGGCTGGTGTTTTCAGCTTCGTGCTTCGAGGAGCAATGTGTGGTCTTAGCTGTTTCTTCCTTTTAACTGCCAGTGGGGGTATGAACTGATTGGGTGGGAGCTTGGCTGTGTTCTGATTGGGTGGAGGTGTGTTCTGATTGGTTAGGATTGGCTTGGCTGTGCTCTGATTGGCTGGGGGGTTGGCTGTGCTCTGATTGGCTGGGGGATGGCTGGGGGAGTGTTCTGTTTGGTTGTGCTCAGTTCATACCCCCACTGGCAGTTAAAAGGAAGAAACAGCTAAGACCACACATTGCTGCTCGAAGCACGAAGCTGAAAACACCAGCCTGAAGATGACGAATGGGACTTCGTCGAAACGTCGCCAAGACACTTCCAATTTTACGCGGGAGAAAACCCGAACAACCAAAGACCTACATATATATATATATATATATACACACTAACCTGAGCACAACCAAACAGAATATATATATATATATATATATATATATATATATATATACTAACCTGAGCACAACCAAACAGAACACTCCCCCAGCCAATCAGAGCACAGCCAACCCCCCAGCCAATCAGAGCACAGCCAACCCCCCAGCCAATCAGAGCACAGCCAAGCCCCTAACCAATCAGAACACACCTCCACCCAATCAGAACACAGCCAAGCTCCCACCCAATCAGTTCATACCCCCACTGGCAGTTAAAAGGAAGAAACAGCTAAGACCACACATTGCTGCTCGAAGCACGAAGCTGAAAACACCAGCCTGAAGATGACGAATGGGACTTCGTCGAAACGTTGCCAAGACACTTCCAATTTTACGCGGGAGAAAACCTGAACAACCAAAGACCTACATATATATGTGTGTGTGTGTGTGTGTGTGTGTGTGTGTGTGTGTGTGTTTGTTTGTTTTCTGAGGTTTTCGTGGGTGTTTGTATGTAGGTCTCTGGTTATTTGGGTTTTCTCCCGTGTAAAATTGGAAGTGTCTTGGCGATGTTTCGATGAAGTCCCATTCGTCATCTTCAGTTGGTGTTTTTGGCTTCGTGCTTCTAGGAGCAATGTGTGATCGTATCTGTTTCTTCCCTTTAACAGCCAGTGGGGGGTATGAACTGATTGGATGGGAGCTTGGCTGTGTTCTGATTGGGTGGAGGTGTGTTCTGATTGGTTAGGGGCTTGGCTGTACTCTGATTGGATGGGTGGTTGGCTGTGCTCTGATTGGCTGGTGGAGTGTTTTGTTTGGATGGGGGCTTTGTTGTGCTCAGGTTGGTCTGAGTTGCAGGGGGTTTGAGATGGTGAGCTGCATTGCTGTTGTTTAGCTTCACGTTCATGGTCGTGCCTCCTCTTACTTCCTCTTCAATAATTTTAGTAAGTTATTACTTCCTCTCTTCTTCCCATATCCCATCTTGATGGTTTGTTGCTCAGTCCTGATCAGCAAAAGTCCACTGAGGATTATAGACATAACAACATATTTATTTTAACTTTGATCAAATAAACCAATTATATATTCCTTTCTTTTATTTCTAACAATCTTGAACTTTAGTTCCTTCAACTAATGTTCTAGAACTTATTTTCATTTTCTCTTTATCCCTTCTCAGAAAATCCTTCAGAGCTTTACCTAGTCTCTTTTTAAATCTAATGCAGGAAAGTTATCCAGATCACATTTTTATGTGCTATTGTATATCCCTTTTAATTATTAAGACATCAGTGCAAGGTCTTTTACCATATCATTAATGTAGCCAATAATTTTAAATACATTTTCAGATCAGTCTTAGTTTTGTCCATTAAAACCTATTCCTGTTTCATTACATCTTTTAAACACAGTCTGTCTATAGCTGTAAGCACACTTAAAATAAACTTCTTGATCCACTCTTCAAAAATATCCTTCAATGTGTATAATATTAAAATATTTGTTTCCTTTTGTATTAGCAAATCAAAATATGTGTTTTTCTCTTTTAATTGTAATATATACTTCCTTCTGCTCCCCTCTAATGTCCAACATACTAATCTTGTTGTATCATTTTTTTAAAAAAAAGTTCTACTAAAAATTGGATGGATGTATCTGGATGGAGGGAAGATACTCTGAAATAGGCTTTCTCCTATTGGTATTACAGTCATGACATTAACACTGGTAATTTTTAGAATTACATTTTAATATTTTGATCTTTAAAAGATGATGGGAAGATGCTTTAATGTCTATTTATGACATGCATTTCTAAAGCATTGGCATTTTTGTTATAATTCTAGTTTGTGTTTTGCTGTCACAACAAGAAGAATAAATAAATCCCAAATGACCACATCACCCTGAAGGCCCAGAATTATTGAAAGGACTCAGGGCTGCATCCATTAATCATAAATGTCCAATTCTGCTTCAAGCCTTGCTTGGCAGGTGGATGTTAACACTGTAAAAGCATTTAGCTCACCAGCATCGTTTTCTTTGAGATTGCTCACACTTCTCCATCTTAAGGATTTCTCTTTTAGAAGCCAGAGTTTCAAATTAAACAGGCAGACAAGCAAATCTATGTTGTCAAGTTAACGTCTCAGGTTCATATCCTTTCTTTAGGGGAAAGAAAAAGAAGAGAAAGTAAAAGCATGACTGTAAACCAGAGCATAAGGGAATATAATTAGAAGTCAACATGGACTTTGGGTTAATATGCCACTGTTATGGAATATATCAAACCACAGTAATATACTAACAGCATGAATGAATATTTACAAGGATAGCTGGCCACCAGTGAGAATTCATGACAAATTTGATGTCCCTGAAGAAACAGGGATGGCAGTGGAGATTGGAAGCCACACATTGAATTCTGACTAGAGAGTTGTTCTGGAAAAGAGATTGTGAGATTGCCCGCTTGCACTCTGGGCAGTTGCTCCTCATGAGTAGACTATAGAAACTGAAGTTTTTGTAATCATTTCATGGGAGTTGAGAGATTTCAGTCTAGCTCACAGCCATTATGTAGCTTCATGAATGAAGATGAATATAGGCAATGCTTTTTTTCTAAAAAAAAAAAAAAAAGGTGCCGGAACTCACACACATCATACAACCCATCTTGCCTACCCTACAAGGTTCCATCCAAAAAAGATGCCGGAACTCTGTTCTGGGTGTTCTATGAGAAAAAAAGCCCTGAATATAGGTGCCCCAGGATAATGTTGCAGGAGCCAATCTGGGTTGGTCACTGGGACCAGAGGTTTAGTCGTGCTGAGATTTAGATTCATGCTGAAGCCCATCTTCAGGGTCGACTTAATAGCCAGCCATCAATAACTCGATCAACAACTTCTATTTAGATGAAAGGTTATTGAGAATTGTTATGATTGATCTAGTTGTATTGAAATATATCAATTTGAATATAATATGTTATTAGAGAGAAAAGAGAGGGTTTTTTTAATGATTTAATCTGAAGTTTATGAGTATGACTTTGTTGTGTGGACAATTGATTGCCCTGCCACCACGTTGCTTCTTAAGCACTTGTCTGTAAAATGAAAAAAACAATAAAACTTGTTTAAAAAAAAAACTCGATCAACAATTAAAAAGCCACACACAACAGGCACCATATAAATACCATACATCTCTTGTGGGA
Source organism: Crotalus tigris (assembly GCF_016545835.1). NCBI lineage: Eukaryota > Metazoa > Chordata > Lepidosauria > Squamata > Viperidae > Crotalus > Crotalus tigris. The sequence continues at coordinate 123,174 of NW_024097274.1, forward strand.
ATATTTCTTGTTTATTATTAAAGAGTGCAGTCAATTGATAGGTTTAACAAAAAGAAAATGAGACAAATTGTCAAGCTGACTGCAACTATGAAGATTTGGATTGTGATGCTGATTGTAACCACAGAGTGCCATTAGAGAAGAAAGTATTAAAAGTGCAGGAAGACTAAAGAGATTTTTTAAAATGGGAAGCAGCTCGTCTTTTCTTTTTGTCTTATTTGAGACAAACTTTCATTTTTGGTTTATAATATCATAACGCAGCCCCCAGAAAATTAGCAAGAATGGAGGCAAGGTGAGAATTGCTAGAGCTGTAAAGAGAGGAATTACACCAAATTTGCTATAGAAATATTGTGAGTTACTGGGCAATAAGTTAAAATCCCTTGCTGCTACATTGATAGTTTTTGAAAAATAATGGATGAAAAACTTGTCAATATTGAAGAAGTTAAAAGACAAAAAAGCTCTGTAAAACAAGTGTTTCGAAGAGGTAAAACAAATTAATGTTTTAACTACCTGCAGTTGCTACTGATGCATCTACATATACACATGCACTCCATGTTCATCTCTTTATGGCCATTTAGATGTTAAGGAAGTGCTGTTCGGTACCTCCACTCAGCATCTTCATTCAGCAAAAGGTAAACTATATGTATCTGAGGTATGCAACCAGTGGGAGAATTAATCAATCCAGCTGGGAACATGAAGAAATGATGGGTTATGAGAACCTTCAAAGTTAGAACATGCATTATAAAGTCCAGACTTTATTCACAATTATTGATAGCACTGATTTCAGGTTTCTAGACTATTGCTATCTTGATGTATTAATTTTCTGTAAGTAAGGGATTTTTTTAATTTTAAATACCAGCTAAAATAATACATCCCTGGGAGTTATGTTGCCTGGTATTTATTGATTTGTAAAACACACCTATCAAAGTCATTCAGCCTGCAGCCTGCAGCATCTTGGAATATATTTAGATCTCTATCAAGCATGGCCCTCTCAAGAAATACCTGTCTTGTTGACAGCTTTTTTTTCTGTTTCACAACATGGATGAAGGCAAAGAATATCAGCTATTCCTGGCTTGCGACTGATAAAGAAGAGTTCCTAAAGGAAATAGGCAAAGTAGAACTGTTGGGGAAATTGATCATGTTATTATATATATATATATATATATATATATATATATATATATATATATATTTATTTTAGGGGAAGCAAAGAACTTATACATACTGCCCAATTGCCCAATTGAGAGAAGTGGCTTAAGCTAATTCAAAACACAAGTCATCATCTGAAGTATTTTAATCACTGCTACACAAAACTTGGCAACAGGAACTTTGCATTTATGTGCATATGCATATGTCTGCATATCTGGGACATAAATAATTAATACTATGTCTGGGACACATACACACACACACATACACACATCTAAGAAGATCTGCCTACCAAAAGGAACTCAATTAGCAAATAAAGAGCAAGAGGGATTCAACATTGGAATTTCTCAGCAGAAAAACCCTGAGTTCTCTTTCACTGCACATGCTTAATCATAGATTATAGCAGTGCTTCTCAATCTTGGCATCTTTAAGCTATGTGGACTTCAACTCCCACAATTCCCCTGCCGACTGAAATAGAGAGACATTTGTCAAAGATGCTTTAATCTGAATTCTTGCACTGAGCAGAGGATTGATCTGAGTGACCCTTTCCAGCTTTATGACTCTGATTTTATTTCAGTGGGAAAGATACATATTTAAAGATGCCACTTCTATTTTCCACTTGACGTGGGGAACTGAACAATATCGAATTTATTAGTTTCAGGTGGCCATATTCTAGGCTTGGTTCAATTTTACTGCAAAACACAGGAATGATGGATTTTTCATTCACTTGTCTTATTTTTACATGTTTCTGCAGCAGCATTTTCATTATTTCATTGTAAGTGTCATTTCATTATGTTAGCTGTCAGCATTTTCATGAAGAACCCTGTTTTTCAGGGGATTATAATTATAACTCATCTGAAAGTACATTGAATAAGAATATAATGTATGTTATTTCATTTTGGAAGGCAGCTTCTGAACACCTTTTCATTTCTCCCTCTTTTTCATTCATTGCAACATGCATATCAACGTATACCACGCCATAATGCCTACATGCAAATAAAATTATTATTTTTCAGTCTTTCCTAACAAAACAAGTCAAATCATTTTGCCCAGATTAATGCAATTTTTTTTTATAAAATTCTGAATTCAGATTGATGAACTATTTTTTAAACGTTTACTTATTTCACTCCTGGCTTTGTATCAAAGTACAAAGAAGGCTGGAAGGTTAGCCATGTTTGCTTCCTTGAGTTATATGTAAAACTGTGGGATAAAATAGTAATAATTAGTAAGAGCAGGAAAGCTGAAGAAAGAAACAAAGGTGCTAATTCTGACTGCACAAAACCAAGCCTTAAGGATATAAAGCCAGAATTGAAAAGACAGCAACGGAAAGCAAATGCCATTTCTGCAAAGGTGCTGAAGAAACAATGGACCATCTAGTAAGATGCTGCAAGAAAATGACACATACTGACTACAAACAATGGCATGTCAAATTAGCAACACTGCATTGAAATATCTGCAGGAAATGTCATTTGCCTGCAAACAAGAACTGGTGGGACTACAAAATAGACAAAGTAAAAGAAAATGAAGAAGCTAAAGTGCTAAGAACCTCATTGGGACTTGCCACATCAGGGAATGTGGCAGAGAAGTCAGGACAAAACACTCAAACAAACAAACAAACAATTTTATATAATTAAATTGGAATAAATAAATTTTAGGAATTTAAAGGGCATGTAATTAGTAGGATCACTCTCCATATATTAATTTTCCATCTGTATGACAAATGTATATTCACTTGCATCCATTGAAAGACTTTGCAGCCATATCCTAGATCAGTGGTTCTCAAACTTTTTAATGTCACGACCCTCAACCGGTCATAAGTCGAGGACTACCCAACTAGTTGTAAGTTGAGGACTACCCAACCGGTTGTAAGTTGAGGACTTTCCCTGCCCAGGAGCGCTGCACATGCGTGGTGCTGCCCTCTGTGCCGGCCGAGGCGTAGCTGGCAAGTGGCAGAGACGGTGCAGGCCGACCACTGGCTGGGCCACCAGCTGGCCCAGCCCAAGGGAGGTAAGGCACCTGCCGGGCCCCATGTGTGCCAGCAACCTTCCCTGCACCCGCCGGCCTCCCACCTCCCACTTCTGGCCCTCTTTTACTTATATTTTTAGTAGTTGCTCAGCAGGGAGGGGTGGAAGCTTCCAGACAGCTCGCCTTCGCTGCAGAAAACTTGCAGCACCGTTTGCAGAATGGGACTTTTGGCGGGCTCAGCAGGGCAGAGACAGCCTGGACAATTCCTATTGGCTTTTGAAAGCCAATAGAATTAGACTCTATTCAAGAGAGTCTATTCTATTGGCTTTCAAAAGCCAATAGAATAAAAGAGAGTAGCACAGCTAAGGAAAAGGGGAAAAAATGGCGGATTGTATTGTTTGGCGACCCCCATGAAATGGTCATTCGACCCCAAATGGGCTCCTGACCCACAGGTTGAGAACCACTGTCCTAGATGTTGTGGGGGCCTATTCTGTGCTTAGGTTAAGCTTGTGTGTTTCAAAGTAAGATTTGCTTGTAATTTTGCAGTAGGCTTAGGTAGAAATATTTTGAGCCAGTGAGCTAAATGACACAACTGGATGTCCATGAAATCTTCCTTTGACACTGACAATGCATTGGGTTGTACATCAAGCCAACATGCTTGTCTCATAAAGGCAGACTAAGGGCAGGTTTCCCCTAGTGAATCTTTCCAGCACTGCTTTACTTTCTCAAGAGGAGCATTGTGACTAAAAGTGTTGGATTTGAACTGGAGAGTTTAAATTGCCATTTAATCACTGAGCAACTTGGGTCTCCATCTTTGTTCTCTTTCAGGTAATGGGAGTCAGTTTGGTGTAGTGGTTAAGATGCTGGTCTAGAAACTGGGGGACTGTGACTTCTAGTCCCACCTTAAACATGAAAGCCACCTACGTGCTTTTGGTTACTAACTATCTCTCAGCCCAGCTCACTTAATAGGATTGCTATTTTGTGTGTATGTGTATGTAGGTATATATGTATATATGCATGCACATGCACACATATATCTATATCTATATCTATATATCTACAAATACATATATAAATACGTACATATGCATCTCTCTCTATATATAAATGTGTGTGTGTGTGTGTATTAATGGTTTTTAAAAACAAAATTTATTCTGGCTTGTTTTAAAAATACAATCTAAAATGATTTTAGTTTCATTTTCAAATAGCAGACTTCTACTTTATTGTGTTTTGTACTCTATTGGAAATAAATTCGTGAAAGATGGTTCTACTTTGAGATGTGACAATCCTGTGGCTCAGAAAGGTTGTAATTGATTAATGGTTTGCTAAATTTTGTATATGTTACAAAGACTTCAACTGAAGACATAAAGCATATTTTTTTCTCAAATGCATGCATCATTAAGGCTGCTGCCAAGACTGGCATCTTTATACATAAAAAAGCTAAACATGTTTGGATTCAAATACATACTTTGATTCAGAGGATTTTAAAGATCAATCTTCATTGAAGACAGAACTTTTCCTTTTAGGACTAATGAATAAACATTTAGAAAAAAAATGTAGCAAGATTATTATATGCACAGAGGTGGAAAGATTCAACACTACCCGTTATAAAGAAATGGCTGATGAAGTTGACAAGAATGTGCTGAAATTGATAAATTTACTTCCTTCATTAAAGAAAAAAACATTGTCTACATTTCCTGGTGACTGAAAGATTCTTGCAGACTTTTTGCATAAAAATGAAAAAAAAATGTAATTTATGGCTTTGACAGTTAGATGGTGAGAATATAGAATACCTATGATCTATAGATTATATAATATGCTGTAACTTTCAAAAAAGATTTCAAATGTACTTATAGCTGAAGAATATCTGAAGCAACTTCCTTGCATCTTTTTTTCCTTTTTCCTTTTCTATTTTTCTTCAATTTTTCTCTTGTCTTGTACTTGCTGCCTTTCTTCTTATATATTCCCTATTTAATAGAAAATATTTCCTATTTCTTGCCACAAGGACTGGCAAATTTGTGTAATCACCTAGGCCACATAGGTTAAAAATGACAATTCTGGGAATCTCGGGTATCCTGCTATTTTCTCTTCCCTCCTGTAACTTATGTGATAGCATTCTCTTGCCTACCAACAAAGAAAAGGAAGATTTTATTTGTGTTGCTTTCTTCCTCTTGGTAGGATGCAGATTGGCTTCAGGAATATCAATCAGCAGGTGGACAGGAAGAAATATAAGCTACGCTCACAGTGGCAACCTTGAGCCATTGTGTGTAATTTTAGAACTGTCACCTCCTGCGAGCATTGGAATAAAGGAGGGGGAAAGTCTCATTTCAATATTCTAAGGAATCTTGAACCTTATTGATGATAAGACATGTTGTATATTCATACAGAAATATATGTCTTATAACACTTTTATGCATAATTCTCACAGAATTCTCAGCCTTGAATAAGCTTGCTATAGAATTTTGGGAACTGCTGTTCACACAGATTGAAGAAGACTAATATATGCTGATGTAGATCATCAATACTAGAAATAGGTAAAATATTTGAACTGAATCACTAAAGTATTGGAACTGAATGTTCCAAAGCTCAGTACGAGACATTGGTTTGCTTCTTAGCATTCCAATAAAACAAACTGAGATAAATAGGAATGTTGGAATAAAACATGAGACAGAAACTGGTGGTCTAATTTTCCAGTTACATATAATCAAGGAGATTCCAATACATTTTTCACCTATTACATTTAAAAATTAAATTGTATTCTACAAATTATCACACAGAATCATAAAAAAAAGGCAGGGAGCCATTTGGGCTATCAAATCCAAGGTTTTACTCCAAGTGAAAACCCAGATTAAAGCATCCTTAACAGCTAACTGCCCAGCTTTTTGCTTTAATACATCCAAAGAAAAGACGACCACCATCCCTCTGGGCAATGTCAAATTGCTCCAAAACTCGTGATTTTTTTTCTTAATGTTCAACTGAAATCCACAATAATTTAAACCCATTATTCTATATGTCCTTAAGTGTGACAACCTTCATGGTATAGAAAAATATAATCAAATGCTTTTTCTCAGTCCCATTTTCTTCAGCTTCTTTTGATTTTTTTTTTTTTTTACTGTGCTTCCTTGATTGTCTTCTTCATCCTTCTAAAAGTATAATGCCTGGAGTGGAATACTATGTTAAATGAATTCTTTTTTTTTTTTTTAATTGAAAATTTTTATTTTTTAAAACATACAATCATTTATAAAAATACAATAAAATTTTAAAATAGAGAACCCCCCCCTTACCCTCCCTCCCACCCCCACCCCCCCTCCCTTCACTTCCCAGAGCAGAATACAGGGTTAAGAAAAAAAAAGAAAAAGAAAATTATAATAATTAAAAAAAAGAAAAAAAAAGAGAAAGAAAAAAAATATCATAATTAACCTTTAACTCCATAACTTATAAAACAATTCTCTATAATATTTGATATTCATTCATAAAATAAATAAAACTTTTTAATTCCATATTTTTTCTGAATATAATCTATCCACCTTCCCCATACAGTAATATATCTTTCTTGTGTATGATCCTTTAAATAAGCAGAAATTTTTGCCATTTCTGCAAAACTAGATACTTTAAATATCCATTCTTCTAAAGTAGGCAAATAATCTTTCTTCCAATATAGACCTACTAGTAACCTTGCTGCAGTTAATAAATTCAACATCAAAGTAGTTTCTTTTTCATTTAAGTCAACAAAAATACCAAGTAAAAATAGTTGAGGAGTAAACTTTATCTTCTTTCTAAAAATCTTTTGAATGTTCCACCAAATCATAATCCAAAAAGCCTTTACTTTTTTACAATTCCACCAAATATGAAAGTATGTCGCATCATTATTGCCACATCTCCAACATTTGGGCTGTATGTTGGAATACATACAAGATAATTTTTTAGGATCTAAATGCCATCTATAAAACATTTTATAAAAATTTTCTCTCAAATTTTGAGCTTGTGTAAATTTAACATTTCTTATCCAAATTATCTCCCATAAATCCAATGAGATCGGCTCCTGTATATTCTGAGCCCATTTAATCATACAATCTTTAACCAATTCTGTTTCCGAATCTAACTCTAATAAAACATTATATATTCTTTTTATATGAGCCGGACCTTGGTTTTTAATCTGAATAACCAATTGTCTATCTTCTAGTGTTATTCCCTCTTTCTTGTCTACAGTCCATCTATCCATTATTTGTAAATATTGAAACCATGACTGTAGAATATTTTGCTGCCTTAATACATCTAGGGATTTCAAATGCCAATTCGAACCAGAACAAATTAACAATTCTTTATATGAAATTTTATCAAAATTTGTCCCCTTAGAGGTTCCCTCAATTGCATGTCTGGGAATCCCCCAGATAGGTATTTTATAATTTAATCTATAATAATACTTCTTCCAAACACGAAGTAAGGCATTCCTCAAAATATGTGATTTAAAAGTCCGATCAACTTTCTTATTAAAAATTAAATATGCATGCCAACCATATATTAAATCCCAACCTTCCAAAAAAAGAATATCCATATTTGTTAAATTAAGCCAATCACTTAACCAAGTTAGGGCGGCTGCATCATAATATAATTTCAAATTAGGTGCCTTAAGTCCCCCTCTTTCTCGAGCATCCTGTAATATCTTAAATTTAACCCTTGGTTTCTTCCTGGCCCATATAAAATTATTGATACCCTTTTGCCATTCCTCCAAATTTGCCTCTTTTTTAAGAATAGGTATCATCTGAAACAAAAAAAGAAACTTTGGTAGAACATTCATTTTTACAGCTGAAATTCTCCCCAACAATGACAATTGCAATTTTTTCCAATCTATTAAATCCTTTTGGACTTTTGCCCATAGTGGTTCATAATTGTTCTTGTACAATTTTCCATTTGAAGCAGTTAGATATACTCCCAAGTATTTAACCTTTTTTACCATCTGAAAACCTGTGGCTTTAATCAAACTTTCCCTTTCTTTAACTGACATATTCTTAGATAATATCTTAGTCTTATAATTATTAACTTTAAAACCAGAAACATTCCCATACTGTGTTATAAGTTCTAATAAACCATCAATCGCCTGATTCGGCTGTTCCAAAATTAAAACCAAATCATCCGCAAATGCCCGCAATTTATACTCATTCTTCCTTATCTTTACACCCTTAACTAACTTCGATTCCCGAATCTGAATCAATAAAATTTCCAATGTTAAAACAAATAACAATGGGGATAATGGACATCCTTGTCTTGTCCCTTTTTGAATATTGAAATTCTCAGTCAATCCCCCATTTACAACAATTTGTGCAGATTGCTGCTGATATATAGCTTTAAGTGCATGTAAAAAATTATCCCCAAAATTCATTTTCTCTACCAAAGAAAATAAAAATTGCCAGTCCAATTGATCAAAAGCTTTTTCAGCATCCAAAAAGATAAAAGCCACAGGAATCTGATTATTCTTATCCAAGTACTCAATTAAGTTAATAATTTGTCTAACATTATGTTTCATATATCTCCCTGTTATAAATCCTGCTTGATCACTATGAATCAAGTCTTTCATAACCTGCATTAATCTATTTGCCAAAAATTTTTGTAAAGATCTTATAATCAACATTCAATAATGAAATTGGCCTATAATTCTTAGGCTCTGTAAGATCCTGATCTTCCTTCGGAATCAGTGATATAAAAGCTCTTTTCCAAGAAGGAGGAACTTGCATACCCAACAAAATACTATTAAAGAGTTCCTTTAGTGGCTCTATCATTTCTTCAGATAAAATCTTATAATACCTAGAAGTCAGTCCATCTGTTCCAGGAGACTTTCCAACCTTTAACTGCTTAATAGCTAAGCCAATTTCCTCCACAGTAATTAAACTATTCATCCCATTTTGTTGTTCCTCTGAAAGTCTAGGAAAATGTACTGATTGTAAATATTTATCTATATCCAAACCCCTTATATTATCACTTGAATATAATTTTGTGTAAAAGTCCAAAAAGCTTTTTTTAATCAAATCTTGCTGAAAAACCTCAGTACCTTTATATTTTACTTTCTCTATAATTCTAGCTTTCTGTTTCTTTCGTAACTGATAAGCCAACCACCTCCCAGGCTTATTCGCATTGCAAAAAGTATTATGTCTCATATACGACAGATTGGTAGCCACCTGATCTGCCATCAACATGTTAAATTGTTCCTTAAGCATCTTTATAGATACCTTTAAATTATTATCAGTAGGGTTAAGAACCAACTCTTGTTCTTTTGATTTGATCTCTTCTTCTATTTCTCTACGTCTTTGTGATCCTTTTTCCCTAAAAACCTTATTCAATTGAATCAAAATTCCCCTCATATATGCTTTACTAGCGTCCCACACCATAGACATCGATGTTCCCTTATTCATATTTATAGTAAAAAAGTCCTTTAAATGTTCTTTACACTTTTGTACGAACTCCTCCCGATTAAATAAGTTCTCATTCAATCTCCAGGATCTTCTATTCCCGTCTTCCGAATATAACTCCATCCACACTGGACTATGATCTGACAATGTTCTAGGAAAAATTTTCACCTTCCTCACTCTAGGGAGGAAGTCACTAGTAATAAAAAAAAATCAATCCTTGAAAATGACTGGTGTCTATCAGAATAAAAGGTAAAGTCTCTATCACTTGTATTCCTTTCTCGCCAAATATCAATAAGCTCCAATTTCTTCCTTCAAATCAAAGAAAGTCATAGGTAATTTAGTTTGAATAAAAGTTTTAGAGGAACTTCTTTTGTCTATAGTTGGGTCTAAAACCCCATTCCAGTCACCCATCAAAAATTACCGATTTATAATCCAACTGAGATATCTTGCCATGCAGCAACTTATAAAATTGTTTCTGTTGTTGATTGGGAGCATATAGTCCAACAATAAGAACCTTTCGGCCTTGTAATAATAATTCCACAAAAAGATATCTTCCTTCAGAATCAGCCTCAATTAGTTTAGCTGAAAAAGTTTTCTTCACATAAATTACCACTCCCCCTTTTTTCCCAGGGGCTGGAGCAGTAAAATGTGTGCCCAGATGGGAATTCATCAAAAATTTAGAATCCTTTAAGTTATATGAGTCTCCTGCAAACATATCAAATCATTATTATGTTGTTTCAAATAATGGAAAATCTTTCTTCGTTTCTGGGGCACGTTTAAGCCATTAACATTCCAGGTCAGGAACCTGACCATCTCCACCGGCCTGGAGCCTCTGGAGCATGGCCTGCAGATCTGCTGTCGAAGATCTTTTTGGTCTTGCCCCTCCCACAGGCTCTGTAACAACCAAACTTTCACCACTCTTCTGCAACTGCTCTTTTTCTTTACGTTTATGGGCAGCTCGTGTCATCCTTTGCTCTTTTATGTCAGAATTCGTGCAGCTTGTTCCATAACCATCATTGATGAGGCTCCTGCCATAAGAGACTCTTCCGTCATCCTTATTTGTGGAGGTGGTGACAATCTTGCTTTTAAGATAGACTGATAAAAATCTCTTGCTTTGGAAACAGTAGTTAATCTGTGACGTATCCCTTCATAATTTACTATTATTCCTCTTGGAATCTCCCATCTGAACTGAATTTGACGATGTTTCAACTCATCAGACAAGAAAGTAAAATCTTTTCTGGCTCTTAAAATTTTTGGAGGTATCTCTTTTAAAATTATCACGTCTTGATCAGCAATTTGAAACTTTTGTTTGTAAAAAGCCTGTATAATTTCATTACGGATAGATCTTCTAGAAAAATAAATAACCACATCTCTTGGTAGATTTCTCTGTCTAGCAACCCGTGAATTAACTCTAAAAAATTTTTCTATCTCATTCTCAATTATTTCAGGCCGCCAACCAATATTAGGAGCAATATCTTTCACAATAAGCATCTTTAAGTCTTCCTGAGGGTTCTCCCTCAGGCCTCTGATACGCAATGCGTGTTCCATCTCCCTATATTGTGAAATGATTTGTTCATCCTGTGTAATTTCTATCTTGTTCTCTACCTCCTGCATTCTAAATTCCATCCTTGATGCATTTTCAGTAATCTTTTCCATCTGGTCATCAATCCTTTCTATGTGCAGGGCTAGGCCCTGAAAGGCCAGAAGGTTATGGTCTCTTACTTGTTTATTCTTTTTCTCCAATAATTCTTCTGTATTAGCCCTCTCTGCAATTATAAGATCTTTTACCTCCTCCTTAATATCCAAGGCATGCTGTTTTAAAGCATCTTGTAAATCATTAAGAGAAATTGCAGGAGGAGGAGGAGAAGGTGGAGGTGATTTTGGTTTCTGAGATGCAGGCTGAGGCATTGGAGAAGAAATAGGAACCTTAGGGGCGGGAGGCAGACGTTTTGAAGCCATTTTCTTAAGTTCCAAGAAGAAAGATTCTTATTGGAAAAAAAAAAGGGCACAGTTCTTTTAAGTGTTCTTAAAAAAAAGAGAAAAAAAAATAGAGAAAAAAAGAGGAAAGAATAAAAGCCAAATTCTTACTTCTGTATTTAAAGAGTTAATCTGTATCCAGGTTTTACTCTGTAATGCAAATCAGGCAAGAAAGACGATCGCCATTTTAGTTTTCACTTTCCCTTTCTTCTAAAGGGAAAGTGAACAAAAGAAAAGGAAGAGGAAACTTGCTGAAGTTAAAGGCACCATCAAACTTAAGCACAGTCTCTCCTGGTCTGCTCCGTCTGCTTTCAAATACTCACAAGCAGCTGGAAAAAAAAGCAGATGTGGAAGCGGCAACTTGCTTCATCCCCAAAACTTCGGAATGAAGTCTCCCTGGAACGCGGAGTTGCTCAGGCTCCGAGGGAGCTCTACCCTCCGATCCCCAAAATAACAGGAATCCAGGGGAGCTCTTACCTCTACCTGAGAGCTCTCCTCCTCCCTTTTTCCCAGGGAGGGGATTCAAGCCGCGGGACAGCTGATTGTCAAAGTCCCGCGGCTTTTACACGCACCAGGAACGGGCGGCTTTGTAAAACGCCGCCATTCGTCATCGCTGGAACCACCGGAAGTCCTATGTTAAATGAATTCTGATCAATGCATTGCAGTACAGACTCCATGTGATTTAGATTATAATTTATTTATCTCTCACATTTGTATGCCACCTGACTCCTAATGCTTCAGTTTGGTGCAGCCTGAAACTGCATTTGCATTGTGCATTTTTCATTATAATGGGACAATTGCATGCAATCACCCAATTCTGTTGAAAGGCTTCAACTGGGATGGGCAAGCTTCAGTCTACAGCAGCGGTTCTCAACCTATGAGTCACGAACCCATTTGGGGTCAATCGACCATTTCACGGGGGTCGCCAAGCAAGGCTGTCCGCCATTTTTTTCCCCTTTTCCGGCAGGTGCCTTATCTTCCTTGGGCTGGGCCAGCTGGTGGCCCAGCCGGTGGTCGGCCTGCTCCATCTCTGCCACTTGCCAGCTACACCTCGGCCGGCACAGGAAGTGGCACCACGCATGTGCGGCGCTCCCGGGCAGGGAAAGTCCTTGACTTATGACTGGTTGGGTAGTCCCCAACTTACGACCTGTTTAGTCCTCGACTTACGACCAGTTTAGTCCTCGACTTACGACCAGTTGGGGATTGCAGCATTAAAAAGGTTGAGAACCACTGGTCTACAGACCTTGTGAAGTCCCTTCCAAAAATGTGCTACAGTTTTCTTAGAGGCCCCTCTTCATAAATCTAAAAAATTGACATCCAAATTTAAAAAGTAGGGTGCACTACTAACTTTCAGGGGCAAATGGCCTGAAAACAGTTTCTAAGTTTAAGTTAAAGTGAAGTTTGTGTTTAAAGAAAAAAAAAGTTGATAAGTGAAAATATTCAAGATGCTGTGCATTTAAGTTTTGGTTGAATGTTACGTGAAGTTAAATTTCAGCAAAAAAAGTAGATTTATTTAACTTGTAAAAGCCATCCCTTTATTTAACGAAAAATTGTTTGCTCTCATTCTGTCTTTCTCACCCGCAAAGAGAAAGTAAAGAACAATGTATTTTCAGTTTTGAAACAGAAAAAAAAAAATAGGAGAGTTGTGGCAGTTTTGTAAGTCAACCTACAGTACATTGATCTGCTCTATTAAATCTTATATAGTTTCTGATTTTATTTACTTTGTTGTGAATTCAATTTCTTAAGTATTCATTCTTACCCTTTTTTTCTATTACCTGTCCACTCTCCCATTACTTAGCTTCTTTCTTATTCTCACCCATTTCCATATCATGACACATCACAAGTAGGGTTATCACAGTCCAAAAATGTATATCTATTTCTAATAAGTAACAATAAAAATGGATTCATGACTGGAAAAAATGTGATTAGGACATACATTACTGTTGACAAGGCAGATCAGATGGAAGCAAAGTTGTGATCAGGGCTGACTAGCAGAGAGAAAGCTAGGTTTTAGTAACAGATAGCTAAAGAAAGTTCAATAAAACAATATCCCCATATATAAGGATACTGTAGTTCTAAATTTGGTCAAGTGATGAATTCCTTTGACTGAATGTACAGGATTTAGAAATTGGGTTGTTTTTCTGTACTGTTCCTTTTCTATATGCCTTATTTTCATCAGTTGTATGTATGTGTATGTGTGTGAGTGTGTATTTATGTGTATTTTCCCATAATTTTGATGATGGTGTGAAGGAGGGAGAGATATATAAAATTCTCTATGAGTGATATACAAGGGCAATTCAGAAACATCCATTGGGATGTTTTTGATCAATGCCCCCCATAGCCAAGATTTGGTGCCAAGCAACTACTACTAAGGAGTTTCAAACCTTGTAAGATGTTACGACAAGTGCTTCAATTTGAATGGTGATTATGTCAAAAAGTAATGTAATGTTGTAGTTTTCTAACGTGTATAATAAAAGTTCTATGTCTGCGAGTGTCTGTCATTGATAACCAAATGGAGGTTTATTTCCGAATTGCCCTTGTAGGTCTTCCTCAGTCTTGGTTCTCCTACCAGAAACCTGAGAATTGAGTTCTGCACACTATCTTAGCTGTTCCTAATACTGCACTCTTCTGGGCAGTTCTACTTCTGATACTACTATGGCCTTTACTTTCCACATCCTCTTCAGTTCCTCCTTCAGACCCTGGTACTGCTCCAGCTTCTCATACTCTTTTTTCTTGCCATTGGTGTCACTTGGCAAATTACATCTATCATTACCTCTGTTTTCTGGTCCTTATCAACTACCAAGATGATTGGTTGATTGGCCAATACATGCCTATCTCTTTGGATACAGAAGAATATTATCCATCAAGGAGCAATATTTCTCATAATTGCTTTGAAAAATGCCTGGCCTTTTGCTACAGCATATTCAGAGCTCAGTGAGCATTGCTTCAATCTATTATTCTGGTGCTCAACTCAGAAGCAGCAGATTATGTTGTCACATCAAGGTTTAGATTACTTCAAAATTTGCAGCAATTTTTATTAGAATTCTGTCTGTTGTTTGTCTGAGGATGTCCTCAGGAAGCAAAAATTAAGTGTTTGACCTCACTGTTGACTTGCTTCCTTTGAATAGATTGCAGTTAGAATCCTATCCTTTCTCCCTCCAAAACAGAAAGGGCAGGGTGGAATTCCAAAGCACCAATAAAATTTCACTCCAGTTGCTAATTTAAATTGCTAACTTAAAGCATAGTGTAGCTTGATATAATGGTACTTATTATTGGACTTTCCTTACTAATGGAAAACTTTCTGACAGAGCCAAAGATAGAACATGCTTAGAGTTATGGAAAATGGTCAGATAGGAATAGGCAATATGACCCAAAGGGTAAACCAAATAACAAGAAAAGTCAACCAAGAACCATACCTGATGACTACTACCAGAGACATGGAATACCAAGTTTTATTGCTTTAACTGCAAGAGAAAACTCTATTATATGTCTTTCTGGCCTGGAGGAGCCAATAGCCAGCTTGGATACAGTCTAGCTCAGTGGTTCTCAACCTGTGGGTCGCGACCCCATTTGGGGTCGAACGACCATTTCACGTGGGTCGCCAAACAAGGCTGTCCACTATTCCCCCCCCCCTTTTCTATAGCTGTGCTACTCCCTCTTATTCTATTGGCTTTCAAAAGCCAATAGAATAGACTCTCTTGAATAGAATCTAATTTTATTGGCTTTCAAAAACCATAGAAATTGTCCAGGCTATCTCTGCCCTGCTGAGCCCGCCAAAAGCCCCAGTCTGCAAACGGTGCTGCAAGGCGAACTTTCTGGAAAGCTTCCCTCTCTGCTGAGCAACTACTAAAAGTAAGTAAAAGAGGGCCAGAGGTGGGAGGTGGGAGGCCAGCGAGCGCAGGGATGGTTGCTGGCATGCGTGGGGCCCAACAGGTGCCTTACTTGCCTTGGGCTGGGCCAGCTGGTGGCCCAGCCAGTGATAGGCCTGTGCCATCCTTACTGCTTCCCGTGGCCACCCAGGAGCACCTGGGCCTGCCTGCTGCCACCTCGAACAGGTGGTGGCCAAGATAAGGCTAGCGGGGCAGCAGTGGGCACAGGGAAAATTTCTGACACGCGTGGGACCTGGCGGGTGCCTTACCTGCCTTGGGCTGGGCCAGCTGGTGGCCCAGCCAGTGGTCGGCCTGCACCATCGCTGCCACTTCCTGTGGCTGCCCAGGAGTGCCTGGGTCTGCCTGCCACCGCCCCGAACAGGTGGTGGCCAAGGTAAGGCTAGCAGGGCAGCGGTGGGCGCACGTGGGGCCCGGCGGGTGCCTTACCTGCCTAGGGCTGGGCCAGCTGATGGCCCAGCCGGTGGTCACCCTGCGCCATCACTACCCCTTGCCAGCTATGCCTTGGCCGGCACAGGGGGTGGCACCACACATGCGTGGCACTCCTGGGCAGGGAAAGTCCTCGACTTACGACCAGTTGGGGGGTCACGGCATTAAAAAGGTTGAAAACCACTCGTCTAGTTCCATGTGGCAAACGTATGGCATGCATGCCACAGGTGCCATGCAGAGCTCTTTCTGTGGGCACGTGCACCGTCACCCCAGTCCTAGGCCTTCAGCTGGGTTTTATAAAACCTTTTTGCTTTAGGCCTCCACCGCTGTGTGCAAAATTAAAAAAAGGGTCAATCAATCAATTTCAACTTCTCGTGGGAAAAAAAAGATCTCACGAAATTGGAATTGATTGATTGAAATTTTTAGTCCCTCCCAGTCTGCCATTACCACCACATCCACGCTCACCCAATGGGCCATGCCCACCTGGCACCCGATGATACATAAGTGGGTTTGGGGTTGAAGTTTGGGCACTTGGTCTCTAAAAGGTTCGCCATCACTGGTCTAGCTCATTCTTCATTGAAAATCTGTCCAAATTCAGTGGATGTTGGTCAAAAATACCCGATGTGTCACTGAGAAACATCAGAAAATTCTGACAGGTTGTAAATTTGGGGAGGACGTAGAATATGAATGTTACAGTAATTAATTGCATTTATAGGTAGTCTTTGTTTAACAATTGTTTGGTAACAATTCAAAGTTATGGTGGAAGGGGGCTACTTTGATCCAGTTCCAAAGTTCCAATGGCTACACACACACACACAAAAAAACCCCCACAGTTGCATTTTGGGCATTTGGCAATTACTCAGAATTATGTTCATTTGCAGCATACTACAGTTACATGAACACAATTTTCAGGGGGGTGGGTTGGCTAGTTTCCAGTGTTTATTTGAGATTTCCAACAAAAAGACAGCCATTGACAAAAATGAGTTGATTTAACAAACATAGTGCTCACTTAATAACTACAGCATATCCTTAATGACCATCTCAAAAAAGTTGTAAAATTGGGCATGGTCATCTGGTGGCTCACTAAACAACCTCCACAAGTTATAACTGTAATTCTGGAATCAATTATAACCATAAGCTGAGGACTACCTCTATCTAGAACAGTGGTTCTCAACTTTTTTAATGCCGCGATCCCAACCGGTCATAAGTTGAGGACTAAAGCGGTTGTAAGTTGAGGACTACCCAACCAGTCGTAAGTCGAGGACTTTCCCTGCCCAGGAGCGCCGTGCATGCATGGTGCCGCCCCCTGCGCCAACCGAGGCGTAGCTGGCAAGTGGCAGAGACGGAGCAGGCCCAGCCCAAGGGAGGTAAGGCACCCGCCGGAAAAGGGGAAAAAATGGCAGACAGCCTTGCTTGGCGACCCCCGTGAAATGGTTGATCGACCCCAAATAGGGTCGCGACCCATAGGTTGAGAACCACTGATCTAGAATGATAATGCAGTTTTAATATAGATAGAGTGCCGGGGTGTTTGCAGAATACGTCAAGATGGTGGCTACAATGATGCAACTGAAACTCTGCTCAAATCATATCATCATGGTTGCCAATTGATTTCTCTTTTATTTTTGTCATCTCCTATAGACACCCCTGATAGACTGCCTTCCTCTAAACTTGAAGGAAGGCTAATTCTTCCCCAGCAGTTACATGTGGATATTTTGCTGTAGGATTTCATGCCAGATTTGTCATTGGATGTTATAATGTCCTCACTTTTTGCCATTTTCTGCGTATGTTGGTAGTCCAATTCACCATTATACAAGAGAGGAGGGTCCACATAAGGAACATAATTTAAAAAGCAATCTATGGAGATTCTCTGAGTTAAAAAGCAATCCATTTTTGATAGAAAGCAGGTCAAGAATAAGTGAGATCAGTGGAAGATCTCTCCTCAGATATGCTGTGCCATGGATGGTGTGTTTGTCTATCAAGCTTTAACTTTTTGAACAAATGGTTGGTGACAACTGTGCAACAAGATAGCCTCTCGTCCCCTTATTTTTTCAGAATTGTCCTTTCCCCTTCTCATTTCTCTTCCTGTGACACCAATGGCAAGCAGTCATGTGCTGACACTAAGATCGGATGAAACTGTTTAGATCAAAAGTAACATTTTTTTCCATCTTGGTTATCCTTGCCAAGGATCAGTTTAACAAATAAACCTTCTAGCAGCACAATCAGCCTGATCTCCCACACCCACCCACCCACCCACAAAAAAAAGAACAAGAAAAAAGCAAAGCAAAAAAAATAATCAAAAGATCTCCCTCTTTTGATTCTAGGCAAGACTTCCATGAACTCTCCCATCCTTGTCTCAGACTTTGATAATGACTCTATTTAATTAGTCAAAATAAATGCATATTGGAAATCAGTATGCTTTACTCAAAGTCAATTGTTTATGCAATGGCTGCATGCAGAAATATGGCCTATTTAAAATGGCTAACCAAACTGAGCAGGACAAGGTATAATTGATTTTATTTACCTTGGAGGAAAGATTGTTCTTTTTTTTTCCTCCCCTCCTGCCTGCTGTTTGTCATTTGCTCAGTCAAATAATCCCAGGTAAACTTTAAAATAAAAGAAATATTTATGACTTTGGCTTTGCTTAAAAGGGAAAAGTGTCTCTTGGTCCTTAACCCTGTTTTCTTTTTTTAAATTGCATTTACAATGAGCTACAAAATCACCAGTTTTCCCACACTTTTTCATTCATATATCTTCCTTTTGCTCTGCTTTAGTATAGTACATGGGTGTCCTGTGTGTGTGTGTGTGTGTGTGTGTGTGTGTGCGCGCGCACACACACACACACACACACACACATCTAGATGGTAGCCACCAGAGTGTGATCACTCCCCACTCATTTTTTACATGCATTACATCATATGTTTTCGGCCACTATCTATTTTTGACTGATCTGGAGTTATCATCCCAATGAAGGGTGACAATATTTTAAGTCTTCTTTTGAAAAACATAGTGTTATATGCAAACTAGGACAGAATAGTTTATATCCAGATTATATGTAAACTATGTTTGAACTATGCGATTTATTATTTTGAACTGCTATCTTGTATTCTTTTTTCTTCTTGTCATATACAATATTAACAGTGCAAAATAATTTTAAAAATTACGGTCTCTATTTCCTTCTTACTCTAAATTATAACTGGACAAAATGTAGCATATCTGTTCAATAATTTATCTACTTCCAACTGTAAACTCTCAGTTTGTTCAACTTTATGCTGTAATCTAAATTTTAGTAGATACCGTACTGTATGCTGAAAGTTGGCATTCAGGAAATTCGAGCTACATTTGACCAGATTTTGCATGAAAGTTCAACTGCGTTAAATACTGATTTATATATCTACATCTCTCTTTATCTAAAAAGCATGTGTAGGAAAATTACAGTTCTCATTATGTATTTTTGGTGCAATGTTATGGGCTGAAAAGGTGAGAAACAAAGTCTCAGTCTTTAAAGCAGCATTAATCCCCCCAAAACTAATTTATGTATGTTAGATTGTTATGCCGCCATTATCCCAAACAATTTATTGAAGAAATCCATGAGTATTTAAATGATTATTCAGAGACAACCAGATATAAGGCAGACTACAGAACACTACTGGTTGTCAACCAGTTCACCAATCAAACCACGCAAATGCATTATTAATAAACTACAGTCCATCTTGGACAATGACAATATCTCAGGCATTAGATAGCAGGTTCATACTTGCATACATCAATCACTCAACCTTCAGCAGTATCTCAAAAGCAAGAAGACATAATAGGATATTGATGTGCTAACATCAAAACCAGATCCTTTAACAAAGCCAGATGCCTACTTTTCCCTCATAATCTACACCAACAGCACCATCACAGGTCCCCCAAAGTACACATACACAATTAGAGGCACTTTCATATGTTCTTCCTCTAATGTGACATGTGTCATCCTCTGTCAGTGATGCTCCTTTAGATTCTATATAAGACAAATTTTCCACAAAATAATTAGTGGACCAAATCTGACCTTGGGAATCAAAACAAGGACAAAATATTATCACAGCATTTCAGCCTCCCAAATACTCTCAAAATTACTGTTTTGGAAAAAATGGACTTCACCACTAAGAGGCTGCTGAAGTCATACACAGTACATTAAATGGTTACAGGCCATTTCAGAAGATCTTGACAAATATAGCGGGGTTTTTTTTTAACTATTACATATGTTGATTGATAAGGAACTTGTAAGCTGACTTTCATGTATGCATAGCAACCTGTTCCCCTTCCTTTCTTCCTTTCCTTATCCCAATTTAAGTCCTCCATCAATCTATGCACTTGATAAAGTGAGCTGCAGTATCAGTTCTAACCCATAACATAATACAATCCAGCTATAGTTCAGTTCTTTATTTGCTTACATGATATAGACAGAATTTTGGTGGACTAAACCTACCTTAAACCAACCCTAACCTAATGGATATATTATGGGAGCATCTTCAGAGTGGCTATCCTCGGTATTTTCTCTTCCCATGAACTAGCTCCAGACTGTTGTGTCTCCTGTCTCAACCCCCTCCATGGAATGTCCTCCCTCCTTCATGGGAACCTGATTTGTTACTGTAACTCTATTCATAGACACATTTCATCACATGCAGGTCACAAAAGATGCTACAGCTCTCTTCCTACAATGACTGCCATGTAGTTATCATATCTACAACAAATTGCTGGAATATATACTCTTTTTTTCTATTTCATATGCATAGACCACTGGGATTACTGTGAATTAAATCTGTACAGGATTGCAGTCCCACTACATCATCTTAGATATGACTGCTTAGATGGAACTTTTTATTAAATGGGCCAAATAGCATAAGTAACAATGCATAAAATGCCTTTCTGTATTAACAATTGACACAATATTATAACTGCTTTTTCCCCCCATTGTGCCTGTCATGCATATCTGTCTTCTGATCAAAGCATATATTCTATGTTTGTTAATTCAGCCATGTGAGTACATTTTGGATGGAAATCATTCATGGAACACTGAAGAATAGTGAATACCAGATCATTTTGAGTTGTTCCATATGACGGGTCTTAAATAAGTAATGCTTGCTCACTGGGGAAAAACAAATAATGAATTTTAATGATGATACTAATAAGCTACACATAGCAAATTGACTTCATCTGTTTGCATTCCAAGTCAATTTTCAAGCTTATATGAATTAAAACTGCTTCAGAGAGTGGTGAAGGGAGAATGACAGAAACAAGCCACAATCCATTTTGAACAATCTAAAATCCAACAACAGAGAGATCTCACAATGAGTATTTCTAGGTATTAAGAGCTGTTTTGTTGGCATTTCAATGTTCAAATTCTCTTAACAAGACCACTGAGAGTAGGATATTCCGTGACACTAACACAGTAATTCTATTTGTATAATATTACTAAATCCTTGCATGTTTTCCACTGATTTAGTGGCAGGGACATTTGATATCAGGTGAGTCCAAGACTTTGATTATCTGCAACTAATACTACCAGTTGCATCCATAAGCTATATTGAAAAAAAAAAGGTTTAGTAGCAGAATTTGAAAACATAAGCAAAATATTTTTATTCTCCTTTTTCTCTTTCTTAAACAGAGAAGGAGGAAAAGATTGTTAGATTTATCCATGCTTATCCTGTTCAATCAATAATATTTTGCCATGCCACCATAATATAATATAGTAGACTTCAAAGATGATTACACAAAGTCCTACATTTTCTTTGCTCATTTACAAAAAAAAATTCTGACTTGATCCAGCAAGGGAGGGCAGTTTCAATAACAGGAGAAAAAATACTGATTGGTCAGTAGTATAGCATATAGATTTCATAAAAAAAAAAGATCTAGACGTGTTGGCATATTTTTACCACTGTACAATTTAAGCAAATCATATGGTTTAATGCACAGATGAGAAAACAACCATAATAAGATGTGCATTTTTCCAGATATTCTGATGCTGTGCTAGACCCCACAATTCACACAATGTATTGGGGGGCAATTCCTTTTTGCAACCTGTGGCAAACTATTTTAATGACATAGGAAGGTGGTGGAAAAAATAATAAAATAATAATCCTCTGTATTATAATTGTAAACATGGCATATATTTCTATTTCCCTTGGGAATTTGGGAAGAGAGTATGAATCTGAAGGGCTGAGTGATGTAATGAAATGCATGAATAACCTTGAGAAAAGGGGAGAGAAGATGCTGCCTAGGAAACCATTAGAACAGAGAGGCAGGGCCCCACAATCATTTACCGTATATGCCGGTGTATTAGGCGACCCGGCGTACAAGACGACCCCCGTCTTTATCGCTGAGTCACCTTCCTAGAATGTCGTCTTATACGCCGGAAACTACCAGTATTTCTGGCGTATTAGATGACTCGGCATATAAGACAACCCCCGTCTTTGGCGCCGAGTTTAGCGCTTCCGGAAGTCGTCTTATACGCCGGCATATACGGTAATGGTTAAGAAAGAAACTTAGGAAGGGCCTAACCTAATGGGTTTACTAGTTAAAAGGGGCAAGAGGAAGTTTGTACTTTCAGTCTTACTATTACTGCAGCCTTACAATTAAGTAGATTTGGTTCCTCTAAGTCATGTTTCCTGTCCAGTTTATCTGAGAAGGCTAACAGTTTATTAAAGCTGGGATAATTCTTGTGTCAAGGGGGAAAAATGAAAAGAAATCAACTTCTATGGACTTACTTGAATGGATTGAGATTTAAAATTGTTAGAAGCAGGGCTTTTTTTGTCATAGAACGCCCAGAACGGAGTTCTGGCGCCTTTTTTTGGATGGAACCTTGTAGGGTAGGCAAGGCGGGTTGTATGACATGTGTGAGTTCCGGCACCTTTTTTTTTTTTTTTTACAAAAAAAAGCACTGGTTAGAAGTAAAGGGAAGGAATATAAAATTGGTCTATTGGATCAAGATTAAAATATATGTGTTGTTATTTATGGCAATTCTTATTGTACTTTTGCTGATACTAAGATTGAAATGATGATGCTTTATGGATTGTTTATGAGAAGGATCATGGGATTAAGAGATCACTGATTGTAAATTAAGAGGAAGTGAAAAGTTACTATAATTGTTTATACTTGTTGGGATGAATGTTGAGAGTTGCTTCCTTATAAATTTCTTTTTCTTTACTATTTCCTCCCTCCCTCTCTCCAGTATGTTTGTATATATGTATGTATGTATTATCCTGCTTTTATTATTTTTAAACATAAGATGATGAATATACTTAATGTTTCTTCTTCCTCCTATTTTCCCCACAACAATAACAACCCTCTGAGGTTTGCTGAGCTACAAGTTTAGTTGAGCTGAGTGACTTGCCCAAAGTCACCCAGCCAACTTTCTTGCATAAGGTAGAACCAGAACTCATGGTCTCCCAGTTTTGTGCCTGGTGCCTTAACTGCTAGACCAAACTGGCTCCTTTTCTCTTCCGTTTACACTTTTTACTCTCTATTCTTTCTTTTTATTTTTTTCTTTCTTTTTTTTACAGTAGCAACTATAAGCTTTAATATATTTATTTTTAAGAAAAGAAAAATAGAGTCAGCCATCAATCTGTCTTCTGTACAGATGGCCCCAGGAAGCCCTTTAATTGGTAGGGCGAAGACTTCAGGAAACAAATCCCCACAGTGCGTTCAGCAGGGGCTGTTGCCAGAAGCCAGTCTCCCCTCCAAACGCTTTGTACAGCTATAATACTTAATAGTCTACAGTAGTTACCGACCAGTAGTAGTTAACATCTGGCAATTTCCATGCAGTAAAATGAACAATTAATAGTATTAATAATTGACTCTCGGGCCTAGTGTGAAGTCACTGTAAATATATGGCAATGTCTAATAGATGGCATGTAACAGGACCCAGAATGGAGAAACATATAATAGCGTATAATTGATTTCACCTGATTAATGTTAATCCTTCCCTCAAGGGATTGTTTTTTTCCAGGATGTGTGTGTGTGTGTGTGTATTAATTTGCATTCTGAGGAAGAAATGTTCTTTCTTCAAAAGAAGTCTTTGATGAAAAAAAAAATATATTCATGTTTTTCTGTGTCTCATCATTTCTAAATTTTCATTATTTTCATTTGTTATTTACTAGCTGATTAGATCATTCTCAATCTATATTTCCTCATATTAATTTCTTGTTTTAATATATTCATTACTTTGTCATCTAAATGTCATCTCTTAATACAAGTATAATACAATAATATGTGTCAAAGTAAAATTATAGTAAGTTAGTCTCTGTTTATTCAAAACATAATACAGCATTCCAGGGAATACCGTTTTGTTATGCTAATATAACTTTACCTAATAAGCAGTAAGGGTTACTACTAGTACACATTGACAATTATTATTGTTAATTAGTAAATACATCATGAATAATGTATAAGCCAGAGTAGAATGCAGCTTTTCCCAAAGGATTCTTGCAATAATCACTTGTTTTATCCATGCCAGACATAGAAATGATGTGAGTTTATTATATAATGGCATTCCTTATTTGATGGTGTCTGATGGATGACCTGGAGCAGATAATAGATTTTATATTAACCAATTTTATTAATTTAGCCAATCAAAGCCAAAACATAAATGGGTTTTAACAGTGAAAGTTTGGTTGGTTATATATATTTTTTCTTTTAATTTCCTCTGAGAAATTTCCAGAGCTATTGGAAATTTCATTTCTCGTGAATATTATTCTAAATCTTTTTTTCCCCCTTTCATTCAATTAGAGACTGCCTGGACAAGTCCCTGCAAGATTTTGTTGTTGTTGTTTTTGGTTTTTGGCAATGATTTGCCATTGCCCCCTTTCTAAAGCCAAGAGAGGATGATTTTCCCAAGTTCACCCAGCTGGCTGTGTG
This sequence comes from Crotalus tigris, assembly GCF_016545835.1. Taxonomy (NCBI): domain Eukaryota; kingdom Metazoa; phylum Chordata; class Lepidosauria; order Squamata; family Viperidae; genus Crotalus; species Crotalus tigris. Next base: position 147,877 of record NW_024097274.1, read on the forward strand.
CCTAAGATGGTCTTCCCATTTCTAATGGAAGCCTTAACCACTATACCAATCTGGCTCTCATTTTAAAGCCGATTTGCTATTTTCCGAAAGGAACATTTACTTTGATATATTAATACAGTTTTCTTGAATGAAAAAGGATGGAATTAGCTGAGCTCTTGGAGTAAATGAAAAATGCATTAAACCACAAGGGGAACTCAGCATCCAGAATGCCCATTTCATGTTAATTACATTTGGAACTACAATGAGACTACAAAATTACTTACTTGAGTGTGTGTATTCTTGATGATTGCATTCAACTGATGTTAATGTTCCCAGCAGCTATATACATACATTACTTAGTCATTTAAAGCTATCTATATTCTCTTGTAACTGTTTCACATGGATTGTAGTGAACAGCATAAATCATCAGCCAGGAAGAAATATAATTAAATTGCCATTTTTCATTAATAATTGGAAACAGAAAGACTAATGAAATAATCAGATTGGGAAAGGACTTTTGGTTGCTGTTTTCCTTTCCAATTAATAATTGTCCACAAAAAATTTTTTACCAAGTTTTTGCTAGGATATATAAATTGCCAGTGGATTTACCGTAGTTCCCAACATACCTTATAGCTTTCCTTGATAGGGGAAAAATAATCATTGCTTTTTTTTTAGTGGTGTTAATGTATATGCAACATTTGGAAACAATAATTAAACCATCTCTTGAATAGAATGCTAATGAGGAAAAACAACTACAAACAACTTTTCTCCCAAGATTTTATATCCATGACTTCATAATATATGCAAATGAAGGGCGATCCAAACTGTTAAGGTTCCACTCCTGACTATTCCAATATTATGCAAAAATAAACTGAAGCACCTCCTTACCTATAAGACCTTGGGACCCTATCTATTCAGAACTGCCCATTATTGAGCATTAAGGGCCAGATGGGAAACAGTATTTTGCAATGGAAAATAATGTAAATGAGAAAAACAGTGATCTAAACTCATTATAGAGCAAAAAACAGAGCTGTCTTTATGTTAAAACTGAATATAAATGGTCTAGGGCAGTTAAATTTAAGAGGGTTTTTTTATCTGAAATTGTATAGGATCTTCTGTTTGAGCGGGGGTGGGTGAGTTGGTTGGACTAGAAGACATCCAAGGTCCCTTCCAATTTTATTAGCATGTTAGGTGGCAGTGCTGCCCCGTCTTTTAAATCAATCTTCCTTCCTACATTGGCAGGAAGTGGTGTTTTCAGTTAATGTGGCCCAGGTATGCCATATATTCTTGAGTCAGTACTGAGTAATGGCATGTGACTAGTTGAACTCCAAAAATGTTGTATTTGTATTAGTGTTTTTTAATCTATTTTTATTTGTTTAAAAAAGTTAAAATATAAAGAAACAAAGAAAAAACAAAACAAACAAGACATTTAAAAAGTTTATTAAAATAATAACACATATATGCAAATCATCCCTCCTTGTTGAATACTGATTAGTATATTATAACAATATTAGTTTCCCATTCTTTGCAAAAACAGGCTGAAATAATTTTAAACTACTAAGCTACTAATTCTATTAACCTGTCATCTATATACTATATTAATAACAAGATAATTAACAGAATCATAATCATAATCATAATAAAATACAAGATTAAATTTCAAAAGCCTCTTCTAACAAACTGTTATTGTAACTAACCCAAATCATCCCAAGAATTAACACTGTTTCATCCTGGATCAAATGTCCATATTTACTTCTTAACATCATGCCTTATCAATTGTTGTCTGGTTAAATATAATAAGTCCAATCTCCAAAGCCACTCTATCTTCTCACAAATGTCCAGATGAAATTGTTTCCCTCTCTGTAATCTGACACATTGTCGCTTTATGTAGTACAGGGGTGTCAAACTGCCAGTCCGTGGGCCAGACGCGTCATGCAGAAGCCACTCCCACCCCATTGCCGGCAATGGCAAAACAGTCCCGATACGTCATGCAATATCACGTGATGTCATGAGTTTGACATGTCTGATGTAGTAGATAAGAGAGTTCTCCAAAGCAGAATAAGAAAATAGACAAAGGAGCAAGGAATATATTTTTGGGGTATTTCATTCCAAAATTAAAAGAAAGATTGAGAAAAATAAGTTTTTGCAAATTGATAAAATACAAAATCCATGTCTTGCACTTAGGACCATTGATGTAACACTTTATATAAACAAGTGTAATCAGCTCATACATTACATCCAAATCACATGGTTTTTAAAGTCCATTGTTTGAATGCAGGGATCTTATGTAACTTCAGTGTTGCACTACCAATATTTCAGCAATAGAAAGATAACCAAACATCAAACCAATTCATATTGAGCAACCCATTAAGCTATTTCCCATGTAGTAGACCAAATGTCACCAATATGATCTATTTTAATAAAAACACAAAGGAAAAGTAGAGAAATTAGACTCGAAATATGCATGCAAAACCCATGCACAGCTGAATCCAAACTAATCATTTTTGAAGTTTTTAGCAGAATGATTTGATAGTAATTCTTTAAAAGTTTGATTTATTCACTTATGTTGGCCGTATTTACTGTCTTGCTGATTTAATGTTATATGCTGTCAGTTTTGTCTAGAAACAGTAGATTTTGCATGTTAATATGAGCTTCCCTAGTTTCTAACTTTCAGATTGATGTGTGAAATGAAAGGCAATCATCCTTCAAAATGTGCACTTTTCAGATTGAGAGGAAGCACTCAGATATTAATATCTTTAAACAAATGCATATATTAGATAAAATTAAGCAAAGAAAACTTATTGTCAAAGAAATGTATTTTAACCCTAGGCCTATTTTCTTTTTTCTGAAGCCTTTCTTTGTGGCCTGCCATTCTGTTGGGAGGGGGGAGCTTTTGGGATTGCTTGCACTGTCTGCAGGATGCCTTTCCCCCGGGGAATGGAAAGTCTCTCCCTTATCTAAGAGACGGTTTGCGTTTGGAGCCAGGAGAAATCAAAAATGAGAAAGACCTTGAGGAGCCCACTGAAAGGACCAGTTACCAAAACACAATACCACTTGTTGATTGGTTGGGATTCAAATGAACAATGAGGAGGAGGAGTATTGAACGTTGCTTTTAATATATTGCTTTGTGGGTTTTTCTCTCAGATTCTGCCTTGATTCCCTACTGTCACTACCCCCTAATAAAAGTTCCTTTTGAGACAACACCTGTTTCAAGAGTTCTGCTTTCTTGGGAGGCTTAGCTGAGGTAGGTTCTTACACTTATATAATTGCTTACTTTTATCTCTTCTAAATTAATTTAATCCATTTATGGTCAGCAAACGTACTTGCAAAAATAACTAGGCATACCATATCTGAGCTGCCAAAATTCAAATCACTAGATGGTAGTAAAGAAACAGAACAAAAAAGTCTCCCAAATCTTTGCTGCCATCTAGTGTCCCTCGTGGGTTTCATAGCTCTAATGTGCAGTGAGTTTCATTAGAAGAAATGCCATGAAAAGGCTGATGAACTTTTATGATTAAAATGATTAAATCATTAAAAATTATTAAAAATAAAATCAATAAATTTATTTAAAGTATTTATATAGCTGCCTATATGTCAAGCTCTGGGCCCTAAATCCCAAAACTAAGTAAAAACCTATCTAACAAATGTGTTATTTATCTACTAGTTTATGTATTAGGCCAGTGCCCCCCCCCCAGCTTTTTGACCACTAGGGACCAGTTCCGTGGAGAGAGGTTTTTCCCTGGACCCAAGGGGGCATGGTTTCACATGTTGCCTGCATCCCTCAGTTGGGGCTTGTCTTGTTTACACAGACCAGTTTCTGGCATGCCATGGACCAGTGCCAGTCCATGGATCAGGGGTTGGGGACCCCTATATTAGGCCACCCAATGGACATCCAACTCTGGGTATCTAAGAACAACAAAGAACTGATATGCAGTTTAGGGTTCTCCTAAACTCTCGGTTCCTGCTAAAGAAACTATGTATACGTGTATTCATTTTGTGCATTAATTGCCACTCACGCTTAACCAACCTCTCGCCCCTCTGCCGGTCCCGAAAGCCAGAAAGATTGGGGAACTCTGGCCTAACATATTCCTCACAATGGACCTGAAGATGTTCAACTTCCCCCTACTTTCTCCAAAACAGACTGGATAATATGCTGTCAGTAATACATGTGCAGATGCAATAAAAGCAGAGAAATAGTCACATTTTGTCACACTTTTTGCTATGAGATAATAAAGTCTCTTACCCATGTTTAGTCAAATTTGTTCCTTATTTTTCTTCAGTACTGCTCTAGGCATTTCTTCTACTACTGCAGCTTCTGGAGCTTCTTTGAAAATTACAGGTCTCTCTGAGATCTATGATCAGAGAGAGAGACCACACAGTTGTGATCTGATCTAAAATCAAAATCAAAATTTCATTCCAAGTGATAATTAAGTCTTTGGTTGAATTATGGACAAGAACCTTTGGTTGAATTATGGACAAGAACCAATATATCCATATTCCACTCTTATTCTGAATTGTCAGTTGACTCTGCACTAGAAACTCAGCAGGGCACAACTCCAAGAGAGAGATCCCCAACCTCCATGCCCAACCAGATCCTAGTCATCATGATTCACAAGACCAAATTGCACATGCTCATTTTTTGTAGTAGCAGATAAAGTCAAATTCTCTCTCTGTTCCTCCCCAACACCATTACTGTTATTTTGATAACAAAAACAAACAAAGTAAAACAAAGTGCCATTAAGAATGAGGTAAAAAAAGACATGCACCTCACTCACATAATGCAATTAGTGACAAGTTAATCACTACCAATTCTACCTCTTTTGACATGGCTTAACTATTTCTTTGTCCTTAGATCAATACTTTTGAAAAGCAGTCCAGTCTTTCTATGGATAAGAAATGTCTGGTTAGGGTGACGGATGAATTCTTAGGAAAAGATCCCATCCACTAGCACTCTATAATATACAAATGAGAAAGTTGCATTGGAAAATTTGTGAAAGGATATAAATTAAATTCTTGCCATCAGGGAAAAAAATAGTTGTGATGATCAATCAATGAATTGATTATGTGTCATGGTGCTTTAATTATCTCACTAAAATGCCTAAACCAAGTCCATTATTAATTGAATAATCCATTGTGCTCAGTAAATTTACTAATGGCAAGCATACAAACATTGCATTCTCTTTTCGTTTTTAACAACGTAGCTAGCAAATGGATGAAAACAAAGGTTTTACACAACATTTGCTACTACCACTCAATAGATAACTTTTTTTTCTGAACATGGCTTTCAGTTTCTGAGCAGAGCAGAGATTCCCAAATGCTCTTGACTGTTGTAAAGTTGAATGACAAAATCTTGAATATCTGCCAGAATTTCTATCTGCTCCAATTTATCCCAACAAAATCAAGATGGAGGTTATTTTGAGTTGCCTTCTCACTCTTCCCATTTTCAAGATTGATTTACCATATCTTCTCTCTTCATGGCTCCTTGCTGTCTTCTCCTTCCCAAGGCCAGTGTAATAGTATGTTGGAATGATCCTGGAAGAGAAGAGAAAGAGCCACTGACTGAACACAGTTGGATAAGAGGCAGCTGAGTCTACAGAAGAAATGGGCATGTGGCAAATATCTCTGAAGGGACCTTCCTAGTTTCTTAGATTGAAAAGGAAAAGGGAGAGATGACCTTTCAGATTTGGAAAATTCTGCAAATGTAATCTTACAATAAAATTAGTGCCAGTACTTCTGAGTATGGTCTTATCTATAGTACAAGACTGACAGCCCATTGTACATTTTGTTTTAGAAGATGAAAACATTCATATACAGCAAGAGCTTAGCTGTTCACAGTTATGTTAAAGTTCAAATCTCTGTTGACCTATTTGCTTAAATTCACAGTATACAAATTCAAGCTTGTATATTTATGGGACACGTTCTCCTTCCATTTCTGTCTACAGCAACCAGGGAGATATGGTTGAAGCTCAAATTCATCCAAAAGTGAGTTGATCTGGGCCTCTCTGGTGCCTCATATGTTGATTTACCAACATTAATGACCACTGCATAGATTATTCACTAGATTATGTGTAAAAGCAGTCCCTGAGAATAATGACAATTTATTGTCAAAGAAGTAAGCAAAAGGATGAAAGGAAGTGCCTTTTGTAACATACAAGCTATAGATATAAATTCAAATCTTGGCAGAAATATCTTGGCTTTTGCATTTGTAGAGCAAGAACTGCACTCTGGTGAAACAGTAGAAAGCTACTGTTCTTTCGGAGTATTTAAAGAACATCCTTCATTTAGATATGCAGATGGCCTTTGCCTTTGTACAGTTAATCCAGCAGACTGAGCAGGCACATAAGTCAATACTTTTCTGACCACAGTGAGATGCCTTTTATGGAGATAAGTACACTTGGAGGTGTACATTTAAATTGCGGTCATATTTTTTGTGATAAATGTAAGTCAGAGCTCTAGATTAAACTTGACAAGTGGAAAAAAAAATCCTGACCATACTTTTATTCATAATAAAACAGTATCTCTATGAAAAACATATCACAGGGAAGAGGATTACTCCAAATTAATAGGAGAAAATTAGATAATTATGATGGAAAAAATAAGATAATTATGATAATGATGATGATATTAAATGATGATGATGATGATGTTAGATTATATTTCTGACTGGCTTTTATCACTTCTATAAATTCTGAGATTTATATTTTTCCCATCTAGGAATCATGCATCCCCAAGCAAATATCCAACAATATTGTTCTACCCATTTACATAAAACAGATGGTTTTTCAGTCCCCAAATTGGTCTTTCTGAGTTTATTCACTTCTTTGTTAGATTAATATCCTGTCTTTCTTTGAAGACTTAGATACCAGATAAATATATCATCATCATTTTAGCTATTGTCTATCCATTGCAGGATGAAGGCCTCTTCCACATGTTTCCAACCAATACAGTCCTGAGATTTCTTTTGCCAACTGAGCCCACAACACTTGCTGATGTCATTGATCCATCTTGGTTTAGGTCTCTTTTGTGGGTGCTTTTTATCATGTGGGATCCATTCTATAACTGCCTTGGCCACCCCCCATCAATTCTTCTTGCTAGGTGTCCAACCCCTTTCCATTTCAATTCTTTTACTCTCTTGATGATATCATATGCTTTTATTTGTTCTCTAACCCATGTGAAGGTCTTTCTAGCTTGTCTTGCAATGCCGAGCATGTATCTTTCCATGGCTCTTTGTGCCACTCATAGCTTTTGTATTGATTGTGTGGTTAGTGTTCCTGTTTCATTGGCATATGTTAGAGCAGGTAGCACACATTGATCAAAAACTTTTATCTTCAGGAATTACGCTTAGCTTGCCGAATGCTTGCCAACCACATTTTAACATGCCATTCAATTTCCTTTATTGTATCACCTTCCATTGAGATCTATTGGCCAAGCTCTTGTATTTTATTTGTAGCACTTCTGGGTCTTGTGAGTTATCTTCTCACAAGATAACTATATGCCCTGACTAATCTTTAACTTACTAATCTGAAAGTGGAAAGTGATGATCTTCTGTCACTTGAGCAGCAACATTTTGGCTCCAAGAATTAATTTGTAAACAATGAAAGTTCACACTTAAACATGTAATGGCTCTTGTGAACTGGGAAAAGATATAATCACTGGAATTCACAGGCTATTGTAAAATGATTCAACATGTGCTCAATTTTCTGGCCTTCATATGTTTACCAGTTATCTGATGTAGCCCTAATACTGGAAAATATACTGCTCAAAAAAATAAAGAAACTAATTTGATGTTGAATTTGATAACAGCAGCAAGGTTATTGGTAGGGCAATATTGGAAGAAGGATTGCTTGCCTACTATAGAAGATTGGATGCTTAAAGTGTCAAACTTAGCAGAAATGGCTAAGATTTCTGCTTATTTGAAGGATCATTCACAAGAAAGATACATTTCAGTTTGGAGAAGATGGATAGATTATATTCAGAATAAATATGGGACTAAAATGTTCCACTTAGTTTATGAGTAAATCTTAGAGTATTTTTAATAGTTTATTATAGTGGTATATTATTATTATTATTAGTATTAATATTGTTTAACAATTTGGATATTGTATTGTTTAATAATTAGTTTAATAATTAGGATATTATGTTTGTTTATGTTTTTATTATTATGTTTACTTTTAAATTGTTTATATTTATGCTAAAGGGGAATTAAAGTGCATTATGGATTTGGTTATTGATATAATTGGTTAATGTTAGTTAGATTATGATTATTATAATTGTAACCCTGTATTCAGCTCTGGGAAGTGGGGGAGGGAGGGGGGGTTTAAGGTGGGTTGGTTTTGGGGTTTATATTGTAACTTTTATAAAACTCTTCAATTAAAAAAAAATAAAGGATCCTGTACGTTTGTGTTCCCTTTATTTTTTTGAGCAGTATATTTCAAACTTTGTTCACACAATTTTAAAAAGCCATAGAGAACCCACCTTTAGCATCTTATGACTATCACTTTTTTGTTTGTATCTTATGATTTATGTTGATTGCTTTTATTTAGTATCATGGCTATCCCTGAGTGTAGTATCTTATGATTTATGATGATTGTATTTTATGACTATGATCATGATAATCCCTTGTTGCTTGCATGTACACTGAGAGCTTATGCACCAGAGACAAATTCCTTGTGTGTCCAATCAACTTGGACAATAAAGAATTCTATTCTATTCTAATTGGCCAGCATTGGGAAGGACTAAACTGCAAACAACATTTTTGAAGCATTGAACAAAATCATGGAGAAAAATTTACTTGATGGCCTATTAGTCATAATACTTAGATGGATAGAATCATATAATCAGATCCAAATGTTGATATAAGTTTGAAAAATATTGTCTGTATGCCTTGCTTATGGGTTTTTGTAAGTATCTTGCTAGACAGCTAAAATATTTATGTACAGATCTTTGAGAAATCAAACATATCTTTTCTTATGATTCATTTAAACATGCATGTTATGGCTTGAACTACTCCCAAACTTCCCTTTCCCAATGTATTATTCATGTGAAGCAGCATCACAATATGAAAAGGGATTGAGGGACATGTCAGCTTTGAGGTTGGAGAACTTCTTCCCATAGCCATGCTCAACTTTTATGCATAAAGCACAGCTGAGACAGGGACCCACAGAATGTAGACTTTGACTGACAGAAAAGACACAGGTCATCCATATCCTGAAAAGTCAAAAACACTTGTATGTTTAAATAAGTAAAATAATTATTATACCCTATCCCACACTCTCTAGGCTTCACTCTATTTCTTCAATAATGCAGACCTTACAGATCCAGCCTCTTAAGAAAATCAATAACGAAATAATAGTAATTAATAGTGGCTAAGATTAATGGAGTGATTTGTTTGCCTTTCAAATGAGCTATCCTCTAGGCATGCTAACATAGTAATGGATTGACCAGGTCTCTTTAGACCCATTATAGACCCATTTCAATTGAAGTACCCACATAGGAGGAGGAGAATTATTCAGAGCCTGTCATTATTTATAAAGTATGCAATGAATGTACAATGTAAGTAAACTGACAACAAAGGTAAGAGGCCTTCCTGGCCCTGCTGATTTTATTTTGTTCCCTAAATGAAATTAAGATCACAATTTTAAATATGTATATATGCAATAAGGCTGTGCCATTCAGCACAGATTTATTTGAATTGGAGATCTGAGAGTCAAAGAATGCACAAATCAATTGAGGCTAGGGGACTGACATTAGAGGACAAACAGACATGAAACCATTTCAAGATTCAATCTGTAAAAAAAATATCCATTACCAATTAATAGAGAAGCATCAACATGTCTTCATTTTATTTTTTTGATAGAAGAGGATGAAGTTAGCTGGAATAGTAGGGTCTTTCGAGACCACAAATTCAGTAAGAAGCTTCAAGAACCTCACCACAATATATTTATTATAAACTTTCCCCCTGTACATCTTTCAAAGCAAAGACAGGGGAACTGAAGAAAGGACAGCACAACAACCATGAAATTGATCAGCAAAGTGCCCAGGTGATGTTGATTGAATTAATGCAGAAAGTATCCTACTCCAACTTAAAATTAAATACTCTCATAAACCATTTAAAAGATAAACTTAATTTTTCACAATAGGTTCTGGGTGATAAGTAAGTATAACATTGAAGAATGCCCACTGCATAGTGTCAAGCCTCAAAGAATGCCTATGCTATGTCAGCCATTATTGCTTCTTAGTTTGTCTACAGACTGGGGGGAGGGGAGAATGAAATGCACACATCGGACTGCCAGCCATGAGAACCAAAGTCACTCAAGATATGTTTACTGAGAACATTCTCTCAGAGTAATTCTGTGATTGACAATTGGACAATGTGACCTGCACTAATAAGGGGAGGGAGGTTTCTTTACTTTTAATATAGCAATTTAGGTATGAAATAACCAGAGCTAGTTTTCCTTTTACTGTGCCAAAATGATTCACTCAATAAAATTTTGCATTAAAGATTGGAACATCTCATCTCTGCTCACTTTGTTGGGTTCTTCAGTTGGAAACATGACACAAAGAACACAGGGCTGGAAGGGAACTTGGAGGTCCTTTAGTCCAATTCCTGCTCAAGGCAGGCGATCTTATACTAATCCCTGTATGGGACGGGGTAATCTTGCTTCCTCTTTATACTGGGGCCAAGTAACTTGGCATAGATAGTTTCTATCTGGCCCCCAAGGGAAGGCTCCATTTATCACTACCTTTTATAGGGTTTGCTTAGCTGAACAATGACAAAGCCTGGCCTCTTCTTCTTAAGGACGTGCTTTTGTCAGCATTGTAGTTTCCTGATCATATTCAGAATGCTTCTGCCTCCTCTATACAGATTGTAGAGTCCATTGTGCAGAGGAGGCAGAAGCATTCTGACACACTGAGGTACAAGACCACAGAGAAATTGGCATTATTGCTCCCTTCCCCATTCTTGAAAGCAGTAAAGAGGCGAACATCTCTGAATATTAATCTGAGGGTTATCCAGGATGAAGCCCAAAACAAAGATAGCATTCATCCTGAAAGAACTTAGCAAGCCAACAAAAGTCATTGGCTATTTGGGTCAGTGTTAGAGAGCCACTTTCACCATTCAACTGCCACACAAAGTAATGAAGCACTTGGCAGCTACATGTATCAAAACACCACCAAATTTCCACTTTGATTAAAAAAAATATATTTCGTGGTTCCCACTAGTGACTTAAAGCACCATCCAACTCTCATTGATGCCTGTTCATCCCTGTTATTTTGATATAAAAATTATTTGAATCTAGAAGGCTCTGTAAATTGTCAATAGTCAAAAGACCATATGTTCGAGCAAAAGATTGAAAATTATAGGAGGAAATTTAACAGATAATCACAACATTCTGCAGTGAGTAAATGGTAAGCAAATAGATTGATGTAAGATAGGGAATACCCAGCTTGGTACCAATGAAAAATGAAAAATATCTTGTAATGGAAAACAAATGGATTGATATCAGATAGGGAAAACCCAGCTTGATACCAGTGAAAAATATCTTGAAATAATGGCTGATGGCAAACTGAATGAGAGTCAGCAAAAAAAGAAAAAAATAATAATTTAAGGAGTTGGATTCAATGACCTAAATGCACACTTCCAACTGTATGATTCTATTTGAAATAAAAATAATGATGTTCTTTCTTTATCTTATGTTGTATTTTATATTGTCTTCTCTATTAATTTACCACTTCTAAAATTTCTGTTTCAAGATAATCTTTTAAGAAACATATTTATTGACAGCTTTTAACATTTAATGAGACAAAAAAAATACCTACTTGGAAGAAATAAAATCTCTGTGTGCTAAAAAAAAAGTGGATAGTTCGATTGTTCATCTTTTGAGAATAACATTAATATTGACTGCATTACTAATGAGTTAAAATATTTTTAACAGGAAAGCCATGAAATTAATGAATGTGCACAAATGTGAACCTACATTGTTGTTCAAAGAGTAATATCACAAGATACTTCAGGAGGTAACTATTGGTTTTGAAATACATTTCAGGTGCATACATCCTATTAATTCATTCAGCCTTAATGGCATGCACATTCTATGCAAAACAACAAAGGATAGATAAAATCATTGTGCACAATGCACACAGTGTTTAAATTGAATGCACAGAGAGTTACCAGATGCTCAGCAAAAGGAGGACATATTCTCCTTTTTTTATTATCGTGCCCTCTGTCAGGCATAACTTTAAAATCAAATATTGTCCAGATTTTGTAGTATCTTTTCCTAAGCACCTGTTTTGCAGTGCAGTGCTTCCCTAATAAATGCTAACCACAAGTTAACAAGCTCTACTCTAAAACCTTGATTAGTACCCTGCAGCCAGTTTGCACTACTGCCTGAAATTGACAAGATTTAATCCATTGCATGCTGAAGACTTTTGCCTCTAACCAGCTTCTAGCACATTCCTGGGACTGAAAAACATCTTTATGATTCTGGAAAAAAGTAATTTCAAATACATGTAGACCCAAGTACATTTTTTGCAATTTTTCACTATAATTTCTGTTGTGGATGCCAAATAAGTTAAACAATTAGTGTTTCCTCCTATTCCCACCATTTGTCCTCCTTTCTAGTTGTCTGAATTCTTCTTTGTCTGTTCAGATATCTTGTGACCCTACATGTAGGTCCCAACTGCATATACAGATTTACTTCTTGTGCAAAATACTTCTATACTTCATTAGAAGGGACATCTGTACATACCAAATCTGGTCCCCTATCAAAACAGTTCAAGGAAAAGAGGAAAGCTGAGCACACATTACTCCCCTAAACACATCAGATAATGTGGTGTTTTGAGCTGACCAAAGTTTATCATTTTGAAGGCCTCCAGATTGGCAAAACGTGCATCTACTGCTAGTCTGCAATAATGTTTTATATTAGCCTGGCAGAGAGCAATTTCCCAAATTCAAAGGTACAATACAATTGCAAAGAAGCCCTGAGAAATTCATGCATATTCATCTGATGGTGTAAATAACGTGGCTTTAAAATTTAAGAACCTAAAACTCATTAAAAAAATACAGTTACAAATATGTCATTGCAAATGTAAAGCGGTTATGGATGTTGAATGAATTCAGCATGTAATTTCCTAAAAGCTTTAATATTTTTTTATAGGATTTAGCATTATTCAAAAAGGAAAGCTAAATAAGGAATATATATGCTGCATAGATGATGATTTATGAGGCCTCACAAAGGGCCAGGAGCTGCCTCAAGCTGGGTCTCCCATCATCAGTGGGAGGAAAAGACAACAAAGGTCATCTGGAGGTGGAAGGGGGTAGCAGAGGTAGACAATGGCACAATGTAGGGTGGCTAAAAAGGCAGAGATGGGAGGAGATAGATAGATGAGAGAAACTGAAGCAGTTGTGGAGGATTATTTGAGGTCCTCACCTAATAACAACAACTGGAACTACTGGAACTGCTATCACTAAACAATGTGGTCATGTGATGTTTTGCCTGATGACTTCTTTACTTAGCAAAAGAAATTAGGGTCATTAACAAGGACAACCTGTACTCAACAAAGACACATGATATCAGCATGCATCTATTTGCAGAACAAATTGATCAGAATTGGAATGAGAGGAGGGGGAATTCTCTGGCAAAATCTCCTTGGTGGTTTGTTGAGACATACAAGAAATGTCCAGATTAGACTACATAAGTTTGCTTCCAATTCTGCCCACCAGAGTAAAAAATTAGAAGTATTCATTTCAATTCTTGGTTTATAATATGATCTCAGGACAAGACAGAATCAAAATACAGTTATTCCTACTTATAATAAACAAACCATAGTTCTGGTGTGTGATGAAAGTTAGCCCAGAGAAGAAATATTAAAAAGGGCAGAAAAATATATTTTTCCTCAAAAGGACTTTTTAAAACCAAACCTGGCCCTAAATCTATCTCTCTGCCCCAAGCAAGAGCTAGGCCCATACAAATGCAAATGTAAAACTATCAGAAAGTTGGAGCCAGAGCAATCAAGAAGACAAAAGAGAAGATCTGCACACCCCACCCAAACTCTAGGAGTCAGCCCCATCACCTGGGAAGCAGGATATGATAATAGAATTAAACCACAGATATCAAGGCCTAGACAAACACTCAGAAACAGCCTCAAGGTTCATGCCACAGGAACAGGAAACTTCCAAACAAAAGGCTAGGGGGGGTATAAAACCTACTGTCCATGTGCTCAATCTCGCTCTCCTTCGCTCTCCTTCTCTCTCCTCTGTACTTTCCTGAAGACCATCTTTCTGCAATAAACTGTAACCTTCTTCCCAAAGCAGTCACCATGTTTGCTTATTTATTCCCGGCTTGGATGAACCAGGATGAAGACCTTACTTCTAACAATTTGGCACCCCGAGATGGGACTCCAAGCTAACCTCTCCAATGGACTGAGACTGGTAAGCCCCATCTTGCCGGCAGCAGACCCCCTTGTGTCTGTGGATGGGTCTCCCAGGCCTTGCCCATGTGGAGCTAGGGTAGTAAAGGGAATTTTGAGAGTTTGAGCTCAAGGGCTGCTTTGGAAAGAAGGTGAAGGTGAGTACCTCTAAATTTTAAGTTTAAAGCCCAGGGGAACAAAGAAAATTTGTGTATTTCTGTTTGTATGAGTGAGAAGACTTTTTTTTCCCCAATCACAATTGGATTTTGCTTCTTCTGGTCTTTCCTAGCCGCAGAAAGGATCTGTTTAATTGACAGAACCTGGACAGCATGGGGGTTGGCCAGAGCACAGACCTTTTCCCTTTTGTTAGGGAAAAGGGAGAGACTGTGTGAAAATGAAATGAAATGAGTGAATGAAAGAATTGGATTTGGGCAACTAGCTGGTAAGGCCCTGTAAGCAATGCAAAGTTAGGAAAGAAGTCTCGCAAGGAGACTTCGACTGTGTAGTGCCCTTTAGGGTAGGAAAGAAGTCTCACAAGGAGACTTTGACTGTGTTAGGAAAGAAGTCTCACAAGGAGACTTCGACTGTGTTAGGAAAGAAGTCTCACAAGGAGACTTTGACTGTATTAGGAAAGAAGTCTCACAAGGAGACTTCGACTGTGTAGTGTATGAAAGAAAAATAGACTTTGCTTAGGGCTTTCCTGGGAAACTAATTTGGCTAAATAAAGGTACTTAAAAGGGAAAATAGGAAATAGTGATTGTCTCTCTCTCTCTCCTCTATGCAACCACGTGGTATGTTTAAAATGTGTGCCTTCCCTAACTTGAGTTATCTGAAATTTATGGTGGGAATGACCAGGATGTGTAAAACTAAGACTTCTGTTCGCTTGTCTTTGTGTATATATGTTTGTCAAAGTCTGTGTGTGAGAGGTAAATGTGACTGTTAACTGTTTCAAATCCAAAGGAAAAAGAATTTTAAAGTCTGCTAGAAATTCTGCTTAAAATAAGCCACAAAAAGGAAATACCTCACTCTGTTTGTCTGGCCAACAAACAGAGTGAAGAAAAAAATTGTGTTTGTTTTCCTCTTTCTCTCTGTGTACTCTCAAGAACAGCCTTAAGTTACCAGGAGGGATTGTTTTAAGTTTATCTGTTGGAAAAGTTTCACTTGCATTTACTGTATGTGTTTTATCTATCCTTTTCCTGAAAAATGTGTATCTATCTACAAGAGCCTTTTGAAACTCAAGTCTGCTTGTGTGGGGAAATAATTTTTTAAAGTTACTTTTCGTATCCTATCACTTATTGGTGATGCTACTATGGAACTTTTCTTATCCGAAATATATAAGCATTTCTCAATCTCTAAAACGATGTGGTCTATTTTAGAATAAATGTTCTCCTACCTCTGGAAAGTTGCACACCTTAAAATATTAGGCTTTTAAAATTATTTGGAGTTTTCAGCATTCTCAAACTGTCTGCAAGCTACCCCCCTTCCAATTCTTTTCCTGCCCTTTGTTCTCCATACCTTTTGTCTGCCTCTCCTGGTAAAGTCCACCCAGAAAGCGGGGGGAGACCTTGTTCTTGTATCTTTCAGCCCTGAAACCTTCTCCCAAGCCTTTGGAAGCAGAACACACAGACCCAGATTCTGCCTCCATCCATTTGAGCCATGGAATTGAGTTTTGAATCCAGCCATCCACTAAAAAGCCACCAAACAATCTGAGTGGAATATCTTCCCAAGTCCTACCATTTCCCCAGATGCCTGTGAGAGCTGCAGAAGGAAGGATTTCTGGTGCCATGTGAAGCCTCAGAAGAGAAAATTAAGACTGTGGGGGAGGGTGGAAACTCATTGTAAACTTTTCTTTCTTGCCCCATTTGTATTGTAACAAGCCAGTTGAATGTATTAATGGAGAGATGGCATTTAGGAATAGGTGGCAGAACAAGTACTGAACACCTTGGACTTCTATCTGATGGGAGGGAAAAATTATCCAGAATGTTTGTATTGACTATTTTGTAAAAGTGCACACACACACACCATTCAGAATCATACTTGAGCCTATCCCCTCCACCTACCTTCAGTAAAGTTCCTCAGGCTGATTTTTGCTCTATTGCACCAAAGCTTGGGATCAACTTCCAACAGATTCCAAAGGGGAGGGAACTAGGCCCCCTCAGGTGATTTGCAATTCATATGCCCTGACTAAGGAAGCAACAGGAAAAATCCCAAACTTCAGCCCTGAATGTCTTGCACTGTTGGGCTCAGATTGGGATTCCTAGAGCTCATTATGTGCAATTTAAAGAAAAATTTAATAGCCTGGCATATTGGCTAACCTCAATTGGACATTACAAACCTGGATGCACTGAACTAAGAGCTAAGGCAGGAAACAACCCCTGAAAACGGGCAACCATGTACTAAGGAAAACCATGGCTGTGAAGAATTTTGGGAGGTATGCAAACCTGACTGGAAGCTAAAGGTGATATCCAACATTTGAAAATGATTGGCACAGAATATTGGATACTATAAATTTCTTTTCCACCTAACAAAATTTTGCCCTGACTTTTAGAACTTTATGGGTGCAAGCTCCCCTTTTGGGAGCCACTAAAGGGATCTTTTTCTGCTGCCTCCATTAATGTCTTATTATTATTATTATTTTGCTTAACAGTTTAAAAGCTTGCCTACCAAGTCTCCCTGACCAGATCAATTTTAATGTTGTGCCAATAAGTGTGTCATAAATTCACACTTAAGGTACAAAGCGGGGATTGATGAAAGTTAGCCCAGAGAAGAAATATTAAAAAGGGCAGAAAAATATATTTTTCCTCAAAAGGACTTTTTAAAACCAAACCTGGCCCTAAATCTATCTCTCTGCCCCAAGCAAGAGCTAGGCCCATACAAATGCAAATGTAAAACCATCAGAAAGTTGGAGCCAGAGCAATCAAGAAGACAAAAGAGAAGATCTGCACACCCCACCCAAACTCTAGGAGTCAGCCCCATCACCTGGGAAGCAGGATATGATAATAGAATTAAACCACAGATATCAAGGCCTAGACAAACACTCAGAAACAGCCTCAAGGTTCATACCACAGGAACAGGAAACTTCCAAACAAAAGGCTAGGGGGGGTATAAAACCTACTGCCCATGTGCTCAATCTCGCTCTCCTTCGCTCTCCTTCTCTCTCCTCTGTACTTTCCTGAAGACCATCTCCTGCAATAAACTGTAACCTTCTTCCCAAAGCAGTCACCATGTTTGCTTATTTATTCCCGGCTTGGATGAACCAGGATGAAGACCTTACTTCTAACATGTGAATGCCATGAAGAAATGTGGTTCACTTAAGATCAGAAACAAATATTTCCACTCTCTTCTATGATATACTAGACTAGAAGAAAAGGGAAGTAGGGAGCATGGAGACTGTGGTTGTTTCTTGTACTCCTTTAAGAGGCATACCGGTAGCAAGAAAATGGAAAGTTGCCCGATGTTAATTTTTCTTGTATGTTTCAAAAGTTCCTCTTTGAGATTCCAGAAAATGCCTACCAAGTCCTCTCAAGAAAGTAGCCATGTGAACTGTCATGAAGTTGCAGCACCTTTTTTGTGTGTTGATGGTCTACACATACAAACATACACAAATACTATACATACTCTTACTATACACTTAATTTACACTTTCAATGGCATGATGCTATGTTATGTTATGTTATGTTATATGTTATGTTTTCAGATCAGTCTTGTCTCATGGTAATTATCTGAATAATTTTCTTGGCAACATTTTTTGAAATGGCTGGTCATTACCTTCTTGCTAGGTCTGAAAGAGAGTGGTCCACAGAAACCCAGTTCATGGACTCTTAGTTTCTAATCTGTTGCATTTAACCTTTACATAAAACTCACAAAAAATACCTGCAACAGTTCAATAATGCCAATGGCTCTCACAGAAGCAATAGCAATGTGACAGAAATGCTCTATTGTAATTCTTGGAATGTTAATATCTTATCCAGTGATCTATCACTGACTTTATTTTACTATACTCTAAAGCCAGCAATAAATATTTCCTAAGGGACAATCTTGGGGGATTGTGCTTGACTTCTTATTTATTTCTTTACAACTGTTTCATGTCACTGGCTGTGATTGATAGACTTTTGATATGACATTGTGGATGAATGTGCAGAAGCTTTCAGTCAATAATAGCTGCAAAGTTGATGAATTTCCCATCTCCGTGTTTTGGGCTAGTAGATTTTGGGCAGAAAGAGAACAGAATTATGTTTGATATTGTGTATATTCATTCCCTACTCTTACATGTTTTTATATCAAATCGATCAGTTTTTTGTTGTTGTCAGTTTAGTCTACATGGAGGAAAATAATGTGTTGGGTCTTGTAAATTGTCATAGAGAAGCAAGTATGTCTGATTTTCCATCCCGAGAATCCATGCTTTTAACCTCTCTGGAATGCTAATCTCGAAAATGTTGGGAGATCATTACAATAATGAAAATTAGCATTACAGACTATCACTGCTTTGTTAGATTCATCTTCAGTTTTGTAACAACAAAAGGTCTTACAAATGATGTTATTGTAGTCATTAAAGTTAAAACTTATTTTTTTCCTTTCCTCTATTTGATTTACAAGTAGTATCTCCAATTCTCCATTGAAAGTTATATGAAGTAAGCAGGTACTCACAATACTGTTTCCACCTTGAAATATGTGAGGTATCTACAAAAATCTACACATTCATCCAGGACTTCCCTATATGAATTCTGTATTATCAGAAGTGTGTGATATATTTGATAAGATTGGATTACAATTGGTTAAGATTAGTCTACAAGTGGAGATAAAAAGATTTTAGTTCAGACATGTCAAACACAAGGCCCGGGGGCTGGATGCGGCCCACGAAGTGATTTTATGTGGCCCGCGAAGCCATCCTGGAAACAGTGAGGGAATGGCCCCCGCTGCCTTGGCCCCCGCTGCCTTGGCCCTCAGGAGGCCAGTCAGGAGTCAATGTACAATTTTGTGGTGGCCATCTATGCTGAAATGCATTCAGTCTTAGCTCCACAAGGCCATCTGGAAACAGTGAGGAACCACTGCCACGTTGGCCCCAACCCCTGGGTGCATGCTGGGCAGGTGTCACTCTTTGTGAGAAATGAAGAAATGCACCATCGCCTGGAAGTGGCCAGCAAATGGCCCTCACCTACTTCACATATCCGGCTTCATGGCCTATGGGGGAGGGGTTTCAGCAGGCAGCGGGGTGCTCTCCTCACAGGGCTGAGAGGCTGAGCTGGGTGGCGCAAATCCCAAAAGAAATGCGAGGCCACCCAGCTCCCGGTTTCAGCAGGTAGCAGGACGCTCTTCTCACAGCACCAAGAGCTGAACCGGGTGGCACGAATCTGATGAGAAGTGCAATGCTGCCTAGCCCCCAGCCTGCCAAGTTTCAGCAGGCAGCAAGGTGCAAAGCTGGTGAGCTTCACACCGCCTGGCTCAACCTCTCGGCACTGTGAGGAAAGGGCCCCATTGCCTGCTGAAACCTGGCAGCCTGGGGGCTGAGTGGCATCACGCTTCTTTTCAGATTTGCACTGCCTGGCTCAGGCTCTTGGCACTGTGAGAAGAGACCCTCGCTGCCTGACGAAACTGGGCAGGTTGGGGGCTGGACGGCATTGCACAGGTAATGTTGACTATCACACTGCTCATGGCATCCCCTCCCCCAGAGCCCACCAAGCCAGATATGTGAAGTAAGTGAGGGCCATGTGCTGGCCACTTCCAGGCAATGGTGCATTTCTTCATTCCTCACGAAGGGTGACAACTCCCCAGCAGCATTTCTTACCTGTTTTTCTCCCTCCCTCATCTCAAATATTTTCCCACCAGTCTGTACTTAGGAAGGAAGGAAGGAAAGAAGGAGAGGGAGGGTCTGAGGGAAGTCCTGCCTTAGTCCTGCCCTGTTGCCCTTTCACCATCCCCTTGCCCCCTTCACCTGGCCTATCCTGGGGGTCTCCCATCCTATTGCTAAGGAAGCTTTGGATACAAAGCCAGGTTTCCTCCCATGGAGAGGGAATGGGCTTCCCTCTGACTTTGCCCTCATACCCATCATGAGCAACCTGGGCAAGGAGAGCAAGCACAGCAGCATCAGCCTTGAGGAGGAGGTAAGTGCAGCTGGGCACCCTCTTGGGGAAGTGCGGCTGGGCTTGGTGCCGCGGGTGCTCGAGGGCCAGGCTGGGCATTTGACCTCTGCTGTCCAGGGCTCCCAGCAGCCCGCACCACCAAGCCCACCCCCCTGCATGGCCTGAGAGGAACAGTGAGGCTCCTCCAGTGGACCATGCCTTGGCACTTGTCCTGATCCCACCCCCTTCTGCCAGAGACCCTCAGATCTGTCCTACTCCTGCCCAGGCCCTCAGAGGCAACCTTGATGCGAATGATATAGAGCTGGCCACGCCCACCCAGTAGGCCACACCCACTCCATCCATGCCCACCCAGTAGGCCGCACCCACCCTTTGCCACACCCACCCAACTCCCTGAGGGCAACCGCAATGCTTATGCGGCCCTCAATGAAATTGAGTTTGACACCCCTGTTCTAGTGTATTATCAAGCATGGAATCATTCAAACTACCTGACAGAGTTATTAATACAGGGAAAATTGGAGGGAGTGCTATGTCTGCCACAGTGACATTCTGAATAAATTTAAATAAATGAATTAATTATGAGTTGACTTACTAAGGAACGTTCACATAGATTATTATGCATTTGAGTTACGTACTGTACATCTTTCAAAAAATAGTGTATATGCAGCATGTCTTTTTGAATTGTTAAAGCAACTATATCTTTCTCCAGGTAAACCAATGTGTTTTGATGTTGCTCCTGGATGTTTGGAACCCTCATTTGAGGGGGGCAATGAAGATGGGTGAATCAACTATTCTCTTTCCTTAATTTCACCTGCAATGGAAAATCAAACATAATAGAGCTGGAAGGTACCTTGGAGGTCTTCTAGTCCAACCCTCTGCTCAAGCAGAAACCCTATATCATTTCAGATAAGTGGCTGTCCAGTCTTTTCTTAAAAATCTCCAGTGATGAAGCACCTCTGAAGGCAAGCTGTTCCACTGGCCAATTGTCTCCTTAATTCCAGATTGCTTCTAAACTTAAGTAGTTACCATCCAATGTTTCCAGTCTTGCCTTCTGCTTTGGAAAATAGGTTTGACTCTCCTCTTCTTTGTGGCAGCCCCTCAAATACTCGAATACTGCTATCATGTCAATAGGTAAGTAAGGACAGCACCTCTCCACTTCACCGCAAAATAGGTATCATTAATGGGGCTAATACAGTTGATATTAACATACTTTTCTCAAAGCTGAAGTATTAGTGGATACCATTTAATCTTAGCCATAAAAACGAGCCTTAATTCCATACTATGCTTTAGAGACCTTTGAAATATGCCAGCTTATTAGTTCCTGTCCACTTCAGATGGGAAAATTTAACCAACTGTTAAATATATTCTTCCTACAAGACTATATTTGTAATTGTTCTTTTTTGGGAGCAACATGTTATCTTTTTTCCTCCACCAGAGCTTTTTTGTGTGCTGTTCCATTCATTCTGATTATTCAAAGGGAGACAGAACAAGAAATATTAAACCAGGGTGCCAGAATGAAACATAAAAAAAAATGCAGCTCTTATCAGAACTGATTCATGACAGGAACATTGCACAGCTCAGGGCTGTACAACGTGACAATCAACAAGACAAAGGCAGCCTACCAGCATGCTTGACCCAACCTATATGCAAGATAAATTAGCCCAATTAGGGAAACAAGAGTGACAAAATGCCACTTTATTATTATATTTTAGTTCAGTGGAGAACAGCTTGTTTGGATGGAGAATTTGATAGCTTGTGACTGCATTGAAATTTTCAGGGATCACAAAACCTGCGGGTTAACGAACTGCCTTCTGTTCCACACATTATTAGGCCTGGCAACATTGATCAGTTCAGATGGGGACTGACAAAGACTGAGTTCTTTAAGGAGCCTTAATCATAGAGCAGTTTGTAGACCTTTTACAGAAGAATCAGCCCAGTGCAAATCCAATCTGCCAAGTCTGATCTGTTTATGTTGATAGAATTGAAAACCTGATAATAAAGGCAACTGTTTTAGCATTAAAGTCATGATGAAAGGGAAGGCAGTCTGTTTCGCCTTCATTAGAGGGAGATATGAAAGGAATAGTTCTTTTCAGCCCAACCACAGCATATTCCAATTATGTAACCTGTACTTTACAATTAATTTTTATTGGGCAACTTAGAACTTTATCCCTGTACACCTCGGAGAGCTGTCAAATTGCAAATTTCAAATGTGAACTATTTAACATATCACTGCCTAATAATCTATAATAATGAGAAATCCTAACAATAATACAGTGAGCTTTTTCTTATAAGTATTTATATCAGTTATGCACAGTTTTTGCTTCCATTTCTACTGTTGCCTAATGTAATTTAATCCATTAAACAATCATCCAGGCTGAAATCTAGACATTGCCAAGGCAATCACCAGATTATGTCACAGCAGTCTACTTTGTTGTAAAGATTTTAGGGAGTAAGTCTAGTGCACCTCCGAAAGGAAGTAAGTATTAGGGGAAGTATCTGTGTGGATGTGTAGAATAGAACAGCTCAATAATGCCAATGCTCATGGAATCTTGATAAATATTTAGTGCACCTTGTAAGTATAGCATTGAATAAAGATACAGTCATATATACATTTAAGGCAATTACAAACCTTGACTTTCACAGCTTTGCTTTTTTTACTTTACTGGACTGTACCCATGGGCCAAAGTAGGGTGCTTTTTAGAGCAAAGGAAATCATCAACTAACTTTCAAATATTCATTTCCTAGCCTATGATGCTGGCAGCTCAAGATAAATTTAACTATCCAGTTTTTTCTTTAGAGAAGAAATACATTTGCATTCTATTTCACCCATCAAATGAACAAGGAAAATAAGAGAGAGAGAGAGAGAAAGAGAGAGAGAGAGAGAGAGGGAGAGAGAGAGGGGTGGGAGGGGTGGGATTCAGCTGGTTCACACCACTGAACCAGTAGCTATTTTTTTGTTGCCCAGGCCCAGAATGGACTTCCAGAAGCAGCATCCATACAAAGAACCGGTTGTTCACATATTTGAATCCCACCATTGGAGAGAGCGCTTTTGTGGATGAGACAGAGAGAAAGAGAGAGAGAGTGAGTGAGTGAGAGAGATGGCATTCAGATTTAAGATTTTGAGAGACAGTGGTTGGTGGACTGGACTTGAATAATTTACTATAATGAAATGACATCTCTCCGATCTTCAGTTACACTAAACAATAGTTTCCATAATGTTCTCCAAGTATGGTAAGAACTGAGCCCAATACAATTGGAAGATCTATTTGAAGGCAGTGTTTTTTTAAAGCTAGGCAGGTTGAAGGAACATACCAGATTTAAGAATCCAATTTAGTAAAATTCCTTTTTTGACAAGTTAAAGGTCAATTTAACTTGTCTTCAGTCACGACTTCCAGAAAAAAAAAAATCATGTTATCCATATAGAAATTCAAACACTTTGTGACAATTAGTTGATCTGAGGAGTTAAGCAGAACATAAAACTTAGTTTTTTATAGGAATGTTTCCCATAAAAGAGAGAAGGAAGCATTGCTGCCATGAAGTGGCACCATATCTCAACAGAGGAACTCTGGGAAGAACTGGGAGAAAGGAGATAAATTTTGGCGGCTAAGATGGGGCTGGAGAGGTATGATTGCTGAAGGCTTCAGACTGCCAAACCTGCTTCTGTTGAACAATGTTTATATTGGTAAAAGCTTGTTATCTGGAGAGCAGTGTGAACGAGATATAACAAAGGAGGATAAATATGAGGAAAACTGCCAAAGACAAAGAGGAGGCTATTTTGTGAGAGGTTGGTTATCTAATAGAGATACCTCTGGGTGGTGGTTGAAGATGATGAAAGTTCAAATGTTTTACTAGTTTGGAAAACTACGATAGCAAATTGCTGTCAGGACCTGTAAGCCATTTCTTAACTCTAAATTAGGACACATGCATAGTATAGAAATCGAACAAGGCACATATATATTAAACTAACTTTATAGTGCGCATACATATACAAGTGAAAAATACATGATACATAATATTAAGTAGAGAGTAAAAAAATCATATCTGAAGATTAGAATGTCAAGTAGCTGCTGTTATCTCCAAATGGGTAGCATAAGAGCACAGTAATTAAATGCAGTATTCTAGTTAGAAATTATGCTCGAAAAACTTGGCTATGAAATGGAAACTGAATGCCCAAAAATGCTTAGTTTTATGTTTGGTTGTGCGACTAAAGGTGAAAAATTCAGAAATTGTATATCTTCATAACCAGACTATGTTTATAACAAATAAGAGTAGCTTGATCATCCCCATCTTGGCAGAATGGCAATGAAAAGCCATAATGGAAATGAGGACAAAAAATATACCTGAAGCACCACAGATTTTAAAATAGTCCTTTAAGAGTTGTGAAATAAAGATTCACAGTTAAAGAAGAAAGCTCATTTTAGAACAGGAAACTTTAAGTTATCAATTTCACTTGATATTGTTTCCATCAAACAAGTTATGGCTTTCTAGCCACATGTAGTTTAATTGCCCAGCTTAGCTACAGTAGATTTCTCCTGGCTTACAATATAGTAGAATAGTTTGTATACCCGGGCAGCGCAACTAAGCTTCATTTTGATATAGAGATTCAGGCCATTGGAAACAACAGATTTTGCTCTGCCAAAGTGAAGAAACCACTGATTCTTCATTTTGAAAGAGATTTTCCAGGTGGCCTTGATCTGATTCATAGCACCACTATGGAGAAAGTGTGCTTACATCCTTCTTCTCTAATACTGGCTAAATTGCCACCTATGTAGGTGGCATCCACCTCTACTAAATACCGTTTAGACTGATCAACTTCAATACAGGCTCATTGGATCTTTAAATGAGTGAATTTGGACATTTTTCATGCAATTAGAATCATCCTGAAATGAACACTGCCCAGAAAAAGGTCCAACTAATGCTTGTTCAAAATAGGGGAAAAGAGTGATTGAATTTGCTTTACAAGTTGGCCAAGAGGCTTTAACCTTTGTGTCTTTGGGTGTGTGAGAATAGCTTAAGAATGATGCTGCTAATCAAGAGATTGGAAGGATTATCTGGTCATGGAATTGGGTTAGGGAATCACATAATGCACTGAGTACCAAAACTGTAATTTTCTGACGCCTGTAGTAGTCTTGACTATTTGGCGTGTAGCTTCCAGAATTTTTGCATAATATTTCAAGAAGATAGGCAATTACACAAGAACCATTCCTTCATTGAAACAATGAGATTTAGATTGCACCTTTTGTTTACTTGTTAGTAATGTGTCAACATCTGTTCAGAACTTAATGTCTGAAGAAAAGAAGAAGAGTTATTGATTGTGGTTGCTGGTTCCACTTTACAGTTATAGTACCAGGCATTATGTATGCTATGGCTTTTGCTAAACCTTGTTCCCTGTGTAATAGTAAAATCTTTAATTCCTAGTATGTGGCCTGCATACATCGACATGCCAATTTATTCCTTTCAGAATAAGATGTACTTAATATATTCCTTAGATTGGCAAATTCTTCCAAATGTCAAAGTAATTGCTCTTATTCACCTGTGTCACAATGCTAACAGTTAATTATACTAATTTACTTAGATATGAGGACTTGTAGAATTTGTATGGGGAAATTAGTAGCTCCAATTGGCTTTGTTTGAAGTGCAGTTGGATAAAAAAAAATATCCTTTGAAATTTTTCA
This sequence comes from Crotalus tigris, assembly GCF_016545835.1. Classification (NCBI taxonomy): domain Eukaryota; kingdom Metazoa; phylum Chordata; class Lepidosauria; order Squamata; family Viperidae; genus Crotalus; species Crotalus tigris. Next base: position 174,014 of record NW_024097274.1, read on the forward strand.
TCCTATTCATAAAATTGTAAAACTGGAAATGACCTCAGGGGCCCTAAAGTTAAACCCAGTGTGCACTGCAGGAGTAGCTCAAAATATTTTGAGCAGATAGATATTAAAGTAGCAAGATTGTAGCTTCCCGAGTCCCCTTTTTCTAAGAGAGGGTGTTTTTTTTTTAATCCAGTCTTCTGAGATCTCTTTAGTTTTTCACAAATTCACAGAGATTAATTTTTATTAGTTTTGCTAGTTTTATCAGAACCTAGGATGTAACTCATCTGGCCCTACAGGCATGAATTCATTTACTATAAGTTAGTTCTCACCCATTAACATTGACTCTTCTCACCATGTTTGGAGATAAAATGCCTCTGAGAGAAAAAATTCTCTAAAATTTTCTAAAAGACAGGATTCCTTCTCAATAATAACGGTAGCATAAAAAAACCCAAAGTTGGCATTTTATCATAATATCTTTGTTTGGATTTTGATGAGGAAATTAGGAAGGATAAGGGTTAGTTAGTTAGCTAGGTTGCAATTGTAGGTGATTGCAAAGATGATTCTTCAACATGAGATAAAATACTGATACAGATTCCTTGGTCATCTTCAAGCTAAAGAAACTAAGAATGTCACATGTAAGGCATGAACATTTCATCATGAATTTCACATTTTTTTTTCTTAAAATAAATTCTAAAGTGAATTCTATTTTATAAAATTGAATGAAAATTGGCAGGTTTAAATCGTCGAATTATTTAAACCTCAAGTTGTTTCCTTACATTTATCAAAATGTGCATCTAGATCACTCAAATTCAACAGATGCTGTTATTTCCAGCAACAGACCCAACTTGGCTCTGACATGGTATTAAAAATGAGGGGAAAAAAACTGAGGTTATAGCTTTTGGTCAATACTGAAAAATATGATTTTTACCAAATACAAATTGGTCCACTTCATGCAGAATGCTATAGAGCAGAGATTTCCCAAAGTAAGAAATTTTGAAACCAACCCACCAGTGTATACCAATGGCCTATTTAAAATACAAAACAAAATTTTTTTAAGTATAAAAAGTCATGGGACATTTTAAAAAGTGGAAAATGTCTTTTAGTGAAAGGTGAAACGAAATCCAGAAATAAGTTATAAGTCTTTAAATGGGGGGAGGGCAAAACTTTGGATTTACAGTATAAATTGCACACATGTTGAATAAATGGATAATAGATCAATGGCCCTATGTCCTGCAAAGGGGGGTGGGTGGGTTCATGGCTCTTCCTTCTTCATATATTGACAATTTATACTATGCCAGATGAACACTATTGTAATTCGTTCTTAATATAATATAAGGCAGAATCACATTTTCATTCAGATTTGAAAACCCAAGAGAGATGGAAATACTGAATAGTATTGATGCAACATATTCCCTGTAAATATCCTGGGCTGGCTTTGTTCTGAAATAATTCAAGCAATCCTGAACAATGGCAATTCTTTAACCTTTGGGGAAAATACTTTCTACCCATTATCCTTGGAATCATATATTATCATGTCACTGAACTGGCTCTCAGTGGACCAATAACATGTGCCTGACATACTGCATCTATATACCATGGTTGCTATTTTCATTTTTGCCAAAGAACAAATTTCATCCCACCTTCAAACTTTTTAAGTTAACTTTGTATGAATGATGCTTTGAATGGCTGAACTACAGGTGAGTGAGCTGCTGAGGGAAAGAAAGATGAGAAAGCTCTCTTACATAGTCATTATTTTCCTTTGGATTGTTTTTAAATTATAACTAGACACACAACGAAAAATGATAGTCATCTTCTATATCCTTTTTTCGCACATTTATTTTTAATTAAAATTCCTTTCATCCTGTTTATAAAACAAAAATGCAAATGTTTATTACATTTATTTAAAAAAAAATAACCCCTTGATAAATATATATATAAATCCAATAGGTGCAACCAGTGCTTTTTTTGTAAAAAAAAAAAAATGTGCCGGAACTCACACATGTCATACAACCCGCCTTGCCTACCCTACAAGGTTCCATCCAAAAAAGGTGCCGGAACTCCGTTCTGGGCGTTCTGTGAGAAAAAAAGCCCTGGCTGCAACTATTTTTAGACCACAGAGAATAACATATTGGTTTTACCTTATCATGTAACTCTTACACTTTTTTTTAAAGATGATAGTAAAATTCAGTATTAAACAGGGTCACTCTATTGCCCTTTCATAAGTAGCATTTTGACTTCTCACCTCCATCAGAGGAACTGATAAGAGATTATATTTCTGAAGATCTTGACTGTGATTTGGAAAGGTATACATACTTTTCAGTGACAGAAGTTCATATTAAAGGACACACTAATTTTCTTCTCATAGTAATATGTCAAATCTGAGAAGTTGCTAAGGGAGCAGATTTAAGCAGAAGCAACCAGATGCAAAGGATCTGCTTTTCTTTGCTGTCTGTATTGATATAACTTGTTTCATATATATGAAACCAGAATTAAAATGGGTTTTAAGATGGGCAGCTATGTAAATATTTTAAATAAATAAAACACAATCTGCAATTTTATTCAGTGTTTTCCCAGAGGACACCAAAATCAATAGCAGTTGCTTTGAATCTATTTGGCCAGTGTGATTTTGAAACAGGACCTACTTTAGATACAAAGCCAGCCATACTCTCTCAGCCCTAGGAAAGAGGCAAGGGCAAACCACTTTGGAAATCTTGCCATGAAAACTTCTGGGGCTAGTCCAGAAAGTTATCAGGAATTGAACCTGTCTCAAAGACACATACACATATGTATGTATGTATGTATGCATGTATATGTACTTGGAGTCTGATTATACCACAACAGTTTATACTTGTTTTATATTCTTGAAGTTTTAGCTGTCCCTCCATTTCAGGATAGTTTTATACTGAAAAATATAAAAAGAAAACAAAACCCAAAATTTCTTCCAGCTATTGGACATCAGAAGAGCACTAAGCTGCTGCAAAGCAACTCGACAAGTTGAGTGGGCCTGGCACAAAGTGCCATATTAAACAAATAAGAGATTTGGAGGCTCCCAAATATTCCTTCTTTTACCAATGTTCATTCCTCAGAAGCCTTTGTACATTGCAATCCAATATTGCATTTCACAACATTGACACATACTTTGGAATTGTTAATGTAATTCCCTAAATTTACAGAGCACCTAGGGGGAAGAAAGCCTAATTGGTGGCAGTATCAGCGTTTCAGGCTCATGAGGTTGTTTGAATGAGTCCCCCCAGTGACTAATTTCTTGAAACTAGAATACTTGAACATTTACATTCTCAAACGCTTGGCATGTGCCTGAGCTAATATTCTGCAAGAGGGAGCATTAGAAACTTCCACTGTTTGCATTAGAATTTCATTATAATGATTTAATTTCTCTACAAGGCCAGAACTTCATAATTTGGTGGAGAAGCACCTTTTAAATACAGTGCCACACAACCCAGAGAATGGTTACTGGAAAAAAAAAATTAAGCCTGGACTTTTTGAGGAAACACATATATAAGACATGTTTGTAAAATATTTCTCCATGTGCATTCAGTGAACATGCCCCATATCTACATCATATAACCCACTGGGCCTATATCTACATCATTATATATAAAATAAAAAAAAATGGGGCAATAGGCAGTGGGGAACTATGGCCTCAGTAAAATATTTTCTCCTGCTGTCAGGAAATAAAATAGCCACTGAAATTTCCAACACCAGTACTCTATCCTCTGGAAACATATACAATTCCCTAATAATTCTGAGGCTGCAGTCTTTTGAAGTACTGAAAATAAGAAATGGATTTTGAAAAAAATCAGAATCAAAATAAGCTGGAAGGGATCTTGGAGCTCTTCTAGTCCAACCCACTGCTCAAGCAGGAATCCCTATATCCTTTCAGACAATGGCTGTCCAGTCTCTTCTTAAAAATCTCTAGTGATGAACCACCCACAATGTCTGAAGGCAAAAACTGTTGCACTGGTTAACTGTCTTCACTGTTAGGAAGTTTCTCCTTCATTCCAGGTTGCTTCTCTCCCTGATTAGTTTCCATCCATTGTTTCTTATCTTGCCTTCTGGTGCTTTGGAAAATAAATTGAACCCCTCTTCTTGTGGCAGCCTTTCAAATACTGGAATACTGCTATATTCCTTTGTTCTCAGAAACTGGAATAAAACACAGTCAATTAACCCCCTCCACACACGCACACAGCCATTAGTATGCAGGCACACCCAATACAAAAACACCCCTACTGAAAATTTTCTGCAACAATGTAGACAATGTGGATTTCATGGTTAGGAAACTGCTAGTACAAGAGTATTTTATTTTATTTATATTTTGTGTTTTTAGGCTTCCCCCTCCATCTCTTACTTTCTTCCCTCTTGTTTTCTTATATTTCATATTTATTGTTGAGTTAAGGTTGCACACCTGTTTGATAAAATTACTTAAGAATGCCGATATGAATGTCATGAATATCTGTTTTCTACATAGGAGACAAAATTCTTTTCCATCTTGGCTCAGCCAACATTATGCATAAACCTCTTGTTGCCATTTATTTATTTATGCATTTATTATTTCAATTTATGCAGTCACCCTTCTCAAAAAATATGTCTCTGGGCAGCTTACTGCAGTTAAAAATAATATTAAAAAAAATAAAGCAATACAAAAACATAGATATAAAAACAATTAAAAAGCAATATAAAGAGATAGAAAATAACTATACAACAACACCGTCTATAGGTATACTAAATGGGATAGTAAATCTATAGGTATACTAAAACTCATTAATGTTGTTGTTGAAATTCTAATATCTTGAAGAAAGCTTCCCTCTTTAGCTCCTCTCTCCCATCTCTTTCTATAACCTCCACCAGCACTTATAGCTATCTGCCTCACTTACCAAATAGCCTGCAAATGATCTAATAGCATCTCTTCTCCAGGCACTGTCTATTATGACAACAAGCCAACTTCTCTTCAATAAAGTCACATTTATCTTTGTTGGAGAGGTCCAGTATCCTTTTTAGAAAGTGCAAGCAGAGCCTTATATTCATTTTGTTCATAATGATTTTGCTTCTTCAGTCATGTAATATGGATGCAATTTCTCTAGCTGCCTCAACTTCATATTTCATACTATTCCTAAGCATCTTGTCACCCAAGAACAAATCTGCAAGGATCAAAGAAAAAAGGAGGAAGAAAAGAGGTATATTTCATTCTCGGGGGGGGGGGGAGTTAGGAGCTTTTAACTTAATGTGGTGGTTCCCTGATGTATAATGGGTATCTTATTTTATGCTATTGCTTTATATTTTATGATTGTAATTATTGCTATTATTTCAAACTGATTTATGATGTCAGGTATATATGCCACACAGGGTCCATAATGTCTATAAACCCATTATAGATTGCATACATAGATAGGAAAACACTTCTATATTTAAAAACAGTGGTATTCAATGTGAACATCCTCTCTAACCATCTTTACTTCCTTTATATAACTAGACAATTGTTATTATTTTCTATCCTTTATTGCATGATCATTGAATTTTGATAGCCCACAGATATTCCTTTTACTTTTTCTTTCCTGAAGTAACCAACAAATGAAGAAAATTAAAATTTGTCAGGCAAAACTGAGGAATATCAATGGAAAATCTTAGGAGCATTCCCTATTAAGTATCCTCACAGAAACTAAGCATATTTTCTCTTTTGTCTGACTCTACCTCTTCCACAGATGTTGGACTCAGCATTTCTGAGATAACAGAAATACTATGTTAAGAGAGAGCTGCCTTAATTGCACGTTTTCACCTTTCCCTATATGTATCAATTATCTATTCTGAACTCCAGTTAAAAAAAAAATCTGTTAAGATTGGAGACAAATGTTGATTTAAAATAAATTAACAATTTAAAGAGTTTTAAATTACTATCTGGTGATAACTGCCTACAAATCTTGCTGTTGCAATGATACGAAAGCATTTTCCCCTTCAAGTAGATAAACAGATGAACTTGTTTTAAACAACATGAGAGTTCTCATTCATATCTATTTAATGGAATAGATGACTACATAAACCAGGGGTCTTCAAACATGGCCCTTTTATGACATGGATTTCAACTCCCAGAATTCCTCAGCCAGTGTGCCTGGCTGAGGAATTCTGGGAATTGAAGTCCACAAGTTTGGGCCAAGTTTGAAGACCCCTCACATAAACAGATGAAAAATGCCTACTCTAAATGGCAACAATAACAAACAAGACTAGCTTCTCACCTGTCTGTTGTATCCTACCTCTTGGGACAGATAAGTCCTGGTCAATAAGCAATTTAATATAAACCTCTATCAATTATTTTCATTTCTTTGTTCCATCTATAGGATTAATTAACAAAGTAAGTAAACCATTGAAACAGTTATATAAAAGCAAACAGTAAGTACATTTAATATTTTGAAAGCTCAGTATTTATCTAATTATTCATTTTTATAAGGTCACTCAACTCAACCTGACACTAGGTGAGTTTTAAAACAAATAAATAAAAGACACCAATAACAAGGGGGGATTGCTAAATCTCAGCCACATAATCCCATTTGGACAGACATAGCTATCTCATCTCCCCTACATGCAGACAGCCTAGGAGGGAAAAATCAGATCTTCAATGTTCATTTAAAGGAAGTGAACTCAGAGCTGTTTAAAACTCTGTTGAGGAAGAAGAAACAATTCCAGAAAGCAACAGAGAAGGTATTCATATATCCAATACTGGATAGAAAAAATGGCAGCCAGAAAGTGCTCTGTAAAATACTTCTACCACCACCTTTACTCAACATTAGGAGGCTGTTGTGCAAAATAAAATGAAAACAAAAACACCTGGATACCATGAGTTGGTGCTGTTCACTTTAAGCAGGCAAGTGAAAAGCTGCTGCAATGAAATGTCTCAGCTGGAAATCATTGACAAAGAACCAGGAGTGGGAACAAAACAAGCGCTTCTCCCAACAGGGAGTTTCAGTCCCTTGTGCTCAGCAATGGAAGTTTCTTATTTCTCTTGCATTTCAGCTGAAACCAACACCCCAACACAGGGAGTAATATAGGAGTGGAGGCATGGCACTGATTGGACAGCAGTACCAAAACTATGGATGTACTTAAAATATTAGGATAATTTTGTGAAAACAATCATCTCATGATAGTTTGCATTGCCACAGGCAATTATATTGGAATAGTCTCATCTTCTTCACACTCTCACAGATCAGTCTCAACATCTGTTGATTTTTATCTAGAAATTCTAGCAAAGAAGTGCAAATGGCTATTTGCTAACTTACCACTCCATTGATTTTAAGGATTTAATGAAAGCTAGCTAAATCCTGCTGTTGTTTTCTGAATTGCCCATTGATTTAATGATCCTTTTTTTGTTCCACACCTGTGCTTTGTTAGTTGTATCATTTGATAAGTAGACATTCTGAGCATCCATCTATAGCAGCCTATCCCTGCCCCATCACATTAAGAGAATGATTGGTGGTTGTTTTGCCTTTGGCAAGTGACGCTTAGTGGGAGACAGAACAAAGCCAGGGGAATCCACAAAGTTTTTCTGTGTGAAAATAGGAAAGAGAATGCTGTACTCTAGCCTTATTTATTGAGGCAGAAAAGGGATCAGCAACAAAGGCAGCACAGTTTCATTTATTAAACATTTTTTTTTTCTTTTCTGCTCATTCATGGACCGCAGGATAGCATTTTAAATGCAGCCCTCTGCCTCTGCCCTATAGCTAACTATTTCAGGAAAATATAGTTTTTCTATAAGGTAATCCTGGTGCTGTCTCCTCAGTGCATCTGATAATGTGGGAAAACAGAAGGGCACAGGCTTTTAAAAAAGAAAATCATAAAGAGAAAAAAAAGCTTGGCAGCTTCAAGTACGTAAAGTTGTAGAATTAGAGAATTACCTGTTCATCCTATCTCCATAATGAATTGTCCTCTTGGAGGGAGGTGATAAATTATTTATTAAAGTAATGAACAGATCAATCAGGGCAGCTCTGTAGCTGTGACATGGAGCTTTCGGCAAAATGGGACTTGTTTACATTTATCACTAGAAAGCCTTGACTTTGATCTAGACCTTTGAAAGACATTTATTAATCATGATCTCATTACAGTTTGGGGTAGGCTAATAGCTTTTTATTTGCCAACAGAGTGTCTGATGATTTAGCACTGTTGTCCAAAACTGCGGGTCTGCTTTTGCTATTTAACCTTCTATGCCTGTTTTGAAGATAGTCTTGGAGATTTCCAGGTGAAAGTTTCTTCCTTCCTTCTTCATGTATGATCCCCACAGTAGTCTCAGTTTTCAGGAACTCAACAGCCTCTATTGATCCCAATCAAATATGCACTTCAACCGTAGAGTGGGAAACTTAAATGGCCTATTCCTCAGCTAGGTACCAAATTTAAATGGAAATCCCATCTCCAGTTAATGTAGAATTGCCTCTACATAACAAAAAAGCAGGAGAAAAAAAAAAGAGGGACCAACACAATTCATGGGAATAGAGTATGATGAAACAAACTCAATGATGGTGTTTGGATAAGGAATGTAGGCCAGGAAGAAAAATATGGAAGGTAAGGGTGCAGTGATTAGCCAATGTTGCCCACATCATCAACAACAGCAACAAAATTGTATCTTTGATTGATCTCCTGATCATTTCCCTAAATCTGAAATTTCAAGTCAGGCCCTCAGATCTGGTAATACTAGATCTTTACATTCTAGACCTTTGTCTAAACCACAGGTATCAAACTCGATCACGTCACATGATGTATTGTGACATATCATGACTTTTTCCCTTTGCAGAGATGGGATGGGCATGGCCTGCACATGACACATCAAGCCTGCAGGCTGCCAGTTTGACACCCCTAGTCTAAACCTTTCCTTGGTCATTGCTTACAAGAATAGGGTCGTCCAAAGCACAATTTTCTCATATAAATCAGGGTGCAGAAAGCATTGTTATTTTAAGACTTGGCACTGGATATGCAGATCTGGAAAACACCTGGCAAAAAGTTGCTGCACAATCCAGATAGTTTAGAATTGAACATTCTGGAAACAGACCTAAATCTTTTAGATTAGAATATGGCAATGAGCATGAGAAGCTATATATTTAAATACTTTATGCATCTTGTAGAGCTAAGTAGAGAGAACAAGGGAACTGGAATTTAAAATAAATCTAAGGGTAGAAACTCATGTCTATTAGAAAGGTGAAAACAATGTATAGTATATTTCTTGAAAGCAATGATGGGAATTAGTAGTGGTGCCACAGGCTTGCAAATTATTCACATCAGATTTGGCAGAGCCCTCATTAGAAAAAGGATGATGCTAAAAGAAATTCATGAAGAAATTCCATTAAGCCAGCCAAATGCTGTAAGGTTATGCACCGCAAGTCACAAAAGCATTTGCACTCAGAATAGCCTAACTACATTATATTAAAATAATGGGAATAAGCTGTTTTAAAGGCAAGTAAGCTCTCTGGGTTGATTTGTGGATTGTCTTGATAAAAGTGGTTTTATTCTGTTGTAAATTGCATCCTACTTTACATTTGTAAGCTTCTCAGGGCAAAGACTTGTCTTCTTATTTCCTACTCATCAAAGAACCATGTTATTCATTGTAATGGTTGTCCCATATAGATATTAATGAAATAATTCATTTTAGTTCATACTTTCACTTTTAATGAAAAACCTATTTCATTTTTAGTGTTTTATTCTTTATTTTTTAATAATATTTTTGTTAATTTTCTGATTTTACATTTATGTATTTAAAAAGCAACATGGTGGCTGGGTTAATCAATAGTTCAGTAACACACAAAAATCTTTAGTACAAATCTCAAACTACAACCTCAAATATTTCTTCTCTTTAGCCCTTAATATCTATTATCTCATATGTAAGCTAATACAGTTCTTATTATATCAACTAAATAAAGCATCATTATTACATTTACCAATAATTTTTAGCTTATACATATCTTAATTACTTTTATATTCAATCTTTACATTCAATCAATGTTCTGTTATTGATTCTTCCCAATTTTTAGTTTCCCATCAATAACATTTGATATTTACAATTTCCAGGTTTTAGGTAACCAAAGTTTATCTCAGTTCATAACAGAATCTAATATCCAAAATACACATCTTATCTATTTGGGTATAATCTTGTTCTATTTCCTAAAAGTTATCTATTTCCCCCCATCTTACATCATCTAATTAATAATACAGTATCCTCTTTAATAAATCAAAGCCCATTATATATATTATCTGAGTTAATCAATAAATCAAACATATTTGTAATATTTGGGGGGGTCTAATTTTTAAATGTTAAACAAATAGCATCCTTATTTTCAACTAATTTCCAAATGTTTTAAATTTAATGACCAAAATTTCCCTTATCTCAACTTCTCCCTTTGACCCTCTAATTAGTAATATGAAATCTCCTCTGATAAATCAAAACCCCAGTTTTCTTCAGCCTTATTCTGGCTTGCTTTCTTTGCCAACTAGCCTTCCATGTCAACACTTTTAAATCATCAATAGATCTCCTTCTAGTATTATATATATTGTTTGGAATAAGAAAGACCATTTAGTTGCCATTTTTTTGGGAAGGGCTAGCCCATTTGTATTCCTTAAATCATCTCCCTATTATTCCAAATCCCCATAATTGTCCTGGTATGTTTATCCTCCATTCAGTCTGTTCTTCTTCTTGCTCCTCAAATTTCTTCTGATTTATATAGAAAGTCTTTTCCATTTTTAGTGTTGTCAGTCCCTTTTCTGGATATTCCATTGACTGTATTTGTTGGTCAGTTGAGTCCTCTGTCTTAGTATTTGATTGTTCCACTTCTTCTGTTATCTTCTGCGTTGTTAGTTCTTTAGTTGTAGTCAGAATTTGAGTTAATTGATCCCAATCCATAGATTGACCTCAATATTCTAGAGTGGCTGATATTACCAAGCATTTTTCAGTGCATCTCATGTAGAACAAGTTATAGCATCTTTACTGAGATGTAAATATGAAAGTTTTATCATGGCCAAATTGTTGTCTTCGGGATACTTGAATTAACTCAAAGAAATGTTCAAAATGGCTCACACTTCACAAATGTGACCTGAGGTCTCTCTCTCTCCCCCTCCCCCAGATATCTGGTCAGACACAGTCCTGCTGGGCTTTCCAATAGACTATAAAAAAACCCTCTAACTTTTCCCAAAATAATTAGGGCTTAGTGTTAATAGAGTCTGATACTGATAAATGTGTTGATCAATTGATTGGTTGATTATATGTCAGGGCTGATTTGTATTTTGCATTCTATATTTATTATATTTCATTGTAATTTATGCTGTCTTTTTTGTTTTAGATTGTGAGCAGCTGAGAATCATTAAAAAGGATGGCCATAAAAATTTTATAAATAAAAAATTTATCAAAAAGATGGATGGATGGATGGATGGATGGATGGATGGATGGATGGATGGATAGATAGATAGATAGATAGATAGATAGATAGATAGATAGATAGATAGACAAACACAGAGACAGACAGACAGATAGATACTGCAATACTAGATGTATATTGGTCTAGTACTGGGGTACAGCAATCTTAATCAGGCTTATTAGGAAATGTGTCCTATTAAACAAAGAGGACAAAGAGAATGACTCTTTCTTCATAAATTGTAAATGAAACAACCAAATTTGCCTTCAGAGAACTGATATTATACCTAAGAGTGAATTCAAATGAAGAGTACTGACAAAAAATAGAAAGCAATGGAGCACTGAGATATAGTGTCAGTGTGCTTTATGGAAATTTCAAGACTATAAAAAAGATGGGCAAATCTTAAGGATCAAATTGTTTTCTTCACAAAAAAACTGAGCATGGATAGAGAAAAAGCCATGAAATGGTGATAAAAAGGGTAAATTCCCCTGAATGAGTCTAAGCCCTTAAATTTGTCCCCCTTTTAGGAAGATAATTTGTAGTAAGCATTATTAAAATAAATGCAAATGACTTTTTGACTTGTTCCAAGTCCTTTCAGTAGCCAGTGCATCCATCTTGCACAAACAATCCCTTTGATGTTGTTTCTCATTTCCAAGCCTTTCCAAAAAAAAAAAAAGAATGAAATAATAATATGAGTAACAGCAGTAGCATCAACATTTGAGTAACACACATTTCATTTTATTTCTGCAGTGCTGGGAAAAGATATGTTCCAATTAGCATGTAGTTCCTGCAATGGTGGAAGGGAGTTCTCTCTCCCTCTCCTTGTTTTTACTCCTCAGGCCGAACCACAAGCATAATTTGATTTTGAGACAAACATGCACCAAGCTGTTTAACAGAGATAAAAGCTTAATTTATATCTGTCATATTATAGCCCTCTTTCCCTCTCTTCTAAGCTGCAATGCAACTAGGGAATAAGTATGACTCAGCAAGTCTTCCATAAGCCTGTTCTATTTCATTATTCATTTGATTTAACTCGTATCAGAATCCCAGGCTCTCTTTATTTTATCCACACAACAACCCTTTGAAGCAGGTTGGGGGAAAAGCAAGTGAATGGTCTAAAGTGAATTTCCATGGTGGATTGTACACTTGAATCTGGGTCTTTCTTATTGTACTCCATTCCTTATTGGCATTGGGGTAGACTTATTCAGAAAAACAGAGTTTGGTTATGAAACAATCTTTGAGGCAGAGTTAAAATTACTCCCATATTTCTGAAACTCTGTGTGGTTTTGCCAGATAATGTAAATCTGCTTGCTCATTAGTGAGTCACTGGAGTTGAAATCACACAAAGCTTTGAGTAGAATCGGGCTACTTAATTCCAGTTCATAGGTTAAGGATTGTCAAAGTTTAATATGACCCTGAGGCATTTATTCAGTGGAATGTCCTCTATGCTTTCAAAAATCAAGTGCTTCAGTCTGCAGGCAAAATTTGCACTCAGTCAAAGTCAGAATTATTTAAATACTGCTTTTGGAGACCTAGTTTGGACTGTATCAAAAATGCCAGGTGAGAGTAAATCATTTTTTACAGTGTCCATACTATGTGTTGGAGATACAGCTTCAGAAACATCAACCGTTCAGAATTTCTCCCACAGTCTATTAGGAATACTAAAGAGACTTGGTGAGCAATCTCTCTCATTCCCTGATCTGCTTCCCTGACTAGAAGATTGATTTTTCTTAGATCTAGAATATTTCCTTTATTTTCTCTACCAGGATAAGCAGGATAAGCAGGATCAAACTTCAGAGTGTTTCTAGCCAAACACTTCACTTCCTGAATAATGTAATTATTCTTTGGGACCTTAACTTGGAGAATATTTAGGGGCTCTGAAATAATAGATTTTTTCTCCAATACATATGTATGAATACAGTGAATGAATGGAAGATTCCAGCCATCTCCACTTTTTCAATCAGTAGCAACTTTTTTTCAGTACCAATTTTCCTTTTTCCAGCAATATCAAGTAGCTAGGAGTTAAGAGCCAGTTTGGGGTAGTGGTTAAGGCATCAGGCTAGAAACTGGGAGACTGTGAGTTCTAGTTCAACCTTAAACACAAAGCTAGTTGGGTAACCTTGGGCCATCACTTTCTCTCAGTCCTAGAAAGGAGGCAATGGCAAACCACTTCTGAAAAATCTTGCCAAGAAAATTATAGAGATATATCCAGGCTATCAGGCACAACACAATGGAAGCAAAAAAAAAAAAAAAAGTGAGATTATAAAAAGTTTTCAGTGAATTTAAATCAAATCATCAATGCTATGCATATATGGGAGAGGTGAAATGCCAAGAAGTCAAGATGACAGTTGCAGTAGCATGATCAAGACTGAGTTCATTTTGTACATACTGCATGCACATACAAAGAGGCAGAAATTCAAGTCACACTGATTCTACTGCATTTGGACTCTCCCCACTGCAAATCTCATTGGTTAGTTTATGAGGTGAGTCATTAAAGGTAAGAGGAGAGTGATATAAATATAAGGAAAAGAAAAGCAGTTAGGATTGGCTAGGACTATTTATTTGCATGAAGCAAAAAATCAAGATCTGTCTTTCTCCCTTTCCATCTGTAGATAAAAACAAAGTGCCAGAAGATTTTACTTACACTATTGATGACAGGACAGTGATCTCCACAATACCCAGAGATAGTTTAGGGATGTTACATGAGACATGATCTTTTCTGCAACAGAAAGGAATAACTAGGAAGTTCTTTTAGGAAGAATGGCAGGAGGCTGTTTTTTAAAAATATATTTTATTGATTTTTTACTATCACATTCTTTAGTGCTTACTAAAGAGTGTGTTGTCTGGGTTCATATATTTAAAAAGCAATCAATAATAATTAATTTTTAGTTCCATAATCAATATATTAATTAATGATATATTTCTTTGATCTTCTCTTCTTCCAATAGTATTCATTTTGTCAACTTTAAACAAATATAATTCTTAAAAATTTTGATACATATACAGTTGGATATAAACCTTTTTCTTGTGTATGTACAAATAACAGTAACATCAGCATATAACCTCTTTTCTGATCAGCTTATATTTTTAAAAGTCCTCTTGTTAAGTCACTATATGTCCTGTTTTCAAGATTCTTATTTAAGCTTAATTTCCCCTTTGTATTCAAACCATTCTTATCAGTCATAAATTTCTCAAAGTTAATAACCTTTAAATATCCAAGCTTTTCATTTACATACACCATCCCAATATTTTTACATTTCATATATTATCATAAAATACTATACTACTTGTATATCTTATCCCTCTTACTGTGGAAACCCTTTATATCCAAAATTTATCTATTATTTTAACCATATTCAAACAACTGTCTCCCAACAAAGGAAAACCAGGTGGTGGAGAGAGCACTTCCCGTGCGCCCGCTGGGGCTGCGATCGCAAACTGGAAGCCATGACTATCACTGTTGATGGTTCTTTCTCCTGTTGATGAGATCAGAACTGAAGCCCACAGCAGCAATCTTTTAAAAGACATTTTATTAACTTTAGGAAACTAAACAAGTACAATATTTTACCTTTTCATAACTTCCTCAGAGACTTGAAATATTGTACTTTTGGAATTTGGCTTTAGGGGATTTCCCCTTCAATCCCCTCCTGGTTCCTCAGAGTGCTGGGGAGGGAGAAACCAGTTCATTTGTATTTTCTTACTAGATTTTTATCCAATCTTTATTTTATTTATATAGAAACCAGTGAACATACCAAATCCTTCTTCTTCCTATTTTCCCCATAACAACAGTAAACTTGTAATGTGGGCTAGGCTGCGAAACTAACTGGGCCCAAAGTGACCCAGCTGACTTCCATGCCTAAGGAAGATCTAGAACTCATACTATTAAAAGTAGCTATTGGAACAATAATTACAATATATAATAGTCAATAGTCCACAGCCATCTACCTCTTTTAGTATTACTTAACAGCTACAGAAAATAGCATTAGGCATCTGGGATTGACTGCAACTATAGGCAGAATGCTTACAAAATGGCAAACACAGATTACTATGCAATATTATATACTGAATAACCCTTAAAAGGAAGGAAGGAAGGAAGGAAGGAAGGAAGGAAGGAAGGAAGGAAGGAAATTATTATGTCAGCCTGGCCACAATACTATGCTCATAAATATTACATATCAATTTAATGCCTATCCTTTTTAAAAGGTTGAATAGTGACTTTTCAATTATTTAATGGAAAGCTTACCAGATTCTGGTTTTTCCAAATAAAATATTTAGAGGGTATGAACAATGTGCAGGATGAGTGTCCTTTCTTTGATGTATTTTAAAAGTGAACAAAAATTTGCTTCCTCACATTCCTTTTATATCAGGATGCTTTCTGAGTAATGAGTTCACTAGTCTTTTTTTTTCCAATATGGTACTTTTCTGATCTTTTCTTCAACAAAACTTCATTATTAAAATCCCCTGGAATAAATCTGAAATTCCTACAGAAAACTACACTTTTCTACCAGCAATATTATGCTGCTGGATCAGAAGCTTTCTGTGGGTGGAACAACCCCTTTTACCTATAATTCATGAAAGCACTGAAGGAAGTGATGACAAGTGGTGAGATGTCAGAGTGCTGAGTTGATGTACTGTAACATCTTAAATTATGGGGGGGAGGAAATCACAAGCTCCCCCCATCAGTGTTTGCAGGCCCCATTGATTTCTTCAAAATGCTCAACAACAGTGATGCAAGCATTGCAGTGCAGCTCTTTCTCTTCTGTATAGACACGTAATGTCATGATGCTTACACAAAAAAAAGTAGGGTTTGCATCATTATACTGCAGTGACACAGTTGTCATTTCCACTCATCCTTGTCTATTTGAAGATATCCCTTGCTCCCCTAATATTTTTTTAAAAAATATTCTATACTATTAAATGGTATAGCTAATAACAGGATAGATTTTTGTTTTGTTTTGTTTTGTTTTACTGCTCAGGAAGCATATGAGACAGCCAAGGAATTCTGGGAATTGAAGTCATAAAGGGGCCATCATTGCCCACCTCTGATACAAGTTTACATATAAATATTCTCTTTCTTCTCTCTGAAATATCTTCCTGCTTCATTTTGTTGCTTCTATAGACCAGATCTTCTATAGACCAGATCCTTCTTCCTCAACATATTATTCCTCAGAAAATACCCTAAGCAGTGAACATGAAAACTAATCATAGTGCTACTTCAAGATAATGTGCAATGTTTTGAGGAATGGTGGCAGTTTCTCATGGTTAAACTTCAAAAATAAACACATAAATAAAGAAAAAAACATATACTTCTGACCTTCAATACTTATTTCATTTATAGTAGAAAATGCTTGGGTCAAATGGTTTTTCATTTCAAAGCTGCAGGTCATGGCAAACATAAAACCTACACAGATGTAGAGGGATACTTTTTATGGTTGGGCTGTTTTCGATGATGTACTGTTTGAAAGTAATTCTTACTTCTAATTAAAAAAAAGTTGATTCTATATTGCAATCTCTCTCTCTTACACACAAACACACACACACACACACACACACACACACACACACATCTGCTTTCTTCAGATGAAATAAGATCCAGCCCAAGTTGCAATTATTTTCTCTGTCCAATCCTCTTTAATTTAACTTTGGCCACAGTTTGAAAACAATACAAGTAATTTATTTAGTGCTTTTAAAAAGAGATTTCAATATCTAGCTATGCACAAATTAATTCTCAAACTTTTCTACTGTCTATCTAGACAAAGAGGTATCGCCATTTATTCAGGAAAATAATGTCTCCAACAGTTTCTTGAGAATAGGACAGACTACAAGTAGTTGTAACGTTAACCTAGTTTCATTCTCCCTCCCCAGTCCCAAGCAAGGATTGTTCTTGTAGATTGTTCAGTTTTTGCTGCAACACAAGTAACGAAGGGCAACTTTCCAAGATAGTTTCTTAGAATGATTGCAAAATATTGCAGCAACAGACAGTGACTGAATAAACTGGCTGATGAATTCTGGAAGCTGTCGTTCACACATCTTAAAATTAGTAAGATTCATTGCTCTAATCTAGCAGCAGTTTAAATATTTTAATGATACTCTAGGGATTGTCAAAGGGCTAATGCATATTGCCCCAGTATAAGAAATGCTGCTACTAATTTGGGAGGAAAAAAAGGGAGGATTTCTTTCAACTGTTTTATAGCTTCATATAAAAAATAACCGCTGCCAGAACAAGCAGAGCAGATTGATAGCAATAAAGGAAAATATTTGTAGCTCAAGGTTAAGTGGTGTGGTGGTCTAGTGGTGAAGACACTCACGTAGGTTGAGAGTTCAATCCTATGCAGTGGCAGATATTGCTGTGCAAAAAAAGAAGAAAAATGCTTGATGTCAGGAAGGATAGCTGACCAGTAAATGCTCAGCTCCATCCAGTTGCCCCGACTCTACCTCAAATTAAAGGATTACAGGGTGCTTATCTGCAGCTCAGGTTGAAATGAGTGATCCTTGGTGCTCTCTGAGCTTGGTTGTTTTCTTGCAGAAAACAAGTCCAAAAGTGCTAGGGAATTTCTAGAAGCCTGCCACTCTGACAAATTAGTCATCAACAGACATAAACAATATCTATATATTATGCAAAGAGACAATTGATAAACCAAAAAGGGAACAAAAAGACCAAAGCATCTCTCCACCAGCAATCAGCACCCAGAGGAACATAGATTAATTCCAAGATTAACATCTGACCAACAATCAAGTAAATAATACTCTGATCAAGGAACTGCCAAACAAGCCCACAGTAAACAGCCCAACCAAAGAATCTCTAAGACCATCCCTACCAACACTGACAGGAAAAATCACTAGAATATAAATTGAGAACAAATCCCAGTCTATACTAGCATGCAGGGCTTTTTTTTTCTCATAGAATGCCCAGAACAGAGTTCTAGCACCTTTTTTGGATGGAACCTTGTAGGGTAGGCAAGGTGGGTTGTATGACATATGTGAGTTCCGACACCTTTTTTTTTTTTAGAAAAAAGCACTGCTAGCATGGATGATGTTATATAGTTTGGTAATGAAATGTCTGCAAGAAAACATTCAAGCTCAGAGAGCATCAAACAGCCCTCAAAGCAGATTGGACGAAACTGTGTTATCTGGAGGGCTGCAGGCACACACTTCCAATGCTTTTGATGCTTATTTTATATTGGAGTACCTGCGTATCCTGGAGGTGTCCACTTTTTATTTTTTTTATTTTTACAAAAAAAAACAGCTCAACAATGAAATAGTGAAATGCTGCTTTCTTCATCTGTATTTAAACTAGACATAAACTGGGGAAAATCTGACAGGTATTCTGCCCTACCTGAAGAGATAGGAAGAATTATAACACTGTTGTCCTTCTTAAAATGGACTAAAATTCACCAGTCCTTAAAAGATAACAATCTCAAAAAGGAAAATAATTGATACTTGCTTCCCCAGCATGGATGGTAGCTGGGAAATCCACTATATGGTCAAAGTTAAAACAAGCAAGCAAGCAAACAAACAAAAACCATGAAATCAAGAAATGGCTTCATTTCCAGCTGGTTTCTTAAGATGTTTCATTCCTAAACAAACATCTGAAGGTATGAAAATCTGAAACTGTAGGTCATAGAAGGTCAAGCTTTTTATATTTGGTTTGGTTTTGGGTTTTTTTAAATTACATTTATGTCCCATTGATTGCTGGGAAGGGACACCCAGGAAAATTAAAGAGCAGCAGGTTTCTTATGTGGGCCACTTCATCACAGGCTGAAATGTTATTGACAGATGGCTGTAACAGACACTTGGAAAGATGTGTAGCTCTTCTCAGTTTTTCATCTAAACCCTACTTTGTCATAAAAACAAGTTGGAAAGCATTAGGCTCAAAGTTATTTACTGTCAAGCTTTTAAACCCAGTAAAAAAGAGGATATGTAGTTCAGGGTTGAACTTGGGAATCCTTGGTGCTCTCTGACTTGATTGTTTGTTTGCAGATGTTTTATTAATCCACCTGATAAAATTGGTGTGGGGTTTGCTCCCTTTTTATATATAGTAGCTTGCCTTGCCTGTCTCGGTGGTGTGGTTTTTCTCATTGATAACCCTTAATTTTTTTCTGTATGGTATTATTCCATTCTTATCTTGGTTTTGGCTTCTGAAGAGGACATGTTCTGGTCTTTTTGTTTCCTTCTTAGCTTTTTTTGGTCTCTTTTGAATGGAGGGAGGAGTAAATGTGGTTTATTTCTATTTGTCTATTGATGGCTGATTTGTCTGAATTCCAAACTTCCAGGAATTTCCTATCATTTTTGAACTTGATTTGGTGTAGGATGCTAATAATTTCCTAATTAAAACTATGGTTAAGTTGGTCCATGTGTTGTTACACCAAGGAGTTTTCATTGTGTCTTCTGACTTCTAGTTGGTGTTCATGGATGCACTCTGATATTAAACCCAGTTTAAAAGAAAGTGCTTTTAACCTCTGTTTTTAAACCCAGTTTAAAAGAAAGTGAATAGAGGAAGAGGAAAACTTGAGAAATAAACTACTTAACTGCTTAACAAGCAGAAAATGTGGAAAGGAACACACAGATGCTGCTCAAAATTAGTGAGCTTGGAGAAATCCATCCACATTTCTTTTGAAGTAAAAAAAAATATGATCTGCTAAAATGGAATCTATCAAAAGTCATGTGATTCGGGGAAAAAGCACGAATTAAAATGAAAATGCTACAAGAAGCTAAAGATAGTGGAGGATTTGGATTCCCGGACTGGAGACCATATTATCAAGCAGCTATTTTACAGTGGTTTAAAGAATGGATAACACTGAGAAACAAAAGACTATTGTACCTAGAGGGGCACGACCTACAAATTGATTGGCATGCCTTCCTATGATACGGGAAGAATAAAACACACAGATATTTCCAAAACCATTTCCTAAGGAATGTTCTTCTTTTATAATGGGAAAGAATAAAAGAGAAAATTTATATCAGGCTACCTGAATGGCTTTCAACAATGGAAGCTTTTGCTTACCCAAATTTAATTAACTATGATAAAGTCATGACTTATAAAGATATTTTGGACAACGAAGGAAAATTGAAAACAGACAAGATTTACAACGACATGGTATTGATTTACCATGGTGGCCATATTTACAAATTCAAACAAGATATGAAAAAGATGTAAAGATAATGGAATGTTATAAAGAACAGACAGAATTTGTTAACAACAGATGAAAACTTGATTAAGAAACTCTATAGATTTCTGCTAAATTTAAAGATGGAAGAAGAACAAGTAAAAGAAACAATGATAGCATGGGCAAAATTTTTTGGACATTCTATAGATTTGGAAAACTGGCAAAAACTATGGGATAGAAATATCAAATTGACTAAAGCAGTCTCATATAAAGAAAATTTGTATAAAATGTTTTACAGATGGCATATGATACCAGTAAGATTAGCAAAAATGTTTAAAAATACTTCAAATAATTGCTGGAAATGTAAACAAAGGCCAAGTACTTACTATCATATCTGGTGGACATGCCCTAAAGCAAAAAAGTTTTGCGGTAAGATACATACATGGTTGGAAAAAATGATTAAAAGAAAGATAAAATTTAAACCAGAACTGTTTTTGTTAGGAATATTAGGACCTAACTATGAGAAGGAGAATGAATATTTAATATTGCATTCACTGATAGCAGCGAGAATAGTATTTGCCCAATATTGGAAAAATGAAAACTTACCAACTGAAGAGGTTTTAATTAAGAAAATCTTAGAATGTGCAGAAATGGATAGATTGACCTTAGAGATTAAACAGAAAGAAGATTCAGTTTATTTTAGAACATGGGATAATTTTTACCAATGGTTAGGAAAACGAACTAGTGAGAAATGAATGTGATACGTTATTTTGAATATATATTAGTAAGAAGAATGATATGCATTAATTAACTGATACTGTTTATGATTATCGTTTATTACACTTATTACAGTTACTTATTACTATATCAACTATAGTTAACTGAACATATGTACCCAGATAATAATCTGTTTGCTAAAGATTGAAAATGTTATTGGGGGATAACCCCAATGTTGACCCCAACCCCCTCCCAACACCAATCCTGATCCCAACCCCACCCTAAATTTCAATCCTTATCCCAATTCTATTCTATCCTCAACCCTATAAAACTCAATATTTTTTTCTTTAAAAAGTCATGTGATTCATGGACACTGTTAGTTCTGCCTCAAAATATTTATCAACTCAAAAGCTATTTAGAAATATGCATATTTGTGATTGTTGCATACAAATGGAAAATGGGTTAGATGTTTCAATAGAGGGAAAAATGTATCACTTTTACTATTTCTTCCTCTCTGTTGCTACAAGCAGTAAAAAGGTATATAATTAGAATGGAGAGGGCATGGCTGGAGGGCAAGAATGCAAATAATGGAATTATTGTTGTGCTTTTATGATTCAGGCTCTCCTTCTATTGTATATGCATTATATGTGTATGTCACATCCTGTGTGTGACATTAAAATGCTCATTTTGATATTTTGATCAAATATTGGATCTGTAGATGCCTCCTAGCCTGGTTTATTCACTGTTTGAGAGATTTAGACTTGCCCCACCCATTAGAAGTGAGATTTGACCCCAGGGCACAGATGAGACTGATCAACCTTAAATCCACATTTAGAGTACTAAGAGTTGAGTTGAACTCCCAATTAAGTTGGCAGGATCAGCACAGAAGTGGAACAATCCATCAGTATATGTTAATGATAAGGAAGTCAAGAACTGAAAAAGTAAATCAAGGCTAAATCAATGTTGGCTTGCTGCCCCAAAAGGGCTCTGATATAGCTGTATGCATTAATAGGGTAATAAAAGCTCTTGGCCCCTTACTCAAGTCAGTTCAGAGCAGCCACTCAACCATCCATCAGCATTCTTCATACAAAGAAATGAAGTTGTATCGTTGTATATTTTCTGTAGCAACTGCAGAAGCAGCAAAAAGCCAATAAATCTGAAGGCTTTGAAAAGCTACAAAATGATTCAAATCCACCTTGCTCACAAATCTTCTGGAACTTTACAGCTTAGCTGAGTTCCTCAACTTGTCCAACAGAAGATTCACAGAGATTATATTTGGTTCTTTATTACATACAAGAAGGAAGCCATACAAAGAGCTGATTGCTTACTGGCAGTGAGAAAGGGGCGTTGTCTTACCTGAACGCCTTTTCTCAGCATGATGATGGAGAATCCACGGATGGGTTGTCTTAATCTATCTGCTCCAATTAGACTAAGTCTGAAATTTAGTACCGCCCCCTCTGTGCCAACTGCACCCCAGTTTTAGGCTAAGGCGATACCCAGACTTTAGTCCGACGCGTCTGAACAAATGGGGACCAGGCCAACTGACCTAATGGGAGGGAGTGGATTCTCCATCATCATGCTGAGAAAAGGCGTTCAGGTAAGACAACGCCCCTTTCTCCAGCATGATTGGATGGAGAACCCACGGATGGGACATACCAAAGCCCTGTGTCCCTAGGGTGGGGAATTAGATTGGGCCTGGTTCCCACCCAATGTTAATGCGTGTTCTAGGACCCTGCGGCCAAATGAAGCCGTAGAAGATGCATATATATCCCTCTTGTAGTGCCTGGGATCTCGCAGTGACTGAGACTGGTATGCCAGAGAAATACAAACTCTAATCCACCTGCGTATTGTGGCTGAAGAAACCTTCTGACCTAGTGATGAAGGGTGATAGTACACAAACAGAGCCTCTGTTCTGTGGAAAGATGAGGTTCTCTGTATATAACAATATAAGCCCTGCGCACATCCGATTTGTTCCACTGAACCTCTATCTCATTAGATGGGTTAGGACAGAAGTCCGGCAAAACTATTTCCTGAGATTTAGGATACAAGGACTTGACCTTAGGCACGAAGGAGGGGCCTAGCCTAAGGGTTACCCTGTCCTTATGGAATATACACAGGTCCTTCCTCACTGAAGAGTAGCCAGTTCAGATATCCTTCTCGCTGAAGTTACAGCAACAAGAAATGCCACCTTCATCGATAACTGTTTAAACAAACCAGTGTCAATAGTTCAAAGGGTGCGAAACAAGAACCTATAAACCTGATGAAGATCCCACGAGGGGTATCTATGTACAGTTGATGGTCTGACGTTGTTAGCTCCTTTTAGGAAGGAGCGTATCATAGGGTAATGTGTTAAGGATTCATTGCCACAGGAAATAACTGTGGCAAGTGATGCTACCTGCCTGCGGATGGTGCTTGTGGAAAGCCCTTTGTCTAGACCATCCCTCAGGAACTCCAAGATAACTGGCATTGAAACCGCCAAAAGGTCAATTTTTCGAACTGAACACCAATTACAGGAGTCTCTCCATGTGGCATCGTATATTCTATTCGTCGAGGGTCACCTAGATTGCTGAATCATAGCTATGACCCTTGACGAATATGAGTCTCAGCCTAAGGCCTGCCTCTCAAGTGCCAGACGGTTAACTGGAGTCATTGAGGGTCTGGATGGCGTAGTTCCCCCTGAATGTGGGAGATGTGATTTGCTGGGATCCTCCATGGAGGTGATACGGAGAGCTCCATCAGGTCGGCGACCAAGAGCGTCTCGGCCAATGCGGCGCAACCAGGAGGACCTCTGCTCGTTCGCGAAGGATCTTCCTGATCGTGGCAGGAAGAAACGGCAGAGGAGGGAAGGCACAGAGCAGTTCCCTGGGCCAGGGACTGCGGAGTGCATCTGTTCCCTCTGCTGATGGAGGTGGGAACCCAGAAAGGAATCTGGGAAGTTGTGAGTTGGTGGGGGAGGCAAAAGGTCTAAGGTTGGGGAACCAAACCTGTCCACGATCTCTCTGAACACCTTCGGATCCAGCTGCCATTCAGAATGATCCACGGTTGCTCTGCTCAGTGAGTCCGCCTGCTGGTTGGTCACTCCGGATATGTACTCCGCCCTGATGGAGGGAAGATTCAGTTCCGCCCAGGACCCCAGCAATTTGGCCTCCTGCATGAGAGGCCTGGACCTTGTCCCCCCTTGTCTGTTGACATGGGCCTTGGCTGTAATGTTGTCGGTTAAAATCAGGACATGTTGGCCCTGTACTATATCGGTGAATCTCTTTAGGGCCATATGTATGGCTCTGAGTTCCAGCCAGTTTATATTGTTCCTTAGGTCCTGTTTGGACCACCGACCTTGAGCCCAGTGCGTGTGAAGGTGTGCCCCCACCCAAACAGGCTTGCATCTGTGGTAATGGTAATCCTGTCTGGTTCTAATACTGCTCCCCGTGACAGCGCCGGGGAGTCCCACCATTGAAGGGAGTTCAAGTCTCTGAAATGGAAGGAGAAGCCATGTAATTCTCTGGCATGGAGGTATGCCCATGGCACAATTTGCACGCAGGACACCGTCTTCCCCAGTAGCTGTGATACGGAGGCCAATGTGATTACTCTGGCCCTTAGGATCCGACATACAAGAGTCTGAATAGAGTTCCTTCGGTCCTGAGATAGGTAGACCGTACAATTGTCCGTGTCTATAACAGCGCCCAAATGGAGGAGCTGGGTTGTTGTATGACTTTTCTGGAAATTAACAGAAAACCCGTGCTCCTGAAAGACCTTGATGGCTAGGGCGAGGTCTGACTGAGCGTTTCGGAATGATGATGACTGAATTAGTATGTCATCTAAATAGCATTGAATTCTGATTGGAATTTGTCTAAGGTGGGCTGCGAGCACTGCCAGTACCTTGTAAATACCTTCGGTGTCGATGAGAGGCCAAATGGTAGGGCTCTGTACTGGTAATGGGCATAGCTGAATCTGAGGAATTTGCGGTGGTTAGGAAACATGTCTCAGTTAGGTCTATTGAGGTAAGAAAGTCACCTTGCCTGATGCTGGCCAGGATTGATTGAAGTGGTTGCATCTTAAACTTCTTATACCTCAAGTAAGATTTAGACCTTTCAAGTCTAAGATTGCCCTCCAGCCCCCCAAGTCTTAGGGATGACGATGAGGTTTGAGTAAAACCTTCGTCCTTCTTGGTCTTGTGTACTGGTTCAATTGCTCGTATTTGTAATAAATGAGCTATGGCATCTGACATAAAGTCAGCCCTGGACCTGCTCGTTGGGATAGGGCAAGAGCGGAATTGTCAGGTGGTTGAGAACAATTTCTAGTCTCAAACCCTGTTGACAGTGTCTAACACCCATGCATCTGTAGTGATGGCTGTCCAAGTGCTGGAATAAGGGACCAGCCGGCATCTGTAGTGGTGACTGCCCAAGTGCTGGAATAAGGGGCCAGCTGGCTTCCTATGGGAAGTGAGACTGTGAGGTCACTTGCCTCGTTCAGAGGAACGGCCCCTCGGTCTTGAAGGGGCCACTTGGCCTGGATCTGTGGTCTGCTTCTGCATGCTGAACGATCCTGCTGTCGTTCTTGTCTCTGAAAGGAATAGAGGGATGCCTGGGCCCAGTCCCAGGATGGAGCTGGTCGAAAGGCAGCCTCCTGTAACTGCTCTGTGACATGAGTTAACCAGAGTTTTACGTTTGTCCTTACCTTCAGTTAAGTATGGTCCTAGTGCCTTACCACAGAGATGTCCACCTGTGTAAGGTTTAGAGGCCAGACGCCACTTGGTCTTGGTGTCTGCTCGCCAATTCCTGGGCCAAAGGAACCTTCGTGCTGAGATGTCTGCAGCGATGGTCTGGCAGTGTATCTAGCCATGTGCAGAGAAGCGTCGGCTAGGTACTGGGATGTAGCCACTAACTTACCCAGATTTTGGTGAGCTCTGAGCTGGTCTGGAGGGATCCTGTCCTGGAGCTCACGTAACCCAAGGGCTGAAGCCCTAGCGAAGAAGGCCATGGACGTTGCTGCCCTTGTTGCCCAGGCTGATGCCAGATGGGAACTACGCAATGCGGAGTCAATCTTTTTATCCTCCGCCCTAAGTGCCTCATTTATGTCCCCAGGGATGTTAACATTGGGAGACAATGAGTTCAAGGCTCATCAATCTCAGGAATCTCCAATAGGGAGGCCAGGGAACGGGCAACATTGAATAATGTTCTCTCTACTGCACCGGGGCTTAAGAAGGATCCTAAGTTCTCCCATTGTTCTTGAACTATATTCAGAAAAAGGGGAGGGCAGGGAATATTGTTCTGCGAGACTGAGGGCTTGGTGTATATGGCGTGGGGAACCCTGGAGGTGGGGTCTCCTGTTCTTGGGGGAGGTTTGCACTAGTGCAGGCCCTGAGTAGCAGGGAATTAAAGAATGAATGGTCAAAGAGACCGACAGGAGGGGTGGGGTCAGAGGGAGTGATGCCCTCGTCCTCAAACAAAATCAGGCCAGATTGTTCAGCCCCTGTAGATTCCAAATCCGATGAGGGATCCTCCATCAAATCTGGAGATTGTGGATGATACGTGGCCTGGGGGGGGTGTCTGTGGTGTTGGAGGCCATAAATTGAGCCACAGCCTGGGCTATCATGGACTGGAGGAGGTTTGGGTTCAGGGCCTGGTTCTCAGGAGGGCGAAGTCCTGCTGCAGTGGGAGTGAATGTGGCCTGGGGCCCTGAGGTGTCCTGACCGGTTATACCCCTCCCTGAAGCCACTGTTAGGTTTGAATCTGACTCAGGAATTCCCCTGGGGGGAGAGGCACTGTACGAAGAAAGGGGCTCCAAAATAGACCTTCCCATCGTGTCTGTCAGATCTGGGGAGGCCGCTCTCAGTCTTTGGCACCCTTCCTCCCTCTGTGGCTCCCTGCTTGGCCGGGCTCGCTTGGTGGTGCTTACCACTTGCCTCTGATTGGCGACTCCTCTTGGCCGGCTCGGTGCCTTTCTCTGCCATGATGAGTTGCTCTGGTCTCAACCTTGGCAAAACGCCCCCCTCGGCGCTGTACTTCACCAAGGGAGTCTACAGAGATACTTCAGCCCAAGAGGGGGATGGGCGGGGAGTTAATGGGCACCCCGATCACTTGGGATCGATCCGGCCCTCCCCGGTCGAACCTGCTCTCTCGACGATCCTGCCACCGATGATGTAATACTGCCTTCAGAAGAAAGTTCCAGGCAGTCTGGCCTCAGCCACACACAAAATGGCCACCAATGACTTCAGGCACACTCAAAATGGCCGCCGAGGCTTCAGCCCCACACAAAATGGCCGCCGGTGACTTCAGCCACCCACAAAATGGCCGCCAGTGACTTCAGTCACACTCAAAATGGCCGCCGAGGCTTCAGCCCCACACAAAATGGCCGCCGGCGACTTCAGCCACCCACAAAATGGCCACCAGTTACTTCCGCCACTCACAAAATGGCCGCCGAGGGCCTCACCCACATACAAAATGGCCGCCAGGGGCTTCAGCCACACCCAAAATGGC
Organism: Crotalus tigris; assembly: GCF_016545835.1. Classification (NCBI taxonomy): domain Eukaryota; kingdom Metazoa; phylum Chordata; class Lepidosauria; order Squamata; family Viperidae; genus Crotalus; species Crotalus tigris. The sequence continues at coordinate 201,686 of NW_024097274.1, forward strand.
TGCTGGGAGGCAATTCAAAATGGCGGCCGCCAATTTCGCGCCCTAAAAAACGGCCGTTGGAAGAAGGCCTTGAGGCCTAGGGTCTAAGCTGCAACGAGCCCTCGTTCAGGTGAATCGCCTGGGCTCCTAAAGCAGCTGGTGGCATGTGATTAGGCCGGCTGGAAAAGCTGTCGTCCAAGGCCTGACAGGCCCTCCCGGCTCCGAAAATTGGGAGAAGGCCTTGAGGCCTAGGGTCTAAGCTGCAACGAGCCCTCGTTCAGGTGAATCGCCTGGGCTCCTAAAGCAGCTGGTGGCATGTGATTAGGCCGGCTGGAAAAGCTGTCGTCCAAGGCCTGACAGGCCCTCCCGGCTCCGAAAATTGGGCCGCGCCCAAATTCTCACCTGCTGCTCTCTGCTGGGGCTGAGGGACCTGGGAAGGCTCCCTCCAGGCTTGATGAGGCTCTGAAAACGACCTAAATCAAAGGTTTGATCTTGCTGTCCCTAACTGAGGAAAACAAAGAAGGGAAAAGGTTCCCCCCCCCCAGAGGGAGAGGATTGTGAGTCTGTCAGCCTGAATAGGCTTCAGACTGGGATAATTGATCTTTCTTCTAGATATAATCGATTCTGAATCAATAATAAAATAACAAATAATAATAATAGCCTGAGCTAAGTAATTAAATAGAATTAAACAGTCTTCTGCTCCAGGAGCGAAGACAAAACGCGTCTTGGGGCAAAGAGACTAAGTCTAAAACTGGGGTGCAGTTGGCACAGAGGGGGCGGTACTAAATTTCAGACTTAGTCTAATTGGAGCAGATAGATTAAGACAACCCATCCGTGGGTTCTCCATCCAATCATGCTGGAGAAGAGTAGTATGACTAGTATGAGTGTTTAAGCTGTGAACAATTCTGTCTTGAATTGCTACATAGACTTAGGATATCACTTGGTGGCTTTGATATATTTTATATAACAGCCATTCCTGTTATATAAAACCTGGCCTGGAGATCATGGGTTTCTACTTCAATAATCTCTGCTTTGACTTGTGATTCTATCCCAGTGAAATAAATACAACACTGTAAAGCCCTATTAGATATCATCCACAATATAAATATTTTTATTTTTACAGTTTATGAGGACACTTACCATACAAAATATTGCCTCTGGGGTAAGTAATATAGCTCCTCTCTTTTTCTTCTTCAGTGAAAAAAAAAAAAAGAATGTGGTTCTTTGTTTTGTAGATGAGAATACAGCCAGCATGTAACCTGAATGCAATAAGAAAGTTAATGCAATTTTCACGCTGGCTTTGTAATGAGATGTTCCTGATGTCTTGCTAAAAGTAAACAAGTTGTGACTTGGAGAATTCACATTGTTAATGGGGCTGTGTGTTATCTGCTGACCACATAAAGAGGTCAACTACATGCATAAAATTGTCTTCATGGCCTCCATAAACACTGCTAATCACTGTGGAATAATCACTGACTTTGAGCCCATTTTGATCTCTCCAGTGTCTTTACAAATCCCTACTAAATTGGAACTTAGAATTTTGTCCTTTCATTCATTCAGGACAAAAGAATTACACTGGTAAATGTTAGCAAATGTGAGCAGTTGTTTAATGTTATTTCTTAGTTTGGTGGAAGGAACTTGTCTTAACATGTTTTTTTTTTTCATTTGTCTCCTGAGAAACCTATATGCAGGTCAAGAAGCAACAGTGAGAACTGGACACGGAACCACTGATTGGTTCAAAATTGGAAAAGGAGTCCGGCAAGTCTGTATACTGTTGCCCTGCCTATTTAACTTATATGCAGAGCACATCATTAGAAAGGCAGGGCTAGATGAATCAAAAGTTGGAATTAAGATTGCCGGAAGAAATATCAACAACCTAAGATATGCAGATGATACCACTCTAATGGCAGAAAGTGAAGAGGAACTAAAGAGCCTCTTGATGTGGGTGAAGAAGGAGAGTGCAAAAGTTGGCTTGAAACTCAACATTAAGAAAACCAAAATCATGGCATCCGGCCCTCTCAATTCCTGGCAAATAGATGGGGAAGAAATGGAGGTAGTGACAGATTTTATTTTTCTGGGCTCAAAGATCACCTCAGATGGGGACTGCAGCCAAGAAATTAAAAGACACTTGCTCCTGGGGAGGAAAGCTATGGCAAATCTAGATAGCATACTAAAAAGCAGAGACATCACTCTGCCAACAAAAGTCCAGGCCATGGTTTTTCCAGTTGCAATGTATGGCTGTGAAAGTTGGACCATAAGAAAGGCTGAGCGCTATAGAATTGAGGCCTTTGAACTATGGTGCTGGAGAAGACTCCTGCGAGTCCCTTGGACTACAAGGTGTTCAAACCGGTCAGTCCTAGAAGAGATCAACTGCTCTTTAGAAGGCCAGATCCTGAAGTTGAAACTCAAATACTTTGGCCACCTAATGAGAAGGAAGGACTCACTGGAGAAGGGCCTAATGCTAGGAAAGATTGAGGGCAATAGAAGAAAGGGACTACAGAGAATGAGATGGCTGGATGGAGTCACTGAAGCAGTAGGTGTGAACTTAAATGGACTCCAGAAGATGGTAGAGGACAGGAAGACCTGGAGGAATGTTGTCCATGGGGTTGCGATGGGTCAGACATGACTTCATAATTAACAACAACAAATCAAAGAATACATGTGTTGAAAGAAAAATCTTCACCAGGGTCCAGTTCAAGCTGGGAATAAACAAAATGGAGACTGCTTTAGAAAAAAGGTTGGTGTTTATTGAAGAAAAGAGACAGAGACAGAGACAGAGACAGTGACAGAGACAGAAAGATGGCTCTGGGAAAGCTGACCACTTGTAGTAGGGAGTGGTGGGTTTTTATATCTTCTTGAGCTTTTGTTTGGAGTTGTTCCTAAACTTTGACCTGAGTCTGAGTGTGCCTTTCTGGTATTCTGATGGTGGTGGGTTAATCCTATTATGTCCCAAAGGTCATATCGTGCTTCCCTGGAGCTATGGCTGATGACTATATCCTGTGGTTGGATTTTTTGGTGTGAGGGATTGTTGATTCTAGGGATCTTTGTCTTCCTAATCCCAGTTTCCTGGCTCCAATCTTTCTGACAAGATTATGATATCTGCATTTCTACAGAGCTGGTTTCTGCTTGGGGGAGGGAGACTTGGGGCTAATAAGAAAAACTGGCAATGCTTTTCTGCCTTTTTAAGATCCTTTGAGGAAATATAATATTTTGCCTTTTTTAATATTTTCTTCTCATGGGGGGTGACTTCCCACAGATGCAAAGGTTGTATATTTGATTGTATAATTATTTGTCTAATAATCTGCCTCCTCCATGACTTCCCACATATCAAGTGGACATATTTTAAAGAAATTCCTATCACCAAACATTTAAAGTTAATGAATCATGAACAGAAAGAATCTATAGAAGGATAAAGAGATAGGCAACAGAAAATAAGGGGATAGCAATTCTCTGTGCTATTGCAACAGTAAAGATGGCTAATTAAATCTGTCAAAGGAAATTCAGGAGCTTCCTGAAATACTTCCTCTTTCTCCCCATCCTCTATTAGAATTTCTCCCCACCCTCTATTCTATTCTTATTTGTATTTGTATTCTTATTCATGTCTGGTACACTTTCTCTATCACAGTATTGCTTTGAGCTGTGATATGAAAAAAAATGGAAAAAACAAAAATGCCATGTCAAGCAGTAACAGCATGCTGAATCTTTACTAATCATGCTTAATTATGTAGTTATGTAGACTTGCAGTCCAGTTTTAAGCATGTCTGCTTCTAAATATTCTCAAGAATGTGTTTAGGCTTACGGGTTAAGGCCAAGTTATGTCATTCTTTGACAATATAGGTAAAAGTTTGGTTATCTTACAGAGTACTGGTTGTCTAAAATTTATATTTCCAGGAATAATTCAACATCCTTCTCAACCATCAAAGCTTTTAAGACTATATCCTGAGTATCTGCACCTAATTGATGCTGACTATCCCAAAAACGTAACTGGATCAAGTCTGAATGGGAGGTTAAAATGAAATCTTACATCGGTAGGGTAGACTGGGAAATGAAGAAACATCTCAAAAAGAGGCAATAAAAAGCTTATTTGAGGGACCGCTTCTCTCCAATCACATCTACTCAGTCTATCAAGTCTGGCAGAAAAGGATGTTATGGGCCTTGTCTGTGAAAAGATGTCATTTGGTGAGTCCCCAAAAGAGACCCTTTTCTGCTGCAGCATTCACCCTGTGGTTGACCTCAGGAAAGACCTAAAGACATGATTTTTCCATTTGACCTGGAGATCTGGGAACATCGGTATGGAGCCTGAAAAGTGGCTCCATTCTAAAGAGACTGAGTGCACTTTCCCATCGATTGGGTTTGTTAATGTTTCTTTTTAATGATTTCTGTTATTTTTTGGGGTGGGGGTGTTGATATAACTTTTGCGTTTGTGTGTTTAACTTTGCATATCACTTAGAATCATGTATGGGAGAGGGGCATCTATATTCTGCATTGTTGCTTTTAAAAAAAACTAGTTGTTTTGGTAACTCCTTGATTTTAGAAATAAATCTCAATGCAGAGAAGATGCTGAGAGAAATCACAGATAAAAAGTAGAATCAAAATAGCAAATTATAGGATAGATAAGTTCTTGTACAATACAGGTACATCCTCATATACCTTACATTCTTAACCCAGAATATCTGTTCATCTATTTTATAACCTAAAGTGTTGGGCAGCTGGTTTTCATCTGTTTTACTCATGGAATACTGTTATAATTTAGAAAACAGTTTTGTGGTGGGAGGATCTAGCTGTTCTTGGATAGTTCCAATTATGGGAATTTATATCCTAATTTTGGATATATTTATCCATCAGTCATCCTTTGATCTTCTTTCTCTTGGGCTTTGGCAGTTCATTGTTTTAGTCTACCATAGCATGTTGGTCACATAGCACCTTTTAATTCATCTACCTCTATATTTGAATGGACTGTTTGTATCTCATTAGACTAAATATTTATCATATGATTTATCATCTACATCATGATCAGTAGAAAAGATAATTTGCTGAACAAGAATAAGTTATATTCCATTCAAACATGGATTCTTTCTAGTTCAGCTGGTGCTTGGTTTCTGATTATATCCAAAATACTCTTCCAACATTGAACTTTACACAGAAAATCTGGAGAAAATGTAGAGTACAATTTGCAGTCTCTCCCCACTCCCTCTCCCTCTCCCTCTCTCTGTAAACAAGGTCAATTCATCCCATAATTTGGAGGGACACATTTCTCCCTCCCAGATTAGTTAGTAAATTAAATCTTTCCTGGGTTCATGGTAGATTTGTTTTTGACATCATTTAAGCTGCCTATGCTTGAAAGACCATGCCAAATATTATATTGGTTAATCCTTTAGATATGCACTAATCCAAGGAGAGGTCAAATCCCCCCCCCCAAAAAAAAGATTTTAAAATGTTGTTTGCCTAGTCACAGGAGTTCTGAGAAAAGTCTTTACGTAGCATTCTCTTTTATAAGCACTTCACTATACATTCATTATTACTCATTATTGCTCATTTCTTTAACCATTCATCCAATACCATCCCTTGCAGTTCCTTTCCCTTAATTCTGCACTTGTCCTTCTTTATTTGCCACCATAGATTTCTGATACTGTATGCTGACAGACTCACAACCACAACAATTTCATAAGAAAGGGAAGAAAGTAACAAGGGTTCTGCCATCAGGCTGATGGAACCCGGAACGGGATGGAACCCAATAAATGGCTGATACAAATGTGTGTTGTCATCAGGGTAGGGGAGTGGGGAATATTATTTTATTATTTTTATTTGTTATTATTTTGGTTTTATTTCTTTTATATTGTGCATTTATGTCCTGTAAGCTGCTTTGAGTTGCCATGTGCAAGTAGGTGGCAATATAAAATTTCAAAATAAATGAAGTAAGTAAATAAAGGAATAAAAGCTTTTGAAGGGCAGAACCTTTATAGTTGTTCTTCCTGAATTAGAATATAAACATGTATGTATTTAGTATGTTCAGATATTAAAGTTTTTGGGAATCCCGGTGATGCAGTGGTCAGAGTGCAGGCAAACTCTGCCCACAGTCTGGAGTTTGGTCCTGATGGGTGTCAAGGTTGACTTAGCCTTCTATCCTTCTGGGGCTGGTAAAATGCGGAGCAGATTGTTGGGAGCAATATGCTGACTCTGTAAACTGCCCAGAGATGCTGTAAAGCACTATGAGGTGATATAGAAGTGTACGTGCTAGTGCTATTGCTATTCTTCAGACAACTACAAAACTAAACTAATTCAGTAATTCCCAATAGCAAACTGTAAGAGGTACAAAGGTGTCATCTCCTTTGAGGAAGATGCCACAAAGCATTCTATTTCTGTTCAGTGCAAGGAGTTGGCCATTTTATTATTTTTTATAGATAACATGAAAAGACAATAGGTTTATTTGGACTGGAGGTTTTATTCTTTCTTTTATGCTGTTTTCTCAGAAAATAGCTCCTACTAGTGTTATAGGGAAAGCTTATTGGGCTCTAACATTGAAGCTTTTTCTTTTTGTTTCTACTTTTCTATGCCACTCCACTTGTCTTAGGATCAGAATTGCTGGTTTGAAATTCTCTCACATCCCTCTGGTGGATGGATAATTGTAGGTACATGCTAAGATATTGTTATTTGATGGCTTATGGAGGGGGTTGTTGCAATTGATGCAATACTCATGCCCACTGTTCATATAATTTATTATGTAAGTATAGATTTGTACTTCATTATATAAGGAGAAAACTTTAATATGTCACAACGGATGGTATTTGATATGAAAGATGGTATTTCATTAATAAACAAAACAGAGAGCCCTTTCTCTTTTTAATAATATTTTATTAATTTTCCAATTTTACATTTAAGTATTTGAAAAGCAACGTGGTGGCTGTGTTAATCAATAGTTCAATAACATACAAAAATCTTTAGTACAAATCTCAAGTTACAACATCAAATATTTCCTCTCTTTTTCCCTTAATATCTACTATCTCATATTTAAGCTAATACACTTCTTATAATATCAACTAAGTAAAAACATCATTATTACATTTATCAATATTTTTAGCTTATACATATCTTAATTACTTTTACATTCAATCTTTATAGACAATCAATGTCCTGTTATTGATTTCCCCCCAATTTTTAGCTTCCCATCAATATTCCAATTTAACATTTGATATTAATAATTTCCAGGCTTTATATAGCCAAAGTTTCCCTTATCTCAATTCACAACAGAATATAATATTCAAAATACACATTTTATCTATTTGAATATAGTCTTGTTCTATTTCCTAAAAGTTATCTATTTCCCACCATATTAAATCATCTAATTAATAATATAGTATCCATTTAATAAATCAACACTATTATATATATTGTCTGGGTTAGTCAATAAATCAAACATATTCATATTTTTTTTTTATTTTGAGTCTAATTTTTAAATATTAAACAAATAGAATCCTTATTTTCAACTAGTTTCCAAATTTTAAATTTAATAACCAAAATTCCTGTTATCTAAACTTCTCCCTTTAACCCTCTAAATTAGTAATATGAAATTCTTTCTAATAAATCAAAACCCCAACTTTCTTCAGCCTTATTCTGGCTTTCTTTCTTTGCCAATTAGCCTTCCATGTCAACACTTTTAAATCATCAAATAGATCTCCCTCTATTATTATATATTTTGTTTGGAATAAGAGAGACCATTTAGTTGCCATTTTTTTGCAAGGGCTATCCCATTTTTATTCATTAAATCGTCTCCCTATTATTCCAATTCCCCACGATTGTCCTGATATGTTTATATTCCATTCAATCTGTTCTTCTTCTTTCTCATATTTCTTCTGATTTATATAGAAAGTTTTTTCCATTTTCAGCATTGTCACTCCCTTTTCTGGATTTTCCATTAACTGTATTTGTTGATCAATTGAGTCCTCTGTCTTAGTATTTGATTGTTCCACTTCTTCTGTTATCTTCTGCGTTGTTAGTTCTTTGGTTGTAGTCAAAATTTGGGTTTGTGTATCTAAGCTGGCATCTTGTTCTTTTATGTTGGGTCTTATTTTGTCACAAGCTGAAACAGTGGTTTCATGTATTGCTTTCAACATGGAGAGAGCCCTTTCTTTGTTCAAAAAGTGGTAGCGAAGTAAATTTAACCTGACATTATCTGCTACAATTTTGCTAGTGGGCTTTTCCTTAAGGAATCAACCTCCCGTTAGCATCATATTCTACGTTGGCCATTAACTTGTTTTCACAATTGATTTTCCAAATTCAGGAATATATAGGTAGAATATCCAAATGTATATATGTTCATAATTATTGGTTGTAAAACAGACTTCCCTTTTGTCCCATTTTTTGTGGAAGAAAGCTAAATAGCATGAATCTCTGGGGGTTAGATATGAACATATGAATATACAGAGAGCTTTCTGTGGCTGTCAGCTGCCAAGGTTTTGCATGAAAGCACCAAGAGCATTATTGTTTATCAGATACATTTACTAAGCTTAAGAAGTAGATGGCTAATATATAGGATACAGAAGGCAAAATTAGAAGAAACAACAAGAGATTAAAGAAGATTGATAGTAATATCCTAAACACTTCCTGTTTTCCTCTTCTATTTATATTTTCAGCATCGACCAGGGCATCAAATCTTGGGAAATTTTGGAATCGCCTTCACCTCTAGATGTTCTTTAGTTGGGTCTAAAAGGAAAAGCCAAGGCTAATTATATTTGGTGCACTTGCTCCTGAAAAAACAAACAAACAGAAGAAGAAGGTTATGCCGGTAATCTGGGGAAAGATTTTCAAGACAAAGAAAATAAGGTCCGGTTGCATTTGTGGAATCATTGAAGTGTTATTTGAATAGTTAAATATGGCAAATCTACAAAATAGACTCTTCCAACAAAATATAGTCACTTCTCACTCTGCCTCCCTGTCAGCCAACTCAGCCAAGAGGGCCCTTTTTCGTTGAGGAAAAGCAGCATTCTCTGGCTAAAATGAAGGAATCACTTTCTTTTACCACAAATGAATAACTATTTCCCAAGCCTAACAATGATAGGACACTTTTTCTCCCCAATCTGCTAATTGAAGATGCCCACAATTTACAGTGTCATTTTTGGATATATTGCTTGAATAGATGTGTTCTTAATTTTGCTCCTCTGACCCTGGAGTGCTCATCTTGCATTACTTAAATATTCCTCCAATATTCTTCCCAGATTATTTTATAAACATCAGTTTAGCAACTCTATCAGATGATTGTTTGTAGTAGCAATTATTTAAATCAAAAGCATGGACCATTATCAGACTATTAAGCAAATCTGCTTTTTTCGTCCATCTGTTGCATCCTTCCATACCTTAAATGTTATCCAGAAATGCAAATGACATGACAGAATAATTAGCACAAAATATGAATCATGAGTTAACTTGGAGCCAGAATTTCTGTAATGGGATTGCCATCTGATTTCAAGTTTTACATGTTATTAACAACTGCTTAAGTATACTATATTCAGCAGGGAGTCATATGTAACTCTGCGTGCCCATGTAACACTTCTGCTTTACAAGCTACCAGTAGGCTTTACAATTCAAGGTGTTGGTTATACCCATAAAGCCCTTTATAGCACAGGAAGATTTGTCTCCAGTTGTTTCTGCCTATTCCACACAGCCCACCAGAAGCCTACCCATTCTCCAGGTGCCTTCCTTGAATCAAAATCATCTGATGGGACCTAGGATGTTGTTGCATCTACCTTATGGAACGATCTCCCCCGTCTCCTCTAAATTTTACTAATCCTGATCCTGTTAGCTTTTAGAGATGCTTTCATGATCAAGTTGTTTTTTTCAAAAGTTATAGCCAGGAAGTTAGAGGAGCTTATCCTTGGATATGCTGATATGCCCTGATCGTCATTTTTATTTTTTGCTATTTTTGTTGTTGGTAATGGTATGTTGCCTGGAATTGCATTTTTACAAGTTGGATATGTTGATATGCCCTGATCGTCATTTTTATTTTTTGCTATTTTTGTTGTTGGTAATGGTATGTTATCCGAAGTTGGATGGCCATCTAAACTTATAAATAAATAACAAAAATACCCTATGGTCCCTAGGCTATTTAATCCTAAAATGCTAAGCTAGCCTTTCAGTTAAATATAGTACAAGCAGGATAACTGTGGGACTATACCCTCCCTTTCTTATAGTTAAGTCAAGCAGTCATAGCAGCAGCCTATTATCACTGTTGATCACACAGAAGTTACCAAATCTAGGCTGGAAAAAAAAATCACCCAAGACCTGATAATTCTATATATCACTCTGGGAATACGTTGTGAGATATTGTAAGCGCCATGTTACAAGTTAAAAAAAATTGAAAGGCAGGAAGGAAATTTTATTGATATGTGTGGGATTGGGCAATGAAAACTCTCTTGAGAGTTCTCCCTAAGAGTCTCCTTTTCTTTCTTCTGAGCCTCCAGATTTTTTCCCTTATCTGTCCCTCCTAAGGCAGACTTTAGAAATATATATTATATATTTATATCCTGCCTTTATTATTTTCACAAATAAATCAAGGTGACAAACACATCCAACACACCTTCCTTTACCTATTTTCTGTACAACAACCCTGTGAGATGAGTTGGGTTGAGAGAGAATGAGTGGCCTACGTCACCTAGCTGGTTTTCCTGGCTAAGGCGGGACTTGAACTTATGGTTTCTTGCCTTCTAGACTGGTGCCTTAACCACTAAATCAGGTATGTCAAACGTGCAATGTCACGTGACGTTGTGCGACACATCACAACTTTTCCCCCATTGCCGGCAATGGGGTGGGCGCGGTTTCACTATGATGCACTAGATCAAACCAGTTCTAATTCAAGGAAACTGTATAGATAGATAGATAGATAGATAGATAGATAGATAGATAGATAGATAGATAGATAGTTAGATATAAATTAACCTCTGTTTTCTGTTTCACTTTTAAATTTTCTAACTATTGGTTATTGTTTTATGTCCTTTTTTAAATAAAAAATGAAATACTAGACATCAACTATGTAAGCAATTTCAGTGGAAGAGTGAAAATAATAAAATTTTGGCTTATTGGTGTTTACATTGTTTACATAGCTAAATAGATCACTCTAAGACTGGTAATAAATAATATTTCTTATTCTCATATTTTGTCCAATAATTGACCCATTTTTAGGGATTGTTAAATTCTCAACCACTTCAGCATTGAAAGAGATAATCAAGTAATACACATAACATTTAAAATCAATATGAAATGGGAGAGAGGAAAATTGCTGTCCAGAGTCATAATAGATTGGGGCAGTTTATAAATCTCAAAAATCTCATAAATAAATAAATAAAGCACGGCAGCTTGCATTGACAATCAAGTGTCAGACGGATGCAGTCCAGCTGAAATGATCAAATTGTTTCAGACCACTCAGCTAATTGAATGAGAGCTTAGTTATTTCCTATATAACTGAAACTCTATTATAATTAGTCAAGGAAATTGATGATACCAAATGAAAATTAAAAAAAAATCCAGAAAAAATAAACAATGATGCAGAAGCAATGACAATGGAAACATGAATGGTTTATTAAAATCAATGCAGAATGTATTGCACTAAACAAGATCATTCAAAAGTGATCAAAGATGATATTACAAAGTGCAACTGTCAGCTTAAAGAAACACTGAATAGAACAAAACCACAAAAGAATAGTTCTTCAAGATCAAGAACGTGGACACTTCAATCACACAAATCAGCATGAAATCTTAGAGGGCATCAATTACTTTTCTATTCAATTACATGCTGACAGTGTAGAGCAACTGGACACATCAACTCTCCAAATGCTGATGATATAATTTCAACAGAAGTAGACATTTTTCACCGTCTTTAATATGGTAAAGCAATGAGCTGGATATAACCACAGACATATTCTCCAATTAGTGAAATGCACCAAATATTAGCAAATCTGTAACAAATTGCAGTACTTTTTTTTTTTTTTTTTTTGAGAAGCCCAAATTATTATGGCTGGTCTTACTGTCAACCAGATATATAGACTGGATTTGTCATTTTTATCCACCTATTTTATTATTTATTTATTTAGCATATGGCATACAAGGCCAGGGAAGCTGCAATGACCTCCACCTCTTTTCCACCAGGAAGAATCAGCGCTGGTTCTAGCTCCCCACCCAGAACGCAGCCAGCAGTTTCCCTCCACCGAAATGACAGTACCTATCTATTTACTCACAAGCAATGCTTTCAAACTACTAGGTGGGTGGGAGCTAGGGACATATCCTGTCCCATGGAACTGGACTTCAACCACCCGAGTGCTGGCAATTGCTCAGCACATCCAGCATCATTAAGCCTCGGGGCCACTGCATCCCCTGCTATCCACCTATTGAGTTCTATTAGTAGCATAGTAGTAGTATTTTGATTTTTGTTTACTGTACTGTACCATCAGCTTTTTGTAATTCAAACAATTCTTGAATATTTAATAAGTAAATCATGGTTAAACAAATCCACACCTGTATTTGAATTTGTATGAGTTCTTACAAATCTCATTTGCTGTGTCGTTGATTGGCAGGTATTTGATATACTTAGTGGTCTATCTCTCTACCTGGATCTAATTTAGACCTCTAGTTATCTTCTTTCTCCTCTTGCCCTCTTTCATAGAACATTATATGACCTTCTTTTTATACTTAACCCAGCCACTGTTAAAAATATTGAAGGTCCATTACAAGTAGTGCTTTGTTTTTCATAGAATAAGATCTGCAGGGGATCCTCAGGATAATTCAAATTGCATCACTAAGCAATGTGGTCCTAAAGTGCAACACTACAGAACTACCTCACTTAGAAAAAAGCAATCCAGGCAGTTCTGGTTGCCATTGTAACCCCAGGATGCACACATCAGTGGGCAGAAGCAGGAGTCCAAGTGAAGAGGTATGTGTGTGTGTGTGTGTGTGTGTGTGCATATGTGCGCATGCCAGGGGCTGAAGGGGGTACGGGCTTCAGGCAGGGCAGTGGGGCAGTGAGAAGGCTGGCACAGGCCGCAGGGGAGCAAGCAGAGGCTGTAAGAAGGCAAAGGATGATGCAGGCATGTGCAAACTATAGAGTGTAGGCAGGGAGGGACTGCTATGGAGTACAAGATTCCTGGGATCTCACAATCCGTAACTGGCTACTTTGTGTTTGTGGGAAGCCAGCAGGTAACATCAGAAATTGGGATCACGTGAGTGCAGGGACACTGCAAAACCTAGAACTTTGAGGACCCGTTTTAACTTCCTCTTGTCCATTGTCATTATGACTTTGAACATTGAACAAATAGTGGTAACCCATGGAAGGTACATGCCTAAGAATCAAATACTCTTGTGCTTATCCATAAATGTAAAATTTAAGGAATAATGTTAGAAAAGAAAAGAACAGAAAAAAATACCTCACTAATTTCAATGAACAGCAGTTTAACAGCTATATTAGATTATATTATAAAATCCACTAAAAATTCTTCCTAATAATTTCTATAGTCAAGTGGGTCGTTTTCATTCGCAACCTAATTACTCTTGCCATCTACATTTATGCTTCACGTGAGAAAAATGTTTAAGCATTATTTTTAATGAAAAAGTTAGGTGCAATGCAAAAAAACCCAAAACTTGAATTTTGCTTATATAAATCATATTAAACAAGGCATATATTCTAGATGTAAACTGTAGGCTTAGTACAATTAGGACTTTAGTGTCCTTGTTTATTCTCATTATATCACATTCACAGAGATATTACAAATAGCTTTGAGCTTTGAATTCTCAAAACTGTTGACCCATACCAATACATTCAGCATTTGAGTTTATTTTGCTAATTTCCTATTGACTATTTAATGAAAATAAACTTAAGCCAAGAGTCTTCCCCTGCATAAACAATAAAATTCCTGTCATGCTAACATTTGAGTGTGTCTACATTTTCCTCACTGACTATCAGACTGTACAAACTCTTCAAAGAAATATCAGTGCAGGATTCCATTTTGTGCTCAGTAATTTAATCACTGCACATTTTGATTGATTGGTTGCATTTTTATTCCATTATTCATATAAGTACTGTTTCTCAAACTGGGTCATGGTAATTAGAGGGAAAGGCCCTGTCAGCAGGTTCATAATCCAAGCAGACAAGTATCATAAGAGAGAATTGGAAGAGTGAGGGTAGTGCAGTAGCTGAGATCTGGATTAGGAGCCTGGAAATTCAGGTCCAACTCTACCCTCAGTCACGGGCTTATTGGAAAACCTTAGGCCAAACGCTTTTTTTCATAACAACCTTTCCCACAGAGTTGTTATTGTGAAAAAAAATAGGGAATAGTGCACTATGCATGCAGACTTGAGCTTCTGAGGTGGGGAAATGAAATTAAAATCCAGTCAATAAATAAGAAGAGGGAGGAAATAGGTTCTCAGAATACACAGCTTAACTCACAAAACAAAATGGATTCCTGATCTGTTCCTGTGCTCTCAATTCCTATTTCCATGTTTAATAGTTATATGCTGATTTCAAAATCAAGAACTTTTAAAAAAGCAATTAAAATATCAGAGTCATTTTTTCCCTTGAATGCAAAGTAAAACATGATTGGTTCTGCTCACTGCCCAGAGTTCAATCCTGATTGGCTCAAGGTTGATTCAGCCTTCTATACTTTCGAAGTTGGTAAAATGAGGACTCAGATTGTTTGGGGAAATAGGCTCTGTAAACTGCTTAAAGAGTAAAGTGCAGTAAAGCAGTCTGAAGCAGTATATCAATCAGGGGTCTTCAAACTTGGTCCTTTTATGACTTGTGGACTTTAACTCCCAGAATTCCTTAGCCAGGCACTCTGGCTAAGGAATTCTGGAAGTTGAAGTCCACAAGTCATAAAAGGGCCAAGTTTGAAGACCCCTGATATAAATCTAAGTGCTATTGCTAAATGCTATGACTTTGAACATACCTGTGCAAACACCACTTGAAAACAGTAACATCTGTTATTTTGAATAACGATAACATCTCATAATTATAATTGGATTGTTTGGGCCAATGTATTTTTTTCCAATCCTTTTGTATGTATGTGAATGTATGTATGTCCATGTGTATATAACAACTTCATATAGAGTTATGGAGGACATCTATATAATGTTTAGTATAATTTTGGTTGATGCTACTAAATATATTAACTCTCAGTGAGGTACCTGTTGTTATAGTTGACAGAACTGAAGATGAGAAAGACAATCCTATTCTACAAGGTACCTCATCAAATTCAAGGCAGAACAAAGTTTGAATCCCAGTAGCTTTATTTAGTAACTGAAATAAATCCTTAATTCTGCACTACAATGCTGAATTATTATATGAAACTATAGCATTAGATAGAATTCTATGAATCATGCACCAAAGGGAAGGAGGTACACATCACTTTGCAATTTTCCTTTGCCAAATTCATCACACTGAGATATCTACTTCGTAAATTACATCAGAAACAGCTTCTGATGAGGTTTCATGGCAAACTAGAAGTCCCCATAGGAGCAGGGGTGGCTTTCAAAGGTAAGTGGCCAGCTGGTGAATTCTGACCAGCAAAAACTCTCTGGAAAGATGAAGCTCACGGCTATAATGCAGCTTATATAGACATAAAGTTCACATGAACCTTATTTCTTAGCAACCTTTGGATGTAACTAATGCCTAGCCAAATAGAGATTTTTTTTGAGTAGCAGGATGAGATAACTTATTTTTTTTTTCTGGATTATGAAGCAATTAAAAAAACAATCTTAAAGACCTTGGTAAAAGTTTTAACAAGAAATTGTTATAAAAAAGTTTAAAAGGGACAGTTATTAAAATATACTAATAGTGACCACTAGAAAAGTGGAAAGAATAGAGGGGAAGAGAAGATCAGTAGAACAACCTGCAGAGAGAAGAATTAACCAGATTTGCTTCAGAAAACGTTTGAGCAACTGAGCAGTAATTTAGCTAAATCACTGTTTAAAAGATGGAAAGATCTGTAAAACAATTTGATAAAGTTTATAGAATAAATTTGAGACTTTCAGGAATAAGAAATGTTCCAAGGGAAATTTTGATATTCTTGTCAGGAAAAAGACAAGAAAAGAGATTTTGCAGCAGCATTTATATGTAAGACTGAAGATACGGATATAATTCTTCTTAAAGATATCTCTATTAAACTTTTGCATAAGAGAAAAAAGTATTCTTTTTTGATGGAGAGAATAAAACAGAAAAAGATCCAATTTCAATGGGATCAATGGAAGGAGTGATTTTTACTCTTAAACAGCAGGTGTTTCAATTGAATTCTGAATAGAATTCTGAATAGAATTTCTAGGGGGGGAATCAAAGCAGAATTAAAAGAGATTCAAATGGAGATGTCAGAAGAAACTGAAACAAAAAACTCAAAGGAATGATACTGAACTTGGGGCTACAGGTATTGCTTTTTCTAAATTTTTGACTTGGTTGTGGATTACAAATGCTTAATGTGGAATGTAAATGGAGCAAACGCTCCTCAAAAGGAAAAAAAAATCATTATTTGAAAAAATTGAAGAAAGATATAATTTGCTCATAATAAACACATATCAGGTAAAAGGACAAAAATATTTGACTTGTAAAAAAATTGGATGAAGAATTTATTTTAGCAGGAATATAAACACAATGAAGTTGTTTTGTATATAAATCCCAGAAATACAATCAGAATTTAAATTATGAGCATGGTAGATTTTTTTTTAAGGTGGAAATTAATTTGAATGGAACCAAGATTTTTGATATTGAGAATTTATTATTAAAAATAACTAATGGAGAAATTAATAGGTTCCTCTTAGGAAAATTGCTGCTTGATAGGGGATTGGAATGGAGTAATCTCGCCGCCGCAATTGGACATGATTTCTGAGAAAAAATATTAAAATCTGTGAAGGCAAATTACAAAGTTTTCTTTGATTGGATGGACAGTCTTGGCCTGGTTGATAATATGGAGGCAGAAAAAATAGTAGTTCAAGAAAGTATAATGACTCTTCAGGAAGACAGCAATTTTCAAGAATAGACATAGATTTGGACTTCAAAGAACTTGGCTATTGGGGTTTCTAAAATAGAAATATTACCAAAACGTTATCAGATCATAATCCTATGAGTTTGCTTTAGAAAAGAAAATCAAATTCTTTTAGATGGAAACCAAACAAAATGTAGCTACAGAAAGATGCTATAATGGAGGATTGTAAAAAGAATTAAAATATTTTTTTAGAATAATTGTTAAAGGCACTAATTTAAGAATGTTGGGGAGGCAAATAAAGCTATTACTATATTATACAATATAGTGGTCAACTTAAAAAGAAGAGACAAGATAAAATACAATGAAATAAAGAGAAAATATTTTTAATTAATTTACATTAATTTACATTAATTTTAATTAATTAATTTAAATTACATTAATCACATTAATGTACAATGTGATCATACAAAAAGCATTTCATCAATATTATTATTCTTTGTAAAAAGGAAGCGTCCTCTCTCTAGAATAAAAATAGATGACTATCTAAAGAAATAAAATTTTCTGAGAATTACAGAGGAGCAAAGGCAGAATGTGAATGGACCTATAACATTAAGGAAAGTTTCTGAAGCTATAAAAAAGATTAAACTAGGAAAGGTGCCTGCAGCAGATGGATTATTAGGTTCTTATTATACATGTTTTGGGGATTAACTTTTACAAGTTATACAAAACACAATGAACTCTGTACTACAGGGAGGAAAGATGTCAGAGAATGAGACAAGGCCAATACAGTATGAATATCCAAAGAGAAACAAGTTTTGACTTTAATAAGAAACTATAGGCCAATTAATTATTGAATAATGACTACAAGTTGTTCAGAAAGATTTTAGCTGATAGATTAGGAAATAATTTTGCAACAATGAATTCATGAGGATTAATGTGAGTTTTTACCTAAAATACAGTTAAAGGATGATGTTAGAAATGTGTTGGACATTTTGGATACCTGAAGCAACATAATGAAAAGCAAGCCTCCTTGATCTACGTAGATACAGAGAAGGCCTTTGAAAACTTGAAATGGGTTTCTTTTTCAAGATTTTAAAAGATAACAGTTTTGTACGGAACTTTATAAAATAGGTAATA
This sequence comes from Crotalus tigris, assembly GCF_016545835.1. Taxonomy (NCBI): domain Eukaryota; kingdom Metazoa; phylum Chordata; class Lepidosauria; order Squamata; family Viperidae; genus Crotalus; species Crotalus tigris. Next base: position 219,751 of record NW_024097274.1, read on the forward strand.
TTGAATTATACCTCGCAAATATTAACACAAATAATTGTTAATGGAGATTTAACAAACTCCTGTAAGATTTAAAAAAAGGAACAAGACAGGGATGTTCACTGACTCCCCTCTTGTCTATTTTCGTTTTTTAAATACTTAATGGCAGGGCTTTTTTTTCTCATAGAACGCCCAGAACGGAGTTCCGGCACCTTTTTGGGATGCAACCTTGGAGGGTAGGCAAGGCGGGTTGTATGACATGTGTGAGTTCCAGCACCTTTTTTTTTTTTGTTTAGAAAAAATGCACTGCTTAATGGAGTTAGAATACATGATGAGTGGATTATGGGCAGGTTTCAGGTTTACTAGGAAGATGGTAACAAATGTGAAAATAGAAGATCAAATAGAACTGATGAATAAAACGGATTTTAAAGTTGAGAAAGAGCTAAAATATCTGAATCATTATGACAAATGTTGAATTACATTCAAAATAATTATGTTAATACATGAAATGAAGTTAAAAATGATAAGTTAAGATGGGAGAAAATACAACTGTCATTGCAGAGAATTTCTATGATAAAAATGAATATCTTGCCTAAAATGATATTTTTGTAGCAGGCTATATCTATTTTTCACAATTGATATACCATTTGTACTGTAGGATATATCTATGTTTTTGTGGGGAAAAAATCCCAAGTTAAATGTAAAACATTACAACATGCAAAGTAAAGAGGAGAAATGGGTTTACCTTATTTGAAATTATATTTTGCAGTTTTCTCATTGGTTTGGATGAAAGAGTGGATGTTGCTGAAAAATAGCAGCCTGTTTGAGTTAGGACATGACTGAGTTTTAGATGGTATAGATATTTGTGATACGATGAATTCAAGATAAAGTTTTTTTTTAAAATATCAGTATTATAGATATGCCATGTTGAGAATATTTAATACATACAAACTCAGTATCTATTGCCTGTAAACTACTTGAATCTTAGCAAAAGAGAATTTTATAGACAAGAAATAATAGGGTAAGTTATCATGAGATACTAAAATTTTGTCAAGGAGACTGTAAAATAAAATCAAGTGAAGAACTGGTGGCAGAGGGATACTGTTGTCAGTGGTTTTCATACTACAATTACTAGAAAGATTTAAAGTAGACAATGAGTTTGAAATAGAATTTTGTACAAATGGTGAACATCTAATTGCTAAAATGTCTAAACTTTTATTGGAATTTGAAACAGAACAATAAATAAAATAAAGTATGATAAAAAGGGATAAATTTTTTGGTTATAATATTCAGATGAGAAAAATATGTGGCTGAAAAGACTGAAATTTACTTGTTATCTGTTAAGTAGAATTTTTATAATTTTTTAATAAAATGTTCACCAAAGAAACTGTTTAGAGTGTAAAATCACTTCAAATTTATATTGGAAATTGGATGGACATGGAAAAAAACCAGAAAATCCTGAATTTAAATATATACACTGATTCAGATTATTTTAGAGATTAATATACCACTGAGACCAGAAGGATTTGGGGGGGGGGATTAATTGCCAAACAGTTGGGAAAAATATGTAACTTGTTATTTTTTTACATTATAACTGCAATTCGATTATTGTTCATATAAAGATGAAAAGATTTGGCATCATTCACAATGGAGCAATGGTTGACAAAGATGATGGAATTTGCTAAAGTAGCTAAATTGACTTCTTTGATTAAAAAAAGTCAATATTTATGTTTATTGCTGACTGAAATAAACTTTTTGAATGAAACAAAAAAAATGAAAGTATGATTTATGGTTTGATGTTTAGACAAGATAGATTGTAGAAAGAAAAGAGTTACATTGCAACCATACAGTAAGAGGTCAATTTATAATTGTATTTATAATTGCTGCAAAGAAGATCAGAAGCTACTTATTTCTGTTTTTTTCCCTATTTTTCTTATGCAGATTTGATCATCCTTTTCAGAAAGACTGTAGCCAGGAAGCTTGGAGCTGATGGGATTAGAAAGGCAAAGATCCCTAGAACCAACAACCCCTCACCCAAAAAATCCATCACAAGATGTAGCCATCAGCCACAGCCCCAGGGAAGCAGGATATAATAGGATTAACCCACCACCATCAGAATACAAAAAGGGGTACACTGAACCTCAGTCAAAGTTCATGCCACAGGAAAAACTCCAAACACAAAAGCCCAAGAAGGTAGAAAAACCCACCACTCCCAGCAACATGTGGTCAGCTGCTCCAGAGCCACTTGTCTTGTGATTCTGCTCTTCAATAAACTACAACCTTCTTTCCTAAAGCAGTCTCCATTTTGTTTATTCCCAGCTTGGACTGGACCCTGATGAAGATTTTTCTTTCAATAGAACTAAAGGTGGAAAATAGATAAAATTAGTAATACTGAAAACAGTCCAGTTAAAATGCAATACAAACAGTTCTCTTTTTCAGAAAATGGAGGGTTTTTTTTTTTAAAAGAGCTACGGTATTACCAGGCAAGGGTAAACACCAAGCTTTATAGAAGTGTGAAACCTTTATGGGAAGGGAAAATATTAAAAAAAAATGCAGAAACTTTATTAATTCACCTGCTGCTTAGAATCTAGCCCCAGCTTTGCCCACTATCAGCTTCTGTTCTATCTCCAAAAGGTTGTGGTCTTTAACAGATTTGTTTTTCTTCTCATAGATCAGTGACCCTTGGAAAAAGGCCTCATATGACCAATTCTTCCAGTTGAATGCTCTATCACAAATATAAGACAATAGTTAACCTTGAACTGCTCCTTAGAGTAGAATATACGCCATTTTAGTCTACTGAAACAAAGCAAAACAGAAAAAGAACCTGTGTGATATGCAGTGTCTGATATTCTTTTGACTACCGCACAACTCATGCATGATGCAATATATTTGCTGTCCTTTTATGTGGCACAAGACAGCTTGTCATCTCAGTTATTATTTGCAGCAATCCTTTCTAATAGTTCTTCCCCTCCACATTGGCTACAGAGAAGTGATGACAGCTAGCATAACAGTATTCAATGTGTGTATGAGCATTACATTTCAATTCCCACCTTTAATACAAATCTGTTTCTAGCACAAGGACAAATTCTTCCCATTAGCATCTAATGTTTGCAACTGCTCAAGCAATTAACTAATGGCATTTTTTTATGATGCATCAGGTTCTTGCTACTCACTACAACTCCCACATTCTCCATTTGTTAGATAATCCTTTATAGTCAGTTGTGAGGTGGCAAAAGTAATAAACCTATGAAAGAATATCAAAGTCATTCTATTAAACTTACTCATTGATTTTCCTTTCACTGTGAATACCCCAAAGCCTCCAAGACTGCAATAAACCTCGACTTTATACAATAAAGCTTTATTTACCTGGATTGCTAGAATCCAGATGTTTCATTCATTTGTATGTAGCTAATATTACCTTGCTAGATGATTCATATTTTTTAAACTGATTGCTAAATTAGTATTATAGTACAAATGAGGGCTGTAACAAAATATAGCAATATGGAATATTCTACTCACGTTGAACCTTACTTCTTTTAAAAATCTATTAACATAATATACACTTCACCTTTCCTTAAGCTCTTGGAGCAGAGCGATACATATCTTTTTTATTTTATTCATTCAATTTATATCCCACTTTTATTTTACACAACTCAAGGCAGTGGGCGTATTGTTCCTGTCTAATATGTTCTCTGTAACTACAATCCCGTGCGATGGATTGGGGTATTACAGGTCATGCTCCAGTGTATACATTACACATTTATACATTACATGACTTCCACACACATACCTTTTGGAATAGGGGAAGATTTTTTTTCTGTTTTTACACATTGCATATATGCAGAATGTTAGTTTTAGAAGCTATTTGGGTCCTGATGCCCCACGGTTGCAAGGGTGAAATCATATAAAACCCCATACATCTGGGCATGGCTTAATGTAAGAACTGTATCTCTCTGCTCCAAAAATATAACAGGAGGTGTATATGCCATTATGATAGATTCTATATATCCCTTCCTGAAATGCTGAGCATCAAGACCTGAATAGCTCCTAAAGCTAATGCGTTCTGTAAATCATCTAAAGTGTGAATTTCATCTGCAGTTTTGATCTAGAAATCTAATAAATTGCGTTGGAATGTGGCCATGGTCAGTTTCTGACAGTTTCTTCTTTTAGCTACATTATTGATCACTATATTAATGTACATATTTCAAGTTGTTTTTCATTTGAATTGTAGTGGTTTACCTGTTTTGAGTCTTTTAAATTGAGAATTATTAATTACAAAAGTGTCTTTTAAAAGCCATTCTAGTCAACATAAATCACTCCAAGTAAATATTGGTGACCCAATTTTCTTTAGACAGTCCCCTGTCCTCTTCAAAAATGCAGCCCCAAAAGAAGGAATTGTTTGCCATTGCCACAAATCTAACATTTACTTTTCCAAATGAGCTTTGCCCCTTATTGTTTAGTTCAAGTTCTTTCTGAATCAAATTATTATATGACTTTATCCTGCTCCAGCAGTTCTTAAGCTTCAACTGACTTCCTCATAAATGGCACTATTGGGCACTATTTCAATATATTATTTTTCTCTTCCTTGTCTCCCTGGTTAGTCCCTGAGGATTTCAATCTGCAAGACCTGACAGCTCTCATCTCTCATAGAGAGAAGAAAGAAAACCATTAGAAAGACCTTAATGCAATATTTTCAACTAGGCTGGACTCTAGGCAGGAACATAGACAAGCCAGCATTCAGGACCAAAGAGACTAAGATCATTTGACTTGGAATGATGTAAGAAGAAAGATGATAAAGTTTTGCTAAAGTACGGTAGGTAGGATATGGGTAATATGTATAGAGAAACATTTTCCCCCTCTTTCACTTTTTAAAACTAAATGCAGAGGGATTCAGGAAGTACTTTTTCACCCAAACAATTATGTGGTGGAATTTTCTGCCATTAAATATGATTGTGGATACTTATTTCAATTAAAAAGAGATTGGATAAGGTCAGAGAAAACAGCACCTATTATAAAATATACTGCACTTTGATGATGATGATGGTGGTGGTGGTGGTGGGCCATCAAGTCATTGTTGACTCTTAGCAACTATCTAGATCATTTTCTCCCTCATGATCTGTTCCTCAACTAGGTCCTTGAGAAACTATAATAGTGTAGTCACAAATACTGTAACAGTCTACCCACCTTGTTGCTTGCTGTCCTCTTCTTTTCTTTCCTTCCGCCTTTCACAGTATGACAGCCTTTTTCAGTGAACTTGATCTTTTGCATAATGTGGGCAAAGTAAGATAATTTGAGCCTGCTCATTTGTGCCTCTGGCTTGCCTTGTTTTAAGATCCATTTGTTTGGCTTTTTTGGGCTGTCCAGACTATTCATAACAGTCTTTTCCAAAAAAATAACATTCAAAATTATTAATACTCTTCCTACATTGCTTCTTCAAAGTCCAGAGTTTGCTTCTATAGAGGGTCACAGGGAATATTATGACTTGCATGATTCTGATCTTTGTAAACAGAGCATAACATTTGGATACCTTTTTTTCCAGGTCTTCATGGCTGCTCTACCAATTCCTAACAAGCCACCAACAAGCTTGCTTGTTTATTTATTTATATTTATTAGCTGCCCAATTTCAGTGAACTCTGAGCAGTAAAAAGTAGAAAAAGCACAAAAAACCCATGCTAAAAAACATGAAGTAGTATGTACAGCCGAGGCTTAAATGATCTGATAAACAATAAAACCAATAACAGGGGGCCCTGACAAATAACAAGTATCAACCACAGGCCTAGGATTAAGGCTAGGTTTTAAAAGATTTTTGGAATGCCAGGAAAAAGGCCATTCTTATCACAAATTACATAGACTAAAGCTTGGCTATCAAGAGATTTTCTATTCCACAGTATTAGACATAATAAAGACATGATAGTCTCAAATAGTCTAACCCTAATTCTATTTTACTATAACCCTATTTTACTGTCCCAGCTTCCATATTTTTTTTCAAATAAGCTTCTAGACTATTTTTCTCCAACTTAGCTTCCTCCAGATTCCAGGTTTCCTAGCCAGAATGGTAATGAAATTATGGCTGCTGGCTCTATTACTCTGATTCCATTAATTAACCTAACTGTCCAGAAAAAAATTAAAAGTGGTAAAATATGCTGTGCGCACATTCTTACAATTTCTAAGAAGTTAATTTTCTTATCCTCTACAAAAGGGCAGGAGCTGTTCTGAAAGAGATTCTGTTGCCATTTGGAAAAGAAATTAATGGCATATTTGTGTAATGACTACAAATGGCATGATGACTTAATGACTTGATTAGTCACTTAGGAGATTTTTTTTTTTAGTTTATCTAGTGTCAGCCATAGAGACTGAAATTTTTTCATTACCCATCCTCTTGTCTTTTAAACTGTGTTTTATTTACCTTCAAATTAGTATAGATTATGTCAGTGTTTCTTAAACTGTGCTCCTAGGACTCTTAGGATCACCCAGGAGCTTGAAAAATCAAAATTATTTTCCAGACATTGAAGATATTTCCAAAAATTGAAAACATCACTCTTCTCACTATAAGTTGTTATTTGTTAAAAAATGCTTCCTAATTTTTTTATATATGTTAACATCTAATGACTTAATATTCTTACTTTTACATGATTCAATAAATATTCTATACCTACTGACATATTCCTTAGAGTGAGCTCCTTTGTGACTCACAAAGTACACCGCTATCCTTATTTACACTTATAAAACTTAACATTAAAGAATTTCAATTCAAGCACAGGGGAATTAGTGGTTCCTACTTGTCCTCAGTTTATACTCAGATCAAAACCACTGTGGCAATGAGCCAATGAAGGATGATTTGGCAAGCACATGTCCAGTCTCATTGGATAGAAGTCCCAGCTTTGAACTACTGCATCAAGGTCAAATAGGCTATACATGTTATAAATGAATAAAATGATGTTATTGTTTTCTGTTTCCTTCATAAAAACAAGTTCTTCTTCAGGCTATGCTGGAAGTGGTTTGCCATTGACTGTTTCCAGGAGGTTTGGAAAGCTTTCCAATTCAAGCTAAATCCTAAGATTCCCTGGATGTATCCTATCCAGATATGAACAACTGAACCTACTTAACTTTGAACAAAGTTGACTAGGTGCTACCACTGAATTGATAGTGTGCCCTAAAACATTATTACTACTCATTCTAGAACTGCGTCTGTTCTGATATTTCCAAAAGGGTTGTAAGAAGGATTATTATTATCCTTCTATCCCGCTATCCAGTCTTAAAGGAGTCATTTTCATATTAACACACTAAAAATCTGAACATCAGCTCCCGGCATATGAGAACATAAGGCTCAACCAAGCAAATACAATTCTGTATGATAACATGAGAAATCTCATTCTGTTCCATAACACTACCACCACAATTACTCTTGGAACATATGCTTTACTTTCCTTCGGCTATTAATGCCAAGGCAGATTTCAACCCATCTGCTTGTGTTTATTTGGGTACATCATCACTGACACCATCAAACATCATCACAAGCTGTTGGACATGATTTAGTGAGCCAGAGATATGATGTAATGCATAGATCTGACATTTGTAGAGGTGTAGATCAGAAATGCGTAGATATGGAGGCTGAAAGCTGAAGGTTAAGATGAAAGTAGGATGGTTAGCCAGCTGGAAATAATGGTAGCTAACATTGGGAATGATTAATTCTAAGACTAAGTTCTAAGCTTGCCCTCATTTATCTCAGAACAAATGTTACCATATCATCATTGGCAAAAACAATGAAATTGGATTGGATTTTGCGGTTGCAAGTGGAAATTCCCTTTTAAGATTGAACTTTGAATATTTGCTGATCATGATAAGACTTTTTTCACTTACTACAGGTAATCCTCATATAACAATAGTAATTGGGACCAGAATATAATTTCATGCTTTTCCACTAAGAAAAGTATAACATTATATGACCATGCTACTTAGCTATGGAAACTCCAGCATTTCCAATTGCCATTAAATGAATCATTGTTTAAGGTAGCACTCCTTAAGTGGTGTGCTTTGTCCATTTTTGTCCTCCTGCTAGCTTTCCACTTGACTTTACTTGTAGGAAGCCCGGCAAGAAGGTCACAGATGGTGATCACATGACTGAAAGATGCTTGATGTCATTATGGGCTGGGCACTGAGAGCCTAGATTGTAGTCATGTGACCACATGACTACATCATAAGCATTACAGTTGGTCATAACTGCCACTTGTTCAGCATCATCATAAGTTGTTAAGCAGTTGTTAAGCGAGGACCATCTGTACCATATCAATTCCATTTAAGCTGATTTATAGAAATCTCTCCCATTTATTTAAAAGAGTTTCACCTCAAAGAAGTCTAATGGAGCTTTCAAGTCAAAGGATCGCTAGCATTGCCCGTCAAAGTTTACCATACAAGTATTTCATCTTTTTTTTTTCCCCAAAGAGTCTTTATTTCTGCAGAAAGTAAAACATTACAAAAAGTAGTGGGAAAACCTGGAAGTTTAGAATTGGAAGATGATATTGTCAGTCCTACTCTAGAATTTCAAAACTGGAATTAACTGTAGGTTTAAGAAAAACTCACACTTGATATTTAGGTATAAATGAAACTGCCAATGAGTTGTTATACTAGGATGTTTAAATGGGCTGTCTTTGATTTGAAGTTGATGGCTTCAACACATACTTTAGCAAAAATGCTGAGGTTTCATTCAAGGTTGGGTTACAATTCCCCATATGTGTTGACTTAGGTCCATGAATATAAAAATGGCTGAAATCAATCAAATATATGCATTTCCAGTGACTGCATATCCTAAGGACCAAATTACACCCTATGTTGTATTGAAGTAAAGATTCCAGCAGTGGTTTGCTCCTGGCCATTGTCTTTTTTTTACCTCAACCTTTCACAAGTTTCATTCTCTGCATGAAAGAAAATCACAGCAGCAGCCTTTTGTAGGATCATTTTCTTCATTTGTACAGAATACCAGGCTCTTGCAGAGTTTGTGTCTTATCTGTATCTTCAAAATATACAAGCTCAGCATGGGGGAATAAACAATCACCCAGACAATATAGAGATAATCTTTAAAGTAGCATCAGTTCCCTCACAGTAACTGCTTACATTAGCAGCTCCCCACCCATCCTCCCATGTATTCTCTGCCAGCCAGCTGCAAAATACTAGATATCTCTCTTCTTAGATGGATAAAAGTGTTTAGGCCAGTGTTTCTCAACCTTGGAAACCTTAAGATGCATGGACCTCAGTTCTCAGAACTCTCCAGCTGGTGAGTGGAATTGAAGTCACACACCTTAAAATTGCCAAAGTTGAGAAATATCGATCTGGGCTACCATCATTCATACTATACAATCAAATTCTGCTCATGGTACTTCAGTGGTTCTTCACTTAAAATTACTATGCTCTGTGAACTTTCTTGCAAAAATCTGGAGACCATTGTTTTAATTAGACTTCTAAAAAGTCATCAGCCAAACTTGCCTCTTAATTTACGGATAGGGTATTGAACTGAATGTATCCATTCCACAAAATCCTTTCTCTTGGCTCATGGAACTAGCTTTGATATACATTCAGGCTGTTTGGGAAACATTGATATTTTGCGGAATAATTTTTAAGGAATATATAGAAAGAATTACTATTAATTTGAGCAGAGCATTTTTGACAAAACGGATAAGGGTAGTCTGTTATATTATTGGGGGGGGGCATTTCTTATATATTGAAAATGTTAGCCTAATCTTATACAATCTTATACAATCTTATGTTGTTTTTCTATACATGAAGGAACAATTATACCACACAAGACTCAAAACGTCGTAAGTTAACTAGCCAGACAATTATGCATGGGTTAATCTCCTTCTCCCACCTGGACCTTCAGATATTTTCCTCCAGGTCTCTTCACTTAAGAAGATAAAATAGGTCTCTAGCAATTTTTCTGTGCTAAACATGTATGAAATGTCCTCCCCAGAGAGGCTTATATTGGTATTATTTTGGTGCTAGATGGAAAACCTTTTTATTTTCCCAATTAATTCTTTTTCATTTGCATTTTAATTTGCATTGTTTTAACTTTGATGACCACCCTGCTGCTATCTAGTTTGTATAGTAATTTTGTTTTGTATATTAATTGGCTTTATTGTATATGTTTTAATTTGAATTGGTGTTGTGCTTGACTTTATGTGTGATTACAAATTGTCTAGAGAACTAAGGCTATCAGTGCTAATAAATACACAATATGTAGCTTAACATATATGTTTACTTATGTGTGTCTGTGAGCTTCACATGACAATCAATGGGAAAAACAAAACACTAAGTTTCTGTTTGTTTAACCATCTACAACTTAAATTGGGTTGCTTTCCAAATTGATAAAACAAAGACAGAAATATTAATATAATAATATAATATAATAATATAATGTAATGTAATAATATAATATAATAATATATAATATAATAACAAAACACTATCAGATCCATAAACAAATGTGATATCTTTCAATTCAGAACATTGTGCTATATGGAATCGCAGTGTGACATCTCTTGTCAGTTTCCCATATGATGTTATTCCACATCAACTATGACTATCATTTCAGAAAATAGTTGCAGATTGTATGGTACTGCACTTTTTAAAGCATTTTCTAAAAACATAACAATAATCCAGAAGCATTATGGAACCTTGACAGAAAGTGATGGTTAGAGATTATGAGAAAAAAAGTCACTTTTTTAAACAATTACTGAGAAATATATATATTTTTTTCATTTTTAAGCTATTGTTTCAATGGTGGAAACACCCTAGAAAGTGTAATGCATTACAAATATTTTCGTATCTGTGTGTGTGTGTGTGTGTGTGTGTGTGTGTGTGCCTGTATCTATCACTAGACTTTTCTCCTTGTTTCTTTCTCCTTGCTTACATTATTTAAGCCTAGCTTAAGCTTTCTTTTTTATTTGAGTGGGACTTCGCCATCAGAATCCCTTGTTAAAAGTAAATCTCCATATTTATTTTCCATAAGAAAGATGTTTCCTTGAACCATACTGGAAACCATATTTAGTGTGTCATTGTCTTCTCTTTCCAATTTACTACACTGCTATTTGGATTTTTCTGAGTTTGTGAATGATCTTCCCTGTTTCTATAACAATGGTAAATAGCTTGAGGCATACTATTTAATAGAAAAAGGAAACTGAAAACATAAAGTCTCCACTGGTATCAAAAAACGTATAGGTCCCCAAACTTACAAGCAACTGAGCTAATGATTATGACAGGAACTCATATTCATTGGTCATTTAAATGATGTAGGTAAAAGAAAACAAAGACCAATTAAACTTTTGTTTCCAGGGTTTGGAGTTGATTGGAGGTGCCCAAAGCATGTCTGTGGAGATTCTCAGTCATCCAGATCATAGTGATTTCAAAGGTGCTTTTTCCAAAAGGCAACTGGACTCTTCTTTCCTTGAGGAAGACATTTTGTTTCTCATCCAAGAAGCTTCATTGGTTCTGATAGGATGGGGTGGCAGTTGAAAGGATCATATTTTTTGCAGTCATCTTGTCATTAGCACTCTCCCTGAGAGCTCTTAAGGCCACTTGGGGGTTTACCTATGCCCACAGAATACATCTGAAGGGATTCTTAGACCCAGAAAAAAGGATGGTTATTTGCAAAGCAAGAAGTTTGTGAGAAACTGACTTTGGTATTGTGAGCATTTGCCAAGCTGCTGGAGAACATATCTTCTATACTTCTTATTTTGGTAGAAAGTATCACACAGTCACCTCACTCTCAAAGTGTTTTCTCCACCATTTCCTTTTGCTATAGTCATCCATTTTATGGAAGTCCTTCTTCTTGCAAGGTCAAGCAGATATGTGAGGGAATCCTCTGGCTTCTGCCCAAGAGAATTTCTGTAAGAACCTTCATCAATCTGGATGGCTGCTACAGCTTTGATTTCCTTTATTCAGTAATCTCAGTGTGCCTAAAAATATTTGGGAAAAGGGTGGGATTTGAATGTGTGCTTCTGTGCATCCAGTTGGATAAATATAGTGGCTTATAAGTGAATGTGTGCTCCTATACATCAGAGTGTGTGCATGTAATACATCAGTGGAACTGGGAAGACAAGATTACTCTCATGATTCTTTGCAAAGGCTAAAAAAAAATCATTCTAAAGGGCAGGGAATCTTTGAACCAGAGGTTTAAACAAAACAGTGGGAAGAGGAAGAAGGACCTGTTTTATGAGGAGAAGGATATACATTTTCTGTTATATGATATTCATAGAATCTTCATTTATTTGCAATCTTATTCACTAAACATAGTAAAAATTACTCATTTACTCAATTTTGCAGATTCTTCCTACTCTAGGGAACTTTGCATTTTATACATGATTAAATCATCGATAATTATAAGTTGGCTTTTATGTTGCTTCTTTTAAATATATTTCATAGTGCACAGGATCTTAGGATTTTTTTTTTCTTTGTAGACCAGCTTGGCTTATAAACAGAAATAGTTTTGAACATTGGATAGTTTGTTTATTCACTCGGTTTGCTGCCCACATTAATTATGAAAATTAGGTGATTTGTTCATTTGCTTGTGTGCTGTGACAAATGCCGAAAGAGGAAGCCATAAATTAAATACACCTTGTTCAGAAAATTAGGAAGCTTTGTTCAACTGTGTGTCTATATTTAAGTTTCACTATTGATCTATAATATCCAAAAGTCCTGGAACTTAGCCCTCCTAAGCTTTTCATTCCATTTAATCTTTTGAGCTTTCTTGCAAAAGTCTCCCTCAGTGCAGTACCATCAAAAAAAATTAAGGCTTTTCACTAAATGAAAAGGATGTGGTTTAGGGCAGCCTGTCTTTGCAAGTTCTAATCACCTTTCTATCAAAAGTAGCTGCTGCTAAAGATCAAGCACAACATGTAAAAGCATGAAGAAACAATAGTAAGATTCTGTTCTTCTTTTGCAACAGATTACACAACAGTTATTTAGCTTTTATAGTGTTCCACTGAGAATTGTCTCTCCATGAAATATAGAGGTGTATTTCTATTTCCTAGGTTCAAATTAAGCAACTATTATAAGAATGAGGAGTTCTATTTGTTCAATATTTCCCACCCACACCAACCAAGTCTTGCACTACCAAAGTAACAACCCAACCTCCCATAAGAGACACTCTGTATGAAGGCTATGTAGATGAGCACAAACACACTGCAGCAACCCTGAACATCAGAAAAATGGAACCTAACATCTATACATCTTCCAACTAAATGGATACCCATGCAACTTTATCAAAAAGTGTCTGACCACTCAACCCAATATACCACAACCAACACAAGCTATGATAATGATAACACTGCTATGCATCAAACCACCATGAACTAGTACTAGTACAACTGCATGGCATCATCATAGAATGCAAACCAGCTAAAGCCTTCCAAAACATTCGAGTAAATCAAAAGACCCAGCAGCAGAAAAAAAACAACAACAGAAATCATCAACAACATATAGTGTAAGGACTGTAACAGCCACTATGTAGGATAAACAAGCAGAGAACTAGCAGAGTGCATCCATGAACAGAAAGTAGAAGTCAGAAGACATGATGAAAACCCCTTAATTTCACAATATGTGGACAGGTTTAATTATAGTTTTAACTGGGAAACTGTGAGCATCCTAGACCAAGCCAAGTCCAAAAACGTTAGAGAATACCTTGAAGGGTGGCACTCAGCAAATTAGCTATCAATATGCATATAGACATAGACAACATCTATATACAATTCAAAAGAGAAAATACATAAAATGAAACAATAAGACCAAAACCCCTGCCCACTAGCAATCAATACCCAGATGAGCAGAGATCAACATCAGGATTAACACCAGATCAACAATCAAGAAGTAAACAATGCTCAATTAAGGAACCAACAATTTAGACAAACATGCTAACAGTAAACAACAGCCTAATTAAACAACCACCAAGACCGCTCTTACCAATACTGACAGAGCAAGGCACTAGTATGTAAAATGAGTGCAAACCCCACTCCCTTCTAGCACTGCTGGTGTTACCTAGTTTGGTAATGAAAACAACCAAGCTCAGAGAGCATGAAGGAACCCACAGTTCAACACCAGCTACAAATATTCTCCTACATCAAGACTGTTTCTGTCTCTGCCTTTTTGAACATAACCTGCTTGGTTCCATTGAATATAGAATAATCAAGTAAAGTCCTTTACCAGAGTAGGTGACTGAACAACGATGGGGAAAAAAATGTTTAATTCTAAGGTCATGGAACTACTATTTATGATAGCATAGCAATCCAAACAACAACAACAATAACAACAACAACCTACTTGTTTTTCACCTCCTGGCTGATCATGTTAGATATTCAGATTCTTGGCATATTCTAATACATGGGTATCAAACTCGCCATGTCACGTGACATGTTGTGACATATCGCAACTTTTTTTGCATTGCCGGCAATGGAGTGGGTGCAGCTTCAGTATGATGAAACCGGCCTGTAGGCCGGCAGTTTGACACCCCTATTCTAATATATCAGGAAGACAGCACAGTATGTAATACAACCAATAGTACTAATGCAATGGAATTATTCTCCAAATACATGAAGCAGTATTTAGCCATGTAGTCAGAGTCCAATATAATATACTGGAAGAAGTCAATACACTAACAGCTCCTTCTGTACCTATAAGAAACTTGGATTGTGTCATTTTCGTCATTTTTTTCCCATCTGCTACTCTGTAAAGGACTGTTTAGGATACAACCATACTGGGATTACAGAAGATTATCTCAAGAACCAGAGTTATGCTGCACAAAGCATCTAGCACATGAATGGATAATTTGCTATTGACTGACACATTTTTGAAGCAGTTTCTAGTCAAGAATATCCTCCCAATTTCTTTGAACTCATGAGATGCGCTATGAGGCAATAGAAAAAAAATACTGCATGCCTGACTATTAACTGAAACCTGGTGAACAAGTCTTATATTATTATTATTTCACCTGTTTGCATCCCTTTGTTTACAAGGAGTGATTGATGGTCATCAGCCAATTCTTTGTTAAAACTTTAAGAACATAAACCAATATTTGGACATGCTAAAATATACCTCCAAAGGCACCTCTATTTTCCAGACCTACTCTATCAAACAGAGAATGATTCCACATTTAGTGTGTGTACAGCCTGCCTAGAAAAACAGCAAAGTACTTTATTTAGACACAACAGTGAGGACAGAGTCCTAACTAAAATATTGTGAATATAACTTTAGAAAAAGATTACAGAATTGCTGGACTCCATAGATATGAAATCTATCAAAACACAAACATGCTGTTTTCAGGCTTACTATTATCAAAAGGCCAATGAATTCCTAGATCAAAATGATTGAGCCAGAGGTTTTATACCCTGACTTCAATTTGATCTTGTTCATTAATAGATTAGGAACATGGACACCACCATCAGGAACAGCATCACCTAGAGATCCACCTGGCCCCAAACACACTTAACTTTTCACAAAGTTCTGATTGTTTTCCCAGGGATATGGGCTGAGGGGTTAGATCGGGGGTGTCAAACTCAATTTCACTGAGGGCCGCATCAGCATTGCGGTTACCCTGGGGGGGGGGCAGGTGGGTGTGGCCAAAGTAGGTGCAGCCTAATGGGTGGGTGTAGATGGAATGAGTGTGGCCTATTGGGTGGACATGGCCAGTTCTACATCATTCGCGTCAAGGGTGCCTATGGGGGGCCTGGGCAGGAGTGGGACAGAACTGAGGGTTTCTGGCAGAAGGGGGTGGGACCGAGGTAAGTGCCAAGGCATGGTCCACTGGGGCAAGTGCCAAGATGGCCACCACAAAATTGTACATTGGCTCCCGGCTGGCTTGAGCCAGGGCCAAGGCAGCGGGGGCTGTTCCCTCACTGTTTCCAGGATGGCTTCACGGGCCATATGAAACCACTTCGCGGGCCGCATCCAGCCCTTGTGTTTGACTTGTCTAGGTTAGATAAACTCTGCTACTGATATGTTTTGTTTTGTTTTATGATTGGCATGTTTTGCTTACCTCGGATCATTGCTTATAGCTGTTGTTATACTTCTTTTATGCTTCTAAAAGTTACTGTTGTGACATGGATACCCGTATACATTATATAAATATATAAATTAAAAAAAATGATTTAAGGTAGCTGACAAATGAGATCCTGACAAATACCACAATATCCAACTTTGTGTCAGTAGATTTCAAAACATATGGAAAAAGGTGCTAGAGGAAAAGGATCTGAAGAACACTAATTATGATAATATTAATTGGAGAACCTGACAGATATGATGGGTGATTACTTTCTGTCTGCGAAAGAGGAGAAAGGTAGGAAAACAATACAGTGATAGAATAGCCTGGGACTATCAGGATGCCCTGTGATTGACCTGCATTTTTTAATTAACACCTGAAAGAGATGTTGCTTAAACAAGCTAGCTCTATTTATTTACTTCAGCAAATGGTAAGATAGCAAATTTCCTGCCCTAACCCCAATCAGGTAATTATTTCCAACTTTTGCTTTAACTAGGCACCCAATACCTGCTAGTTCTTTAACAATGTAGTTAATCCTCACTAATATGCAACTTTCCCTTGCTGATATCTAAATTAAGCAAGTCCAAGGTTGGAGGGGAGAGGATGAAGCCTATTAAACTTGCCTAATAAAAGCAACCTTTTAGAAAGTTGATTCTGGCATTTCTTCCTTACCAGGAATTTGGCACACCAGAGGATACTGCAGTACGGGCACCTTTTTAACCAAACTTTATTGATCGTAAGCATTCTTGATGTCTACCATTTTTGGTATCTGACCTACAAACACACTAGTCCACAATATAGATTAAGGAATAGCAAGCACTAGAAATGCAGGAACTGTACTTAGAAAAAATCTAAAAATGGTATATAATAAATGGACAGTAAGAGATGGTTATTACTATGCATTACTTTATAATTCTTGATTGGGGAAATGTACAGTTTATGCATCCTTTCTATTGTATTATAAATGAGGCATCCAATTATGTCAAATGCTCTTTCTTTATAAAACAAGTATTAGAATATAGTGATGGCGTGTTTTCTCAAATACTTCAACATTTTGTATGGCTTTACAGTTTTTGGCAAGATGTGTCTCTGCTCCGTTGCAGACCTTTAGTTAAGCCATCACTCTAAGAATTTACTTTTATTTCAAAGACTCAAACAGAAGCATGTTGCTATCTTAATTTTCATTGCTTGCTGGAGGGAAAAAAAAAAACCTTGATGGCTTTCTTTCTTACAAAAATGCATAAGCTAGGTTTGCCACAAAACATTGTTGTCTACACATATACAGCATTTGTATACATTGGAATGTATACAAATTAAACTTTGGAATGCTATGCATGTATGTGTACAGTCATACATAGTTAAAATTTACCAAGCCAGGTGCAAACTTCTGCATGTGTGTCAGCGTGTGCATATTTCTGTTTAAAATTTGGATGGCAGGTGGCAGAACATTAGAATAAATGAATTTGCTTTTGGAAAGGCTAACAAGACACTGTCCAATTCAAACTCTACTCGATGTTTTCCCTGTTACAAACTTTCTAATCATAAAACAACCTTTTGAATGTGCCCTATTAAATTATTGTGTTAGTTCTGCTTGTGCTATAGGCTCTAAGCCAGTGGTTCTCAACCTGTGGGTCGGGACCCCATTTGGGGTCGAACGACCATTTCACAGGGGTCACCAAACAACGCAGTCCGCCATTTTTCCCCCTTTTCCTTAGCTGTGCTACTCCCTTTTATTCTATTGGCTTTTGAAAGCCAATAGAATAGACTCTTTTGAATAGAGTCTAATTCTATTGGCTTTCAAAAGTCAATAGGAATTGTCCAGGCTTCTCTGCCCTGCTGAGCCTGCCAAAAGTCCCATTCTGCAAACGGTGCTGCACCAGTTGAGTAGTCCTCGACTTACGACCGGTTGGGGGGTCGCGGCATTAAAAAGGTTGAGAACCACTGCTCTAAGCTTTCCATTTATATCATGGAAAAATAAGAACCCCGGACAAGTGCCACACAGAAATGCAGGCAGTTTTGACATGAGAAATGTATCTCCCAGGAAAAAGCTCTATTGATTTTTATAGCAATTGTTATGTACAGTGTAGGTTTTATCCAATCCTGGCAATGACTCAAAATCTACATTTAAACAAAATGTTTTTAGAATGATGTTACTGATCCATTTTCCTCATGTCCAAAAATAAAAGTGTATTCTTAATGAATAAGAAACTTTTAGTATAAAATATCTAGGGATTACAAATTGGAATTCTTACCACTTTTTCCAGCTGAGGGGGTCTTTTCTTTGTTTCTTTTGTTTGCCTTTCATATCAAAATCAATGAATAGATCAAAATTAGATTTATTGTAGGCAGAAAGTTTACTCTAGTGACATTATATAGCACTTGTTTTTTTTTAAAAAAATATGAGAAGGTAATTATTTCCCACCATTAGTCTCAAAGTTTTGTATGCCAGGGGACACACTTAATATTTCTGGGAAACAGAAATTAGGATAGAATTACAATAGCAAGTCTTGAATAAATTTAGGCAGGATGTGGATTTTAATTTTATGAGCTCTTCTCTTCTCAACTTATTTATGATGTATACTAGTGGTGGGATTCAGCCAGTTTGCACCACTTCAGCAGAACCAGTAGCTATTTTTTCTTTGTTGCCCAAGCCCAGAATGGACTTCTGGAAGTGGCATCCACACAGAGAACCAGTTGTTCACATATTTGAATCCCACTACTGGTGTATACTACTAGCTTTTAACTAGTTCAACCTTTAAAATTGTGGAAGTAACAGCTACATAGGCAGAATGATTCCAAAAAAGAGTATTAACTGCCATAGAGTTGCCTATACCTGATTTAACAGATGTAATACTAGACTAGAGCACAAAGCTTCAGGTAAAAATCAGATGTTTACTAATCAACTTGGAGGATTCTTGGATCACTGAAATTGTTTGTTGTGACTACCTTTTGAATTGAAAAGAGAATAAGGGGGAGATTAAGTAAGGGGAAGAATCCAAAATAAACATTTCTGCCTATATATTTGAATAAGAATTGGAAGAAATGCATGCAAAGTATTACATAGTTTGACTCAGAATTCCTACCTGTTATTTTCCTGTTAAAAAAAATCAGTATATTACTTGGAGAGAGTATAATTTGTTTAATTAAATGTATTCAGATTTGCTAATGATTCATATTAGATTTTATATTGTAGGTATAGATGTTCAAAGAAAGTTGTCTTTAAAATTGTGTTTTGGAAGGAACTTATATAGAATGATGGATAATATTATAAGTATGATTAGAAGATGTTTAGAGTATATTATAATGTGTTTAATGATTTTAATTATTATTATCTTTTAGAGATAATTTATTTAACTTAAGGTATTTAGATTTGTTTAGGATTTATAGGTGCTTTAAGTTTTTTTTCTTCTTTTTCTTTTTTTTTTGAAACATTTTGGATAAGCCTGTAATCAACTCTGGGAGGTCTAGGGCAGGGTTAGGGAGGTTTCGGGAGTTGGGGGAGGGTATGGGAGGGTGGGGGGGGGGTTGGGGAGGGGATTTGTTTTGTAAAATTTTAAAAATTTTCAATAAAAAAAAAATCAGTATATTACTGTCAATATTGATTTAGTCTGACCTTCCTTCCTTCCTTCCATTTTGAAAATGTAGCAAATCAAAATTGAGACATATATTATTTTTATGTATAAAATTAAAAGAGATTTTAGATCTTTCACACATTTTTGGCACATGTACGCATAGTAAGCATCACTGATGTAAGATAAATATTGGAAGAAATTGTGTCAACTAAAGAACACACATTTTAACTAACATAGGAATTCCTTTCAAACTAAGTCTACAAAAATGTATGAACTTACTGAATATCATATTTCTTAAGTTAAAATTTGAAGTAATTATTAGACTCATTCATTAGTTTATATTGGAGAGAAATGTGTGCCTTGGACACTGAAGCCTATAAATGGCCCAGTTCCTAACTCTTGTGGTATTTTTTGGCACATAATTTAATTGGCATCATGTTGTCCTTTACTGCACCAACTGAAAGGATCTTATCTACTTTATTTTCTGTCCCCTAGCTCTATCTTATATCCTTTTCCTTGACCAAAAGTGAAAAAAAGAAGCATTGTAAGAATCCTGGTCAGTTACTTATTTTCCAGATAGATAGATAGATAGATAGATAGATAGATAGATAGATAGATAGATAGATAGGTAGATAGATAGATAGATAGATAGACAGACAGACAGACAGACAGACAGACAGACAGACAGACAGACAGACAGACAGATGATGCATGATGGCCTAGTGATGAAGATGCTTGCCTCCAACTCCGAAGGTTGAGAGTTCAATCCTAGGTACAGCAGATGTTTCTCTCCTTGGGCGCAAAGAAAAAAAATATCTGCTGCAAGCTCTGCAGGGCATCAGGAAGGGCATCCAGCCAGTAAATGCTTAGCTCTATCCCATCGCCCTGACTCTGCCCCTTATTAAGGGATTACAGGTTCATAAAAATGGAGTTATAGATAGATAGATGATAAATGGATAAATATGGATGTGTGTTTGTGAATACATATGCCAACAAAGTATAGGGCAATACTAGGGAAAATATATAGCCCTTATGATTTTGTCTGGAAACCCAAAGCTATCTTGTCACTGCTTTTTTTTAAAACAACAGATTTCTTTTCATGGGGCAGCAATATCAGAAATCTCCCTCTTTCTAGTCCATTTGTTCTAAATTTCTAAATTCTAAATCAGATATGTCAAACTTTTGACATGTGATGTCACGCAATGTATCGGACCTTTTTCCCCATTGCCAGCAATGGGGTGGATGAAGTTTTGTCGTGACGCAGCCGGCCTGCCAGCAGTTTGACACCCTGGTTCTAAATAATGAGGAAACCACTGTGGACTATGCAATTGATGGAACTATTGCAATGAGGACACCCACAGGTACAGCCCAGTAGGGAACTCTGACAAAGCTGTTTACCAGCTAAACAAACAAATTTAATAAAACACACGGAAATGCACTTCCTAGCTAATCAGTCTTTAAAAAAGTTTGATTGTTTCAGGAACATACAATAAATTCCTAGCAGTTATCTCTTGTTACTTTGTCTATAAACTAATCCTGTCCACCTCCCTACCATTCAACACAAGACTGTTAACAATAAAAGAACAAATGCCAGGAAATTCTATTCATTTATTATGATGATGATTATTAAGCATTCCTCAAGATAGTGCCTTAGGAAATGAATCTTCATGCTCTTTAATCTTTGGGTCTTTAACAAGCATAATTGAAAACCTCTGTCTGGAATACAAACAGGGCATGTTTTACCTCACTAAGCAGACTTGATTGCTGTTACTCAGTTGAAACCCTGTTGTTTCAACTATCCTGGGCTTTCAGATTACGCATCCTCTCTTCCCACTATGTATGAGGCAGCAAGGGATGATAAAACAAACAAGGCAGTGGGAATACATCCCTCCCCCCCCATTCCACCCTACCCTTCCCCACTTTGGTCAAGCAGAATCTTGAGAAACTAAAACTGACAAAGTGTAACTATAAATCCCCCCTGGTCCCTTTTCTATTAGATAAAGGAGTCTAACGGAGAGAAGTGTAAACCAGGAGGAACTAGTAACCAGATGTTTGATAAAGTTACATCATTCCAAGCCATTTGAGGTAATACAATCTGGATGTCTGAGCAATGTAATTACTAGAGATGTGGCCAGCCCTTCTAAAACACTCTGCATCAATCACCAAAAACTGTTCCAGGAAGATCAAACATCAATCTACTCTCGTCAGTGAGGAGGTGGGGAGGTGCAAATAGAGAGCAGCTAAAGGCTGAGGTTGCTTACTCCCTTACATTCAACAATTCAACTTCAACTTGGTTGACAAAGAGAGGGTATATGAGAACAATAAAAGACTGGTGTTTCTCTTTCTTTTTTGGAAGATATATTGAGATAGGTGTTGAATAGTATTATAATCACTGATGCAGTTTATTTTATTGTTTTTATTTTTATTATTGCCTTTAAATGCTACAACGTACAAGGTGCCAAGTAAAGTGTATCAGATATATTTGCACTATATTACTAAAGTGTAAATTTTAAGCTTTAGAAGTACTATAGCAGCTATTTCTGGAATATGTTTACTTTTGAATATAATAATTAAAGCAAGGAATTGGAGGTAGGGAATATATTGGTAATATAATGGTGCTAACTATTGATATAATTATAATATAAAAAGAAGTTCTATGTTCATTTCATCTAACTTGCACGACAGATTTTTTTCCAGACTTAATTTTTATTTTATTTTTTTAAAAAAGCAAATATGTTCTGATTGTGACTAATAT
Source organism: Crotalus tigris (assembly GCF_016545835.1). Taxonomy (NCBI): domain Eukaryota; kingdom Metazoa; phylum Chordata; class Lepidosauria; order Squamata; family Viperidae; genus Crotalus; species Crotalus tigris. Next base: position 242,075 of record NW_024097274.1, read on the forward strand.
CTTTTAGGGTCCAGAGAAACTCTGCAGACACTTCATGAATAGAGAAGCAGGAGATTAGGAAGATCTGGCTTGTAGTGTTATCAGAACCTTTAGTAGATCCTGGATTTGACCAAATCCCAGTTTCAAGTGCATTTTGTATCATAATTATTTAAAAGCTAAAAGAGATCTTTGCAGCAGAGTTTTAATTATCTTACAGATTATTTTTATTAAGAATTTTGATTACAGTAATAAAATCTAATACAAACTAAATTTAAAGAAGGAAAAGAGAAATGGTAAAATGTGCAGTGATAAAGATAGAAAAAAGAAAAAGAGAAGAAAGAAAAGTGAAAGTACAATAGGAAAAGAGTAAAGAAATATATAAAGAAGTTATTTCCAACTTTCATCACAAGTATAAACAAATTTAGGAACTCTTTATCCTCTCTAAAGTTACAAACACTTACTTCTCCATCCCATATTTAATCCATAGATTAAATATGCTAGCATATCATGTTTAATCCAAAGTGTTCAGGAGGGTCCACCTTTATTTCTTAATTAAAAAGGATTTGGAAAGCTGGAGACTAACAGCTTTTCTACCCTAAAGCTCTCCTAGGATTGCCATATGATCATGCAGGGCATGCAATATTTACAACTAAGTAAGAACAGGAATAGAATAGGTACTTGATCAGATTTAAAAAGCAAGTGTAATCTTCCAACCACCCACAGCACAAATTCCCTTCCCTTTCCCCTTTCTCCTTTGCTCTTTGCCCTTTCCCTTTTCATTTTTCATTTTTTTTGCTTTTCCTTCAATTTTGGTGGCTGAGGGTGGAGCTAATAGTTGGCCAGATGTCTTTCCAACTAACATCATGGAGCCAATATCCCAATTTTAATCCCAGCAGCATTGTGGTTGAATTCTTTATAATCACCACTCTGTAGAGGATTACAGTGTATGTAGGCAATGCATAATAAAATCCCCACATGAATTTCTCTGAGCTGCTGAGCTGCATTTGTGTTTACATGACCCCGGAGATAACAGGTGATTACCACATGCATGCTATCAATTGAATTTTAATCAAAGAAGAAACAGAGAACTGTAACACTGCTGTATCCTGTAACATAGTTATTGTCTCTCAAGTTGAGCTGATTTCTTTTGACACATCCCTGAAATGAGAAGAGGCCTCCAAGCAATCCAGAGAGTTACATAAAACACCCTGAAGATTTATCTGAGCAATGCTTGCAACTCTGATCAAAAGAGTATTGTAGCAGTCTCCAATTAAAACACACAGCAATTAACTGGAAGCCTTTGGATATAAAACTTCAAAAAAAATCATTGATGGTTGGGGTGGGTGAAAACATGCTTAACCAACAGCTGTTATAATATACTTTGTTATAAAATTCATCAACAATAAGAGTTTGTCAAGATGGCAATAAGAGTCATGTGATTTATAGCTTAGCTTTAATAAACACATACAAATTATTTTTTTTATATGACTCGCAGTGAGAGATCATTCAATATAATTTATGAGGTAATGGTATGAAAGGATCTAGGAGAGATTGACAAAACCAATCTCTCTGTTGTAGACATTGACTTGCTTCTAAGAGTTCTCTCAATGGTTTGCCCATGTGTTCTCTTATGACCCTCTCTTCATATGTTTCTTTTGGACTGGTTTGATGATTTCCATGTTTTATTATAGATCCTTGTATTGTTTGAATGAAAAATTGCAAACCTAAGGAAAAATCAGTAGATGGTTATGGCTGAACCTACATAAGTAGAAAGTGGGAGAGAAATAGAGAAAGTCTATGAAGAAGAAGCAATAATACTCTCCTTTTTATCTGGAAGTAGAAGTCCAGACCCTTTTTAAATAAGATACTGAAATCTTCTCCCCAATTTTATATAAGTTTTTTAAAAATCAACAAAAGACTCTTCTGTTTTTCATCATTATCTCTAATAAGTTCTTTGAGTAGCATCTTGAGAGCAAATAACTGATACTGTTTGTTTCTATTGATCTATTGATCTCTTCAACACTCTGCAGTCTTCTTAGCTGTTCATTCATGATAAACCAACTTTATTTATTTGAAACATAAAGAGTCAGTGAGGCTTGAAATTGCTGCTAGTAACTAGTAACTGCTAGTAACCATTACTAATTGCTGCTAGTAACTACTAGTAACTGCTATTACTTTGTAACTAAGATAAACATAAGATTCTTGAAAACAGTTACCCACACATTCTTCTTGTCTTTTGGCAGAGAAATTTGAAAATATATTTCATTTCCATTATGTGCAATCTTTCTTTTTTTTCTTTTTAATGAAAACAGAGGGAAGGAATTTGGCAACATTAGCTGTATATCAGACCTGTCTAATCAACAGCTGCCATACAATGATAATCAGTCAGCCAAAAATGCTTCTCATAAATTGAATTGTTTTGGCAATAGGTTCTCATATTTTTAAATATATGATTTACTTAAATATACAAAAATAGACAGTAATGCTTTGAAAAATTTCTAGATCTTCTTAGGGAACCCTAATATCTTAAAGGTCTTGTCCAAGTCTATATCTGTTCTGTCCATCTACCCTTATTTTGTAGCATACAGTGAGGATATCTGTATTTCAGCTTCAGGACCATAGACAGCAGTCCTATACAGTAATCAAGATCAAAATTATCCAAGCATTGACCAGAGCACCCAGCTGGCTTTGTATCCTGGCCAGAAGGCTGCCAACTTCTCAGAATAATAATTGACTTCATAAGTGACTATTAGCATACAAGTCTGCAGTTGCTGTCTATGTAGGAAGGGAAGGCTGGGGAAAAAAAAGTATCTTGGTTCCAAGTGCTTTTCAGAACCCCTGAAATAATTACGTTACTGTCCATCCTTCAAAATTAGTAGACAGTGACACTTTTCTGAAATAGAACATGATTTTGAGGATTCATCATGACATTGAGCTGTTTCCCTAAAGCTTCTAGCATCTGTTTCCATCATCAGTACAGGGTCATTAGAGGTGCCTTTTTACATAAATTATTCTGGGTATATTAGAAATATACAAAAGTACCCATGATTGCCACTAAGTGGTTTGAAAATCAGAAACAAGATTGATTAAGATGATAATCTCCTTAGTTGAAAGAACTGAATAAAATGGACTGAATAAACTTTGTGGCTTTCATATGCAGCTCCCATTTATCTTACTGATATAGATAACTGTGCAGAGATCATATTTTTTTAAAAAATAGCATTATTTCGCTTAGTTTTGAGAAATATAGACCAGAAAAAAATCTGTTTTTTCTGTTGAGGAATAAAGGAAAATTAAAAATAAAGATGGGAAAAATTCTTCTTACATCTTTTATCTGTTCCTTGCTTTTGACCCATTATCAATAATTCCAATTTCCAAAGAAAAATAGAGTAGGTGTGTTTAGATCCCCAATTCATCATGGCAGATATCAAGATAACAAAGTAGTGGCTAGCAGTATTTCTACAAAAAGAACATAGATCTTATCTCAATATTTTTTTAAAAAAAAATAAAACAGTGTATTATCCTCAAAGTGGGTTTGATATAAGCATTGTTACAGGGTATCACATAAAAAAGGAAGACACACTATTTCCATATTCCATATTTCTTTCCAAATGAAGCATTTCAATTCAATTCCAATTTTAATAACTTGTTAAAAGAATAAACAGGCTTATTCTAATGAAGTATGTGGATTTAATTAAATGTTTGCTAACATGCTGAAGAGTATTTTAATAAAATGGAAGTGTTTTTAATCTACATCTTCTTTATAGGACAATAAAGCCACCAACTTCAGAAGTATGATAAGTCAGATTCAAAAGCAGGTATTAATCATTTCTGGTATTAAATTATTTGGTATCCATTTCATAATAACCTCAGCCTGAAAATGCTAGTGAATTATAACATGCTTTTTCAGTCTGTGACTAGGATCCATTGGAATTTCTTAGAAGAATATCAATGTTTTCATAATGAGATCCATATTATAGAACAATCTTCTGTGCCCCATCTTCTATGGTATGTACAATACAGGTAAATTATGGTTGTATAACTCCCAGTCAGCTTCATAAAGGAGAACATAAAGTTTACTAAAATGCCATTCATATACTATGCAAGGGATTCCTCGAATTTTTAGGCAACATGTAATGATGTCTTGATATTAGCTCATTCTTTTGTTACTACACAAGGAGTTTTTTGGGGAAAAGAGTTAAAAATATAGAGAGCATGTAAAAGCTAATCACTGAGAAAAAATGCAAAGTTACTGAAGATGATCTGAATACTGGTTTGTGTATATTTGGAGAGGGCTATACTGTACAGAAAATTGTATTTCCAGCAAGAATAACTATCCAGGATTTGAGCAGGTAAAGAATAAGGAAAAAAAAACATGCAGTAGAGAAGAAGTTGGCCTTGTGTAGATTTTCTTATGTTCTTTAGGATAGGACTAAGCCAAGCAACCAGTGACCCAAAAAATAAAGGATATAAAATTCCAGTCTGTACTTAATAAGTTATTTACAAAACCTAATTTTCTGCAGACTGAGGATAGCATTTTTCAAAGCTAGACATATCTTACTGTTTGCATTGATGCAAGGCAGTTACTCCAAACCCCACAACACTGTTAACTAAGCCCACTGTCCATATGGTGACAGGAAGATAGAATCAATTGTTCATGTCTTCTTGCACTCTACATTCTACAGGGTATTAGGCCAACTTACATTATACACCCTAATATGCAGAGTCTTAAGAAAAACAGACAATTTCTATATGAACTTTCCAGAATATTTCATGCACCTTCTTCTAGAACAGTGGTTCTCAACCTTCCTAATGCCGCAACCCTTTAATACAGTTCCTCATGTTGTGGTGACCCCCAGCCCCTCATCCAGCTGGCCGGGGGGAATATTAAAAACTTGACCCAAAAAAAGAGGAAAAAATGAGAAAGTATAGGTAGTCCTCGACTTACAACAATTCGCTTAGTGATTGTTAGAAGTTACAACAGCACTGAAAAAGCAAATTATGATCATTTTTCACACTTATGATTGTTGTAGCATCCCCAGGGTCATGTGATTTACATTCGGATGCTTGACAACTGATTCATACTTATGATATTCACAGTGTCCCAGAGTCATGTGATCAATGGCCAGGGGGCGTGGCCAGCTGATCACTCAGGTTGCAGAGTGCCTGTGGGGGGAATCTGTGGATCTCTGGGATGGGACTGGAGTGGGTGCCTGCCTTCCTTCCCTCCCCTTGTCCCCTCCTTCCTTCTTTTCTTCCTTTCCTTCCCCTCCCTTAGTCTCTTCCTCCTTCCCATCCTCTCCCCTTGTCCCTTCCTTCCTTCTTTTCTTCCTTTCCTTCACCTCCTTCTTAGTCTCTTCCTCCTTTCCTCCCTCTCTCCCATTGTCCCTTCCTTCTTTCCTTCCTCTCCCTTAGTCTGTTCCTCCTTCCTCCCTCTCTCCCATTGTCCCTTCCTTCTTTCCTTCCTTCCTTCCTTCCTTCCTTCCTTCCTTCCTTCCTTCCTTCCTTCCTTCCTTCCTTCCTTCCTTTCCTTCATCTCCCTTAGTTTCTTCCTCCTTCCCTCCCTCTTTCCCATTGTCCCTTCCTTCCTTCTTTCCTTCCTTTCCTTCACCTCCTTCTTAGTCTCTTCCTCCTTTCCTCCCTCTCTCCCATTGTCCCTTCCTTCTTTCCTTCCTCTCCCTTAGTCTGTTCCTCCTTCCTCCCTCTCTCCCATTGTCCCTTCCTTCTTTCCTTCCTTCCTTCCTTCCTTCCTTCCTTTCCTTCATCTCCCTTAGTTTCTTCCTCCTTCCCTCCCTCTTTCCCATTGTCCCTTCCTTCCTTCTTTCCTTCCTTTCCTTCACCTCCTTCTTAGTCTCTTCCTCCTTCCCTCCCTCTCTCCCATTATCTCTTCCTTCCTTCTTTCCTTCCTTTCCTTCACCTCCCTTAGTGTCTTCCTCCTTCCCTCCATTTCCCATTGTCCCTTCCTTCTTTCCTTCCTTTCCTTCCCTTCTCTCTTAGTCTCTTCCTCCTTCCCTCCCTCTCTCCCCTTGTCCCTTCCTTCCTTCCTTCCTTCCTTCCTTCTTTCCATCCTTCCTTCCGTCTTTGTCCCTTCCTTCCTTCCCTCCCTTCCATTGTTCCTTCCTTCTTTCCCTGTCTCATTGTTCCTTACTTCCCTCCTTCTTCATCCCTTCCTTTCTCTCCCCCTCCATGCCCAGGAAGGGACAAGGGGAGGGGGATAGGCTGCCAGTATGGCTGGGGGCTTTGTTGCAGGCAAACCTGCCTGTGCACAGGCTGAGACAGAGGAGATCTCCACCCAGCTCACTTGCTCAGCTTCACCGAAAGACATGTTGCTTGCTAAGTTAGCAGAAGCTCCAGGATCAGCACCAGGCTACAGCTGATTCACACTTCTGCTAAATTAGCAAGCAGCATGTTTTCTAGAAAAGCTGGAGCAAGTTTGCTGGGCAGGAGCCAAGAAGAGCAGCTACAGCTGCAGAAGCGCGGATCAGCTGTAGAGGCTCGCCCTGATCCTGGACAAGAGGGAAGGAAGGACGGACGGAAGGGACAAGGGGAAAGAGGGAGGGAAGGAAGGACAAAGAGGGAAGTGAAGGGAAGGAAGGAAGGAAGGAAGGAAGGAAGGAAGGAAGGAAGGAAGGAAGGAAGGAAGGAAGGACGGGACAAGGGGGAGAGGGAGGGAAGGAGGAAGATACCAAGAGGGAGGGAAAAAAAGGAAGTTCCAGCAAGCAGTGGCTTGGCAGCCCGGCTGCCGAGGAACAGAAGAGCACAAAGCCAAGGAGAAGAAGGTGGCGGTTTCCTCCCAAAGGGTGCTCCTTTCCTCCACCTCTTCCCTGGGTTTGTGGGGAATTTCTCATCAACAACACTGACAGATGCTCCTTCGAGCCCGCCGCAAGCTTTCTCGCCCCCTTTGCTTCTCCCCCGCTTTCATGAGGATTGTGGCGCCCTTGGGAAGCTGATCATGTTTTGAAGCTTAGGAGAGGAGGAGGAGTCCCTTCCTCCTTCCCTCCCTCTCTCCCTGTCAAGCTCCGGCAGGCTCAACATGAACGGGCAGAGAAGGAGTCGAGAATGGGTAGGGTGGCAAAGGAGACCGGCGGCCATTGCCAGACCTCCCAGCTGACGAGCACAAGTTCGGGGGTTGGCAGCTGATGGGCTCAGGAGTTGGGTGCTGCGGTGGCCTCCCCTTTGCTGACCTGCATGCACGAGAAGAAGTCAATCCAATTGCTGCACAATGAGTCTCTGGGGAGGGTGGGGCCTTGCTCTGTGCCTGCGCTCTTCATGCGCCCCCTGCAGGGCACATTTGGTAGAGTTTGTGCAGACTGCCACCAAGCAGCATATTTTCCACAAACAAGTGCAGTGGAGCAGAGGGGGGGAGGGAGAGAGGGTGGTTGACAAGCCCTGCCTAAGACCATCGGAAATATGTGTTTTCCGATGGTCTTAGGTGACCCCTGTGAAAGGCTTGTGCGACTCCCAAAAGGGTCACGATCCACAGGTTGAGAACCGCTGTTCTAGAACATTTCATTCATTTTATTCCCTTTATTAGTTGTTCAGTAGCTAAATTCTATTGCTGTGATGAAAATAAGGTATAATTGATCATAGAAATAACCACTTCTGTCTTATTCATTACTTCAGATTTAATATGTAGATCCTGCAACTACATAAAACAAGTTTTCTTGTTTTTAGGTGACAAGAATTCCTACTCCATAATTGTAACATTTTAGACTTATACTTGCTCTTGATTAATATATATTACATAACCTATGTTACATTTATTATAGGGGCTCCTTATTATGTTGGAATTTTATTTCACCCATTTGATTTATATTTTATAAATGCTGCTGGTCATTGACTGAATCAACATTACTGAATCTCCTTACAGCAAAAAACATAAGGAACACTTCTGTCTTGTCTCACATGTCTCTATCAAATTTAGACTTTTCTGGGCTTTTTGGAAAGTTGTTATGCCAACCTTACCTTCTGGAGACATTAACTATCAGCTTGGATCAGATTCTTAAGATTGTGTTTACACTGCATGCAGAAAAGAACAGATGTGAGCTCTTGTAATAAAACTGGGTTTTTCACAAATGGAAAAAAGTGAGCAAGCATAGAAACTACTGTACATATAGACTGTTGAGCCATTTAGACAATAACATTATTTTGTTCCTCTTTGAAATGACGACAATAGATTTCACACTTGTCTATTTTTCTACCCAATATAGATAAGAAAAGTCTGGGACTTTCAAAGAAGAAACTTTGAAATTAAAAAGACCTATGATAGGCAGATGTGGATGTTTGATAGTTTTACAGATATTGTCGCAGGATGAAAGTTGTTCTGAGTAAAGCAGCCTTTTTCAATTGACTGATAGTGAATTTGTCAATGACAATAGTGTTTCAATTGTTTTGGGATTGCACCCAAGGTGCTTATTATTATTGGAACTACCTTTGCTTGCTTCTGCTACAGTTAAATGTCTATGGGGATTCTCAGTAATCCAGGTCATAGGTATCCCAAAGGTGCTTTTTCACAAGGCAACTGGACTTTCTTGTTTTTCTTTTAAGATGTTTCACTTCTCATCCAAGAAGCTAAAATGAACTGAAGAAGCTTCTTGGATGACAAGCAAAATGTCTTCAAAGAAAAACAAGGAAGTCCAGTTGCCTCATAAAAAGCATCTTTGGGATTCTGCCACAGTTGTTCCATTTCTATGTGCAGGTCTTTGTATTTTGTGATCTTCTCCAGTTCTTTCTGTTCTATTCTGCTGTCTCCAGGTACTGTCACATCCACTATCCAGACTTTTTTGTCTTTCTTATTGACAATTATTAAAATGTTGTGTTATGTGGTAGGTGCCTGTCTGTATAATTATCAATGGTGAACATCCAATTGTTATAATTCATGGATATTAAAAAAATGAAAGTACTGCTTTGATCTTCCATAATTCATTTCTCTTCCCATTCTTTTAGTATCTAGGTTCCCTACCTCCAATGACATATTTCTGTAGCTTTTGAAAAACTGCCTATTCAAAGTAACATAGATCTATAATACATAGTAGAGCTACATGCAAAATAGCGCATGTATTAGAGTTTGGAAAGGTGTACTATTATTTTTATTATTGTTATTGTTATTATTTTGCTGGGGAAACAGAAGGCATAAACATTCTCTTCTGCACACTTGCCAATCACACACACATTTATTTATTTATGAGACTTATATACCACTTTAAGTGCGAGTACTCTCTAAGTGGTGTACACCAGTAAGCAATGTATATATATATATATATTTACATTGCCCCCAACAATCTGGGTCCTCATTTTACCTACCCCGGAAGGATGGAAGGATGAGTCAACCTTGAGCTGGTGAGATTTGAACCGCTGACCTGCTGAACACAGTCAGCTAAAGTGGCCTGCAGTACTGCACTCTAACTGCTGCGCCACCTCGGCTCATGCACACACCCAATCAAAAGACAGTACAGTATTGTTTATACATGGAAAAATTATCTATCATCTTCAATCTGTACATTTTGTTCTTATAAGATGTGGTTGTAGCTAATGATACTGATCCATCTGTTCTTTTGTGATGCTTTCATTTCCACTCAGTGGTATCATTAATGTCCCCCACAGCATTAAGTCTCTAATTTATCAGATAAGTATTTATCCTTCTTTCACTTCAGAGTTGGATGCCTTTCCTTCAAAGGAATAGCAATATCTATCTGCCACAGAGGCCTAGCATCTAGAACTGTAAGAAAGATATTACTTAGAGTCAAATAGTGAACAGACACCTGTGCTTACAGCTGTTTCTCTCTTATAAATATGTGGGAGTAAAAAATGTACTGTTAATAAAGAAGAAGCTGCAGATTATGATTTGCTCTGTGGCTAGCTGAGAACAAACAGAGCAATCTTAATGACTCAGTTAGTGAAATAAAATCTCTCTCTCTCTCTCTCTCTCTCTCTCTCTCTCTGATCTTGAAATGGAGATCATTCAATAGAATATATATTTTTCTATCAGGTGAAAAGAGAAGAACAAGATGGCAGCAACCAGCAATGAGACAAGCATTCTGTATTCAGAGCAAGAGCTCATTAAAGCATTGCCATCATGACTGAACATGTTTGCTTAAAAATTAGTCTAGAAAGAGTATTCTGAAAAAACAACACAGAAGTCCTGCTGCATAGGAAAAAAAGGCTCATAAGTTAAAGATTCTTGCCACCATGACATATGAGAGACATGCCCAAAACTGGTAAGATGAAGGTGAGGACCATTTTCTCCTGTCCCTATTGCTTCTTGGAAACTGGTCTTTCCTTTGTTTTTTGTAAGTTTTTTTTTTTTCATTTTTCCACCCTAAAAGTTTTCAGTTTGTTTTTCAATTGAATTACTTGAAACCAACCAATTCTTTTTCGAGTTCCTAGTTCCTTGTTGCAATGCTTACTTAGACATGCATTAAAGCTAATAAATAATGCAATCAGATAAGAAATCAAGAGTAATGTCATTTATATATGTATACGTTTTCTTCTACCTTCACCCCACCTCCACCCCCAATTTGAATGTGCATTATTTTTATTGAAAGAAAGAGAATTTTCAATGCTCCTGAGACTTTTGATGATCACTTTAATACTTGCAATTGATTTCAGGTTAAGTTGTTGATTTCATACAGTTGCCATTTCCTCTGCTTATTTAATCTTCCTAATTAGTATTATGAAACAATATTGTCAAAAGAACATTTAATGGGAACTAAATATATCTCCATAATAAAGGTGGTGTAAACATCACACATAGAGAATAAGTAATCTGTAAATCAAATAACTGATGTTAATAAGTTGTTTTGTGCTAGTAACAAGGCAGCAAAAGCTATTTATGCTGCAATGACAGGCACAAATGGATGCATGGACAAGCACTGTACCTACTACTGCAATGGAAACATATTCAATACAATCTTTGCAGGCATGATGTGTGAATATATACAACAAGTTTATGGCTGTGTCCTGTTCAATTGATTTTGTTGTTCCTGCTATTGTTGCCCTTTGAAGATGACAACATCCTTCCTAGTACGGTGCTAAGATTGATTTAATCTGCCTATAAAGGAAAATCAGCCAATCAAGGTTGCATCTTCTCTTTAACAGAAGGCAGCATATGGAGAACATTTTTTTTAAATCTATCTCAAATGAACAATTTTTGAGGAACTACAGCAGCAATTAAAGATGGTAGAAGATATGATAACCAGTATGGTTATATGTTAAACTTCAATTGCAATTGGATATGCATTTATCTTTCCATGCAATACTAATATTACATTTCAGAGCTGCATGGGATACTCACACATGGGTTCCCCAACATGGAAGATTTTTTGGTAGAAAACTCTATCTCTTTTATAAGTTTTTAACCAAATACTTTCTCAATATATGTGTTTTTCTGTGCAATTTTAAAGTACAAGTACAAAATTGGAAGAATTATACAATACAACTTTCCTAGTAACCCAGGAGCTCTGAATTCAATTGTATTGCTTAAAAGCTGGATCAGAGAAAAATCTACTACCCATCACTACCAATCCTTTGAGTCTTCTGTGAAAAAGTATTATAAACACTTAATTGCAAGTATGCTGAATTTTTAGTGCACATGATGCAATTCTCAGTGTATCCAAAAACATTTGTTTTCTTGGGCAGAAAGGTGGAGTTTAAATTGTACAAAAAATGCTTTAAAAGAAGAAAAAAATGCAGCAATAAATAAATTGAACCCATAAAAATATATCACCCATCTATCTTAAAATGTCTGATTTGTGAAATGTATTATATCGCATTACACTGAGAAAGGGGATTGCTAATCATATGTATGTTGTCTTTGAATCTCTGTCTCCCTTCTTTAAATAATATTTAGATTACATTGGGATATCAAATGTAAGTGAACTTCATTATAATCCTTTAGAGCCTTTGTGGTGGCTATTATTGCTGCTTTAGTACTCAAGGTATATTAATGAATAATTCCAAGGAGAAGAAATCAATTTCCTTAAAGAATAGAATAGAATAGAATAGAATAGAATAGAATAGAATAGAATAGAATAGAATAGAATAGAATAGAGCTGGAAGGGACCTTGGAGGTCTTCTAGTCCAGTCCCCTGCTCAAGCAGGAGAACCTATACCATTTCAGACAAGTGACCATCTAGTCTCTTCTTAAAAACCTCCAGTGATGGAGTGCCCATGATTTCTGAAAGCAAGCTGTTCCACTGGTTAATTGTCCTCTCTGTTAGGAAGTTTCTCCTTAATTCCAGGTTGCTTCACTCCTTGATTAGTTTCCAACCATTGTTTCTTGTCCTGCCCTCTAGTGCTTTGGAGAATAATTTGTCCCCTTCTTCTTTGTGGCAGCCCCTCAAATACTGGAATGTTGCTATCGTGTCATTTCTATTTCTTCTTTTTGGATTGACAGGCCAATGACATTTCTCAGCATTACTGAATATTGTTATAACTGCCAACTTGTATGGTTCTGGAAGAGACATACTTGGTTTGATAGCTATCTGTAGTTTACTGTTACCTGCAAACAGACCAAAGTTTCAAGAAAGCAACTAGTAATACCAGGATATCAAACACAACAGCATAATGGAAGGAGGAAACCATGAGACATAAAATGAGTTTGATAAACCCCTGAGAAATACTAAAAATGCAAAAGGATTGAGCAAAATTCCCTAATTATTAAAATTAGGAGACGTGGCACTAGCCATGAGTTTCTTAAATAAAACTAAAAATTCTTTCCCAAGCAATGATATCTTTCTAGTAGCCTTAAACAATGGTAGGAATCACAATGCATGAGGTTCAACAGATGTTTCCTATCAAAAAAGTACTCCGGAAGGGTTTTGTTTTGTTTTGATAAAAATCTCTTTATATCTATTTTTTAATTATTGTTTTCCTTGTGTTTTAGTCATAAAACAATGCTAGGATAGCAAATAATAGTCTGGCATCCAATAACACTGTGAGCTCACCGAGGTTAATAGTGTTCTGCAGGATGACTGAGAAGGACCTGGCCATTGTCACTTTTCTTCCACTTCCTTTCCCAGACAATGCCAGCTTTGGGGAACATGGCCATGGTCAACTCAGAATGACCCATTGCAACATGATGTCCTGATGCATTGATGTAGCTGTCCCCGGATTGCACTCCAGCACTGGGATCCTGCCCTGATAGACCCCTAAAGCATCAAGATAAGCATGATGCATTTGACTAATTAGCTGTTTCAATGTCTTGTTTTCAGGACCTTCAGAATAAGAATGTTTTGAGGGTCTACAAGGGCAGGATCCTGGTGCTGGATTGCATTTTAGAAAGCCATCGGCTCTTTCCAATACTTTGTACTGAGTCACCTCCCAAAACTGGAAGGGTAGCACATAGGGCTTGATATAACCCGATCTTATTCTGGTTGGTCTGGATGCTCAAGTTTCCTAATTGTAAAATTAGCCTGATAAAAGGGGTTGATGAGCTTGGTGGGCAACACCAGACTGCCCCTTCCTATGTATTCAGCAAATCAGATTTAGAGATGTGTAAGTCTGTTTATTTCCAAGCCACAACTAGAAATATTGAAGAACAGTGTGCAGTGTAGCAAAAAAAATAATTTACCTTGATTGTAATGTCTAACTGAAGTGATATAAAATGTAGCTGAAACTGACAGCTCACACACTACCACTATATATTTTTTTTAAAAAATAAGAATCATGGATATGATCTTAAAGCATCCATCAAATAGTCCTCCAGTCCATTATACACCCAAACACACACACATGCATACACACACCATAGAAACTCCAAAACGTAAAAGTTGAAAGTTTTATTAAAACTCTTTTCTGGGTAATATAGGTAAAAGTCTGAAAAATAAGAGTTGGAGGAATTGTATCTGATGTTATAAGCTGCTTTCATATTAGCTTGCACCCTTAAAATGAAATGGGAGAGAGCCTTTCACATTTGTAGTGGAAATTTCTATATTCACAAAAATGGAAATAATTTAAGCTGCTAGATATCGGTCAATCAATACCGAACTAGATAGGAATACTTAGTGGAAGTTTCTGAGTTTATATCAGAAACTTCATGCAGAATGGTTGAAAGCCAGAAAGAAAGAGGGATTCTGTGGCTGAGGTTTTGAGCTATTTTTGTACTCTTGTGAGTAGAGCTGATTGTACTCTTACGTGGAATGAAAAAAAGTTGAGGCAATTAAGTTGCACTGTTATCATATACAGAATAGAAATGTAAAATATTGCTCATGAAGCTTGTGTGTTAGTGTGTGTGTGTGTGTGTGTGTGTGTAACTGGCATTGGGTGGAATGAATGGATAAAAAATCAAAATATGTGCATCATTTTATAGCATCTTTTAGTGATTTGCTGCTACAAGAATATACACGCTCTTTCTATGCATACCATGTGTTTCATTTAACACTGTCATGTTGTATATTTATTAAATGCAAAACTATAATTTAGTCAGACCTTAAGTACAATTTCTAATTCAGTTTCTGTGTGGAAAATAGAACTATAAATTATAAAATTATATGAAAATATCTATAATTTCTTAATTTGGTTAATTTGACAAGTGGGTTAAAATAAATCTGAAAAAAAGAAAAAGAAACCATCTGCCTGATGATAAAAGAAAACTTTTTATGTCCTTAAAATCTTCCCCATGATCATATTTCTGGAAATAAAACAAAATGGAGGCAACATCAGAAGAATAGGAAGAATAGGAAATTCTGGTTTTTAAAACTTGTCTAATCAGTCTTAATATTCTGTGCTCCATGATATTTTGTAAGTGAAGATTTATTCATAGTAGCATCCTTCACAATGAAATCTAGCTTGTTCTTCTCTCAGACATTGGTATATGCCACTTTGCAGCCACCTAAGTAGAAAATATGCATTCAACGTCTTTGAAATTAGTACCCAATTTAGACAAGATTATATTCTATCACTGTTCCTGTTCCTTGTGACCCTCTACTATGTTAACCAATCAACATCATTCATTGGGAAAGGGACTCATTATTCTGACCAAGACTGTCTTGGCAACCTGCATTTTTGCATATGATATTGCCTTATTTGAGGATGACGAGATGAAACTACAACAAGTGACGACTGCTTTAGATGAAGAAGCAACCAAAATTGTCCTCAGGATAATTGCCATGAAATCAAAGATCATGTATGTGAACTCCACCACACAGATACGAAGAATCACACTTGATTCATGGTGACTTGATGAACTAGCAAGGTTTACCTATTTGGTTAGTGTAATAGCATGAAATGGAGATGCAGAGCCAGCTTACAAGTGCCGCATTGGAAAAACCAGAGCTGTTTTCCAGAAGATGAATAAAATCTGGTCCTCATCATCTTTATCACTGAAACTTAAATTCTGTTTGCTTGCCTCTATAGTGATCCCAACCCCTATTTATGCCAGGGAGACTGAAAGGTGTCAGCTAGCATTAACAAGAGATTCAACATTTTCCAACAAACATACCTTTGTCGAATCTTATAATTTGCTATGTTACTAATGAAGAAGTGGTTCAAAAGAGTTAGTCCTGCAAATTACATAACATTGTTGCATGTAGAAGACTGCAACTTTCAGGTCATATATTTTATAGGAGAATAATCAAATTCCCAATGTGCAATGAAGTGGAAAACTTCCTCCTCCCATGCCCAACAACCAAGAGTTCACCCTTGAAATGCATGGTGAAGAAAATTCATAGGTGACTTAAGAATTTTAAACATCACCATGAAGTATCCACCCAAAATTGAAAACACTGAGACCCCTTGCTGCTCAATATGTTGCATAGCATGGGAGGATCTAAGGCCGTGGTGGCAAACTTATGGCACATGTGCCACAGGCAGCACGCGGAGCCGTCTCTAGTGGCACGCGAGCCATTGCTGGGCTGAGCTGCTCCCTCCTCCTCTCCGCACATGTGCAGTCTGGTAATAGGCGAGAGGCTATAAAAGGAGCAACTTTCTGTGGAAGCAGCATTTGCTGCAGACAGCTTGAGAGTGAGCATGAGTTGGAGCGGACAGGAAGTGAGCGAGTGAGCACAAGCCAACAGCTTGGTGGCCACGCCCACTCGGCACCCGGCAATGCATAAGTGGGTTTTTCATTGCAGTTTGGGCACTCGGTCTCTAAAAGGTTTGCCACCACTGATCTAAGGCTAAAAAAATGCTAATCAACTTTAATATCTGAACTATTATTACCATCAGTAGTTTCTACTACAGCTCACATGGGAGTCCCTATATTGCGAAATATGCTATCCCAAAGCTGCAAATAGCTCCTATCAAATCAAAGTTCTGGTTTGCTGAAATCTCTCATCATAGGAATCAGACTAATCTATGAATTAATAAATCAGGAGGGTCTCTGAATTGAGTAAACACTAAGGCATTTGGGCCATATTGGTGGTTATGCATTATTTATCTACTGCTATATCTATTCTATGGACTTACCAGGTATTTTATCAGATCACAGCATGCTTAGTTTCAGCATCAGTATTTGTTTATTTGTTGCTTGTTTGTTCGTTTGATTGATTTCTATAGAAACCCATCTCAGCAAATAACTCTGGGTAGCTCACAATTCAAACCGTACAATTAAAAATTTAAAAATATTTTAAAATGATAAAAACAGTAAAAAGCATTAAAACAGTAAAAAAAAATATTAAAATGTTTAATCTGAAATATGTACAAATGTATGTAAATACATTAAAATGTCTGTGCATATTAAAACAATTGTGTTACTAATTTAACCTTTGGGCCCTTACTTCACAAATTTTACCCAATTTAAATATTCATAACCAGAAAAAAAAAATTCAGCCTCCATCCTTATGAAAAATATATTTTATAAAATTAAGTTGCTCAGCTTTTCAAACATTACTTTTTGTAAACCATTTGTGATTGTTTGAGATTGACAATAATTATCACCTTCTTTCAATGTCCGTGTGGTTTTGAATGTTGTATGATCGCAGTTCAGATATAACCAATGCACTTTTTTCCAGGAGGTTTGCTGTTTTCAGTAACATTTGATTTATGTCGCACATACCTGACAAGCAAATAATCTAATCTTGCTAAAAGAAAAAAAACACCTTTTATATTCCTATTAAACTTGCCAAGATTTGCAAAAGCTATTATATTATTTTGAAGGCTGTCATGCATTGGCTTGCCATAGTTTTATTTATCTTCACTGAGAAACCTTAAATTGCACGGGGTAAGAATAAATGGTCCATCTTGGCGCATTGTATACTTCAATAGCTTGACTTTCCTAACCATCGGCCCTCTTTTTTTTTTAGTCCTTTTTTTCTAGTCGATTCATAACCTTCACCTTTTGAGATATCAGCTCTGCCCTGCCATGTAGCCATTTCTCTGCGGTGACAGCCCTGAGGAGCAAGGAAGGCAGAGAGAGGATTAGATCACAGGGGAATCCTTGACACAAGTCAACTGGTGCAATAGAGTCCCACTTGTCAACATTGTGGGAAAAGATGAATTGATAACACAGATAGAATGGACAGAAAAGGTCAGAGAGGCCACAGACAATCTAAGGCTCTCTCTCTCTCTCTCTCTCTCTGTGATATCAGGAGGTGCAATGCCTCTGCAGATCTCCAGGAACATAAATCTACTAGATACCAATTGCAACAGCGTTCAGCAGCAAGCTAAACCTTAAACTTTTGTTGTAATATATTAAATATTGAATAGAAGTAGTCACTCCTTTAAGCTGCAGTTCAACTCAGGTGTCATTGTAAAGATGTGAAGGCTTGGAAAATGCCAGCAAACATCTCACCAATAAAAATAGGGACATTGCATTTTTTTGTTCCCCCCCCCTCCCAAGAAATCTATTTTTGCCCAAATGCCCAAACCATTTGGGAAACTTGGGAATGCTTGGAAAGAGTAAAAGCATCCTTTGGTTATATAGTTTCATTTAGAATAAGAGAAGATTTTAGTTTCCTAAAATGTCTTACTAGTGCTGCATAACTGAAATACATTTATCTACAGTATCTGTTGCTGCACAAAGACAATTGTCATATGAAAGCCAGCTTGCCTCAATCTAAGCCTTTCTTCCATCCTGATTAGGAAGTTGTCTAGAGCAGGGGTCCACAACCCGGTCCATGGACCAGTATCGGGCCGCAGCCTGACAGCATGATTGATTGTCATGGAGAAAATCTATACATGTGGTTCCCAGGAGTCAAAAATGACTTGATGGCATATAATCAATTAATTCTGGTAAATGGACTTTTGATTAGCCACATCTACTACAATGACTATTTTGTTACTGAGTCTGTGATAAATGTTAAACTGGGCCTGCAGAGAACCAAGTTCCAGTCCATTTCAACCAAGTAGACTCACATTGGGCCAGTCACTCTTTGTTGGTATGACTTACTGTATATCACAGAGGGGATTTTGTAAAGAAAATGGAAGGCGGGAGTGTTGCATATTCAATCTGGTGTTCCTGGAAGAAAGAGAGTATTGTTGTTGTTGTTAATTGCGAAGTCGTGTCCGACCCATTGCGACCCCATGGACAACGTTCCTCCAGGTCTTCCTGTCCTCTACCATCTTCTGGAGTCCATTTAAGTTCTCACCTACTGCTTCAGTGACTCTATCCAGCCATCTCATTCTCTGTAGTCCCCTTCTTCTATTGCCCTCAATCTTTCCCAGCATTAGGCCCTTCTCCAGTGAGTCCTTCCTTCTCATTAGGTGGCCAAAGTATTTGAGTTTCAACTTCAGGATCTGGCCTTCTAAAGAGCAGTCGGGGTTGATCTCTTCTAGGACTGACCAGTTTGAATGCCTTGCAGTCCTAGGGACTCGCAGGAGTCTTCTCCAGCACCATAGTTCAAAGGCCTCAATTCTTTGGCACTCAGCCTTTCTTATGGTCCAACTTTCACAGCCATAAATTGCAACTGCGAAAACCGTGGCCTGGACTATATGCACTTTTGTTGGAAGGGTGATGTCTCTGCTTTTTAGTATGCTGTCTAGATTTGCCATAGCTTTCCTCCCCAGGAGCAAGCGTCTTTTAATTTCTTGGCTGCAGTCCCCATCTGAGATGATCTTGGAGCCCAGAAAAATAAAATCTGTAAAGAGAGTATGGAAACCTATTAAAATAACAACAATATAATGTTAATTTCACATCTCTCCAGAAGATTGCCCATCTCTGACATGTAAGGCTAAATCTAGCTAAAGAATGTAAATCTATGTGTTCTCATTTGTAAGTAAGTCACATTCATTTCAGCAGGGGCTTATTTCTAGGTAAGTGGGAAATGACCCAAGGAAGTTGGTACAGTAGTGGAATTGAAGGAAAGGAATGGAGAGAAAGTGGTTTACAAAATCATTGGTGGACGCCATGAAATACTATTACAAGAATGCAAGACAGCACTTAACAAGGGTACTGTTTCACCCATGTCCTCTAATGTTAGTCAATTGTGATTTTTCCATTATTATGTACAGTATATAAATAAAATGTATTCTTGGTTGTTCCATTTATCTGTTTTCTTTGTTCTATGTGTAGGCCCAAAATCTTTAACAAGTCTTGAAAACAAAGATTTCTTCACAAGCATTCTGGTTTTCCCTGAAATACTGTTTGGCTGGCAATTTAGCCTTTTGCAGTTTGTGTTTGTTCAGAAGAATAAGGGATAGTTCAGAAGAATACATCCATTCCCAGTGATCATTTTGCAGCTAAGGCTGAACAAATGAGAGGTTATCATCTGCAGTGACAGTGCTCAGAGGCACAATGTCAGGTTTCTACAGATGACCTATTGGTGAAGTACCATTGTCTCCATTCAAGTGTCAGGATGAGCTATTCTTCTCTCCGTATTGCAGAATGAAAGGAGGCTTCCACTGTTCCTCCAAGGGGAATATATCAGATTTGGTCAGGGAGATGTTTCTCCAAGGGGAATATATCAGATTCGGTCAGGGAGATGTTTTATTCACTATCATTTTGTGTAAAACTCATCTCAAAACTTGCCTTTCCTAGGAGACAATTAAAACAATATGATAGATTTGGAGGGTTTCTTTTAGGAAGGATTAAGCCATCATTGAAAGAGAATTTCTATATGAGTAGTGTAATTTGCACTTCTATTATTTATTTAATTAATCTGAACTTTAATTCTGAACAAATCTGAACTTTAATTCTTCTCTACATCTCCGGCTACTATTACTGCTTTGATGAAATTTGCCTAACTGTTTCTTGGTTATTTTCTCTCCTTGATTTTGCAGGATGGTTGTGAATTTCTTCAGAATTCTTCTTGCAAGTGTTTTTGACTTGATTTTATTGTTAGAGGACAAGGGATTCACCACTACCGGTGCTAAGATTTCTGTTACTTATCTTTCCATTAACTTCATGCTTTATTGGCCATCTAGTGTGGCCATCTAGAGCTTCAGCCCTGAGATTTTCCATGGAGATGAAACTGAAGTGTTCAAAAACTATTAGAGATACGATTATACCATTTTGTTTTGGGAAAAGGTATTCACATATATTTCTTGGCCACTTTGTATTAAAATAAGAACAAAAAAATAGTGTTCTCATGAGAGTTTCTGTGAAATTCTCTGTTCCTTTGGAATACAATGTGAAACTCACATTCTTCTTGAATAGGAACAGGTAGAAAAAAACCCCAGAATATATTTTCTGCATTGTATCTCCTTTCTCTCACCTCCATTATTCAACATTTAATACAGAAAGTTGCCTTCATCCAACTCAGACTAGTTAGTACTGGGTAAATGTATCTTTCTAGCACAGTAGTTCTCAACCTTTTTAATGCCGTGACCCCCAACCGGTCGTAAATCGGGGACTACTCAACTGGTGCAGCACCGTTTGCAGAATGGGACTTTTGGTGGGCTCAGCAGGGCAGAGACAGCCTGGACAATTCCTATTGGCTTTTGAAAGCCAATAGAATTAGACTCTATTCAAGAGAGCCTATTCTATTGGCTTTCAAAAGCCAATAGAATAAAAGGGAGTAGCACAGCTAAGGAAAAGGGGAAAAAAATGGTGGACTGTGTTGTTTGGACACCCCCGTGAAATGGTCGTTCGACCCCAAATGAGGTCCCGACCCACAGGTTGAGAACCACTGTTCTAGCAGTTTGTTTGTATTGCAGAATGCTTTTTTCCCCACTGATCCTGTATAGAGATACTGAGGACTGTTGACATGTTGTATTGATTAAATAAGAATGTAAAAAAAATGGAAATGGGAATCAGGCTAAATAAAAATCTTGGTCACTCACATAATACAACAGAAATAAGACTCTTTCTAATAATAGAACAAATTCAGAAGAATTCCTAGGAAATCATAGAAATAAGTAACTCAGCAGAAACTTTTCTTTTATTAAAAAATAGGGTCTAATATATTTTTCCTATACCATTCAAACTAATCTGAGAATTCATTCTGCTCTGATAATTGTTCCATATGCCTTCTGATTTCCTTTAAAAATGGGAAAAATTTCAAACTGTTTTGAATTTATTAATTTATTTTTTTTATTTTATAGTTATCTTTTATTCTTGACAGTTTGCTGATCTGCTCCAGTAATGTATAGGCTGTTTATATCTGAGTGTAAAAAAAGCAGTCTTGATGCATTTGCCTAACTCTGTCCAGAAAGATTCTTGCACTGCAATACGAGAAATACATTAGAAAGATGGCCCAGCTGGCAAAAGAAAGCTCAGGATATGTAGATTGGAAACATGCAGAAGAGACCTTCATCCTGGAGTGGGTAGACAATATTTAATGATGATGATGATGATAACGACACTAGACAACATCAGGATTATCTTTTAATGTGTGTGTACAGAGGGGGAATAGCTGACTTAAAAATATTGCAAAATTCTACATGCTCAATAATTTCTAAACAAAGTCTGAATTAAAAATGCAAGAATATATACAGAATGAAATCTATATACAATCTCCCTTTTATGCAATTACTCATTTTGGTTGTTCACTTATTGTGGCCCAATTCCAGATGTTCAGGTTTTGGCAATATTTGTTTGCATCCATCAGGTAACTCTTAAGCCATATGGACATGTGAATAACATCAATCAATATATTGATTATAAATAATAATAATAATAATAATAATAATAATAATAATAATAATAATAATAATAATAATAATAATAATAATAAAGTTGGAAGGGACCTTGGGCAGGAAACCCTATACCAGTGGTGACGAACCTATGGCACGGGTGCCAGAGGCGGCACTCAGAGCCTTCTCTGTGGGCATATGTGCCGTCGCCAGAGTCCTAGGCCTTCAGCTGGGTTTTATAAAACCGTTTCGCTTTAGGCCTCCACTGCCGTGTACATACAAAAAAAGGTTCAATCAATCAGTCAATTTCAAATTCTCGCAGAAAAAAAAAAGATCTTGCAAAGTTGGAATTGATTGATTGCACTTTTTAGTCCCACCCAGTTTGCCATTACCACTGTAGCTATGCTCACCCAATGGGCCACACCCACCCAGCACCTGAAAATGCATAAATGGGTGTTGGGTTGCAGTTTGGCCACTCGGTCTCTAAAAGGTTCGCCATCACTGCCCTATACCATTCCGGACAAATGGCTGTCCAGTCTCTTCTTAAAAACTTCCAGTGTTGGAGCATTCACCGCTTCTGGAGGCAGGTTGTTCCACTGGTTAATTGTTCTACCTGTCAGGAAGTTTCTCCTTAGTTCTAGATTGCTTCTCTCTTTGGTTAGTTTCCACCCATTGCTTCTTGTCCTGCCTTCAGGTGCCTTGGAAAATAGCTTGACTCCCTCTTCTTTGTGGCAGCCCCTGAGATATTGGAACACTGCTATCATGTCCCCCCTCGTCTTTCTCTTTGTTAAACTAGACATACCCAATTCCAGCAGCCTTTCCTTATATGCTTTAACCTCCAGTCCCCTAATGATCTTTGTTGCTCTTCTCTGTACTCTTTCTAGAGTCTCAACATCTTTTTTACATCGCAGTGACCAAAACTGGATGCAATATTCTTATGCTATTCTTAAAAGAAAAATAGAATTTACCTACAATTCCCATTTGAAAAGACCAACTCCCCCAAGCTACAAAACACGGAATACAGTAAAGAGGAAGATTTAATCTGGCACTAAGGAGAAATTTCTTGATAGTGAGAATAATTAATAAATGGAACCGCTTGCCCCTCTGGATTTTGGGGTGCTCCATTGCTGTAGTTTTGCAAAAAAGAAAAAGAAATTAGACAACCATTTGACCAGGAAGGAATAAGGACTGCTTTGGGAAGGGGGTTGGACTAGAAGACCTCCAAGATCCGTTCCAACCCTATGATTTATGATTCTAAAGCTAAATTCATAGGCTCAATAAATTCAGAAACAATAATTAAAGCAGACTACACTCACTTCTCTGTAGTCAAAAAATCAACACCCACTCCTGCCCCAATCTCAAAATTAGTTTTTATTATTATTATTATTATTATTATCATTCATCGCACAGTCAGCCAGATGTTCAGATTGGATTTGGCATTTTGTCTACCTATCGAGTCCTTACCCAGGACCTGGGATAGGCAGATGTGGATGTTTGATGGTATTACAGGTATCGTCGCAGGATGGAAGCAGTTCCTAGTAAGGCCGCCTTTTGCAATTGACTAATAGCGAATTTGTCAATGCCAATGGTGTTCAAGTGGTGCTCCAGTTGTTTTGGGATTGCACCCAAGGAGCCTATGACTATTGGTACTACCCTTGCTTGCTTTTGCCACAGTCTTTCTATTTCTATTTGTAGGTCTTTGTATTTTGTTATCTTCTCCAGTTCTTTCTCTTCTATTCTGCTATCTCCAGGCACTGCCACATCCACTATCCAGACTTTTTTGTCTTTCTTATCGACAATTGTTAAGTCTGGGGTGTTATGTTGCAGGTGCTTGTCTGTTTGAATTCTGAAGTCCCAGAGCAGTTTAATTTTATCATTTTCTATGACTTTCTCTATTTTATGATCCCACCAGTTTTTGCTTACAGGCAAATGATATTTTTTGCAGATCTTCCAATGCACCATTGTTGCTACTTTGTCATGCCGCTGCTTGTAATCAGTCTGTGCAATCTTCTTGCTATTATTATTATTATTTTTTTTTTTATTAAAAGTTTTATAAATTTTACAAAAAAGGAAAAATAATACAACATATACAGAAAAATAAAACTAAACAATACATATATTAAAAAAAAAAAAACCCATCCCCCAGCCCTCCCAAAAAAAAAAAAACCCCTCCCTTCCCCCCCCCCTGAGCTTCCCAGAGCAGAATATAGGCTTAAAAAATAAAAATAAAAATTAAATTAAAAACTTTATATTTATATATATAAAAAAATTATCTATAATATATATGAAAATAAAACTTATGAAAAAACTATATAATATTTTTGTATACCCAATCTAAATTGTATAAATTTTATCCATTTATCCCAAACAGCAAAAAACTTCTCTTGCGTTTGTTGCTTTAAGAAAGCCGAAATCTTTGCCATTTCTGCCAGATAAGCTACTTTAAGAAACCATTCCTGCAATGTAGGCAAGGATTCCTTCTTCCAGTATTGTCCTACTAACAGCCTAGCGGCTGTGATCAAGTTTAACATCAATACAACCTCATTTGTATCACAATCTGTAACAATACCTAACAAAAATAATTGCGGAGTAAATTTTACCCTCCTTCTAAAAATTCTCTGGATATTCCACCATATTTTAATCCAAAATGCTTTTATCTCTCTGCATGACCACCAAATATGATAATAGGAAGCCTCCTTATAACCACATCTCAAACATTTGGGTTGCACGTCAGGATACATATAAGACATTTTTTGTGGATCAAGGTGCCATCTATAAAACATTTTATAAAAATTCTCCCTTAAGTTCTGTGCTTGAGTAAATTTGACATTTCTCACCCAAATAGTTTCCCAGGTGTCCAATGAAACTGGCTCACAAAAATTCTGCGCCCATCTAATCATACAATCTTTAATTAGTTCCGTTTCTGAGTCCAATTCAACTAAAACCCCATAAATTCTCTTAATGTGGGGTTGTCTTTGATCCTTCAGTTGCTTAATAAGATTTTCATCTTCTCTAAGAAAACCCACCTTACAATCCATCTTCCATCTATCTAATAGTTGCCTATATTGGAACCAAGAATAAGTAAAATTTTCTTGTGCTAACTCTTCCCGTGATTTTAATTGCCAGTTTTATCCATCCCATTTAAGTAACTGTCTATAAGACACCATATCCATTTTAACCCCTCTTTTTATTCCTTCTATCGCATGCCAAGGTATAGCCCATAATGGTACTTTAAAATCACTTTTATAATATTTTCTCCAAATCCGAAGTAAAGAAATTCTTAAAATATGAGATTTAAAAGCCCAATCTATTTTTTTATTAAATATTAAATAGGCATGCCACCCATAAAGTAAATCCCATCCCTCTAAGTAAAGTATCTCAGAATTTGTCAAATTTACCCAATCACTAATTAATGTTAAAAACACCGCATCATAATATAATTTCAAATTTGGTACCTTAAGTCCACCCCTCTCACGGAAGTCTTGCATAATTTTAAACTTAACCCTTGGTTTTGTCCCTGCCCAAATAAATTTGTTGAGACCCTTCTGCCACTCATTTAAATTAATCTCATTTTTCAAAATTGGTAACATTTGAAACAAAAAAAGAAACTTGGTTAGAATATTCATTTTTATCACTGCAATTCTTCCCATGAGGGATAATTGCAACTTTTCCCAATTCTTCAAGTCCTTCTGTACCCTGACCCACAACCTTTCATAATTATTTTTAAATAATTTTGCATTAGAAACAGACAGCATCACCCACAAATATTTTACCTTATTAACAATCTCAAAACCCGTCAAGTTGACCAAAATCTGCTTCTCCTGACTCGACATATTTTTAGGTAAAATTTTAGTCTTATTTACGTTAATCTTAAAACCAGAGACCAAACCATAATGATGAATCAACTGTAATAAGTTTACTACAGAATAATCAGGTTGCGACAAAGTAACAACCAAGTCATCCGCAAAAGCTCTCAACTTATATTCTTTTTTATTAACATATATTCCTTTAATTTCCTGAGACTCTCGAATTTTGATCAATAATATTTCCAATGTTAAAAAAAACAACAATGGCGATAAAGGACACCCCTGTCTAGTACCTTTCTCTATTGTAAAAACCTCCGACAAACCTCCATTAACAATAAGTTGTGCCGTTTGTTTTTGATATATTACCGTAAGGGCTTGTAATATCTTTTCACCAAAATTCATTTCTTCCATTACTCTTAACATAAAATGCCAATTCAATTGATCAAATGCTTTTTCAGCATCTAAAAATATGAGCCCTGCAGGAACTTGGTTGTTCTTGTCTAAATATTCTAGTAAATTAATAATTTGTCTGACATTATTTTTCATATACCTTCCTGTTATAAATCCTGATTGATCTTTATGCACAAGATGATGCACCACCCTCATAAGCATATTTACCAAAATTTTTACAAATATCTTATAATCCACATTTAAAAGAGATATAGGCCTGTAATTTTTTGGTAGGGTAAGATCTTGATCCTCCTTTGGAATCAATGATATAAAAGCACTACGCCATGAAGGAGGAATCTCTAAACCCTGTAAAATACCATTAAAAAGATCATGTAATGGTTGGATCATCTCCTCTATTAAAACTTTGTAATAAACAGCTGTTAACCCATCCGTACCCGGTGCTTTCCCTAATTTCAATTGTTGAATTGCTGAGGTAATTTCCTCCTTAGTAATTAAACCATTAATTTCATATTTCTGATCCTCAGTCAGTTTAGGAAAACTTGCCTCAGCTAAATATTTATTTATATCTAGCATTTGTATATTAGTAGATTTATATAGGTTTTGATAATAATCCAAAAAAGATTTTTTAATCAATTCCTTCTGAGAAACTAATTTACCCTTATAGTTTATTTTCTCTATTATTCTTTGTCTCTGTTTCTTTCTTAATTGATAAGCCAAACATCTCCCAGGCTTATTGGCATTACAAAATGTATTTTGTTTCATAAATAATAAGTTGGTTGCAGCTTGGTCTGCTATCAACATATTAAATTGTGACCTTAATCACTTTACAGATTCTTTAATACTCTCATCAGAAGGATTTAAAATCAAAGCCCTTTCTTTTAATTTAATTTCATCTTCAAGTTCTCTACGTTTCTGAATCTGATTTCGCTTATAAAAATTATTCATTTTTATCAAAACACCGCGCATCAATGCTTTACCTGCATCCCATACCATTGACATTGAAGTCCCCTTGTACATATTCAAAGCAAAATAGTCCTTTAAACACTCCTTTAGTTTTTGAACATTCTTTTCTTGTCTAAACAAATTTTCATTAACTCTCCAGGATCTTCTTTCCTCTTTCTCTGGAATCAGCTCCATCCAAACTGGACTATGATCCGTCAGTGATCTAGGAAAAATCTTTACATTCTTTACTTTATTATACAAGTCCGTGGTAATCAAGAAAAAGTAAATTCTTGAAAAAGATTGGTGTCTATCAGAAAAAAAAGTAAAGTCTCTCTCCTCTTGATTACGTTCCCGCCAATAATCCCTTAATTCCCAGTCTTCTTTCATATCAAAAAAGGCTTTAGGTAGCCTTGCTTGTTTAAGAAAAGGAGAGGAACCTTTCTTGTCCTTTTGTATATCTAAGACACCATTCCAATCACCCATTAATACCACTGATCTATAATCAAGCAATGTTATTTTTTGATGTAACTGCTTATAAAATTGTTCCTGTTGTTGATTTGGAGCGTAAAGTCCAACTATAAGTACTTTCTTACCATATATACCAAGTTCAATCATCACATATCTCCCCTGGGGATCTGATTCTACCAGACAAGCTGGTAGGTTTTGTTTAACATATATACCAACTCCCCCTTTCTTCCCAGGAGCAGAAGATATAAAATGAGATCCCAAACGAGCATTAACTAAATATTTCTGATCTTTAAGTAAAATATGAGTTTCCTGTAAGCAAATAACATCGTTGGTATGTTGCTTCAAATAATAAAATATTTTTTTCCGTTTCTGAGGAGAATTCAATCCATTAACATTCCAGGTCAAAAACTTTGCCATCTCCCTTGGCACGCAGCCTGGAGAAGACACCATCAAACTCTGAAAGAGCTGCGTGTGTTGCATAACTCTTGGGTCTTGCTCCTCCCACCGGCGGGGATGCACTTCCAGGAGAACTCTCTTTAGGCTCTTTTTTACGTTGCTCCTTCTCTTTACGCTTATAGGCTGCACGAGTCATCCTCTGCTCTTTAGCCTCCGTCTGGCGTTGCTTTGCCGCTTCTATCATCCCTGCGGAAACCAAATCTAATGCCTCAGATTGCTGCTCAGCTTCCGTACCACTCAAAGATTTCCGACCAGATGAAGTTGAGCCTGCACCCAGGACCGAAGTATAAAAATCTCTAGCTTTATCAACTGTGTTCAATCTGTAGCGTGTCCCAGCATGGCTCAAAACAATACCCATCTGAATTTCCCATCTAAATGGCATCGATCTAGCTTTAAGCTCATTGGTTAAAAAAGCAAAGTCTTTTCTACTTCTTAAAATTTTGGATGGGATTTCCTTTAGAATGATGACATATTGGGCGGCAATCTGAAATCTTTTGTTGTAAAAGGCTTGTATAATCTCATTCCGCAGGGACTTCTTTGTAAAGTAAATCACCACATCTCTAGGCAAATTCTTCTGCTTAGCAATCCAAGAGTTGAGTCTATAAATTTTTTCCACTTCTCTCTGTAATTCTCCTTTATCCATATCCAAGGCCAGCGCCAGATCAGTAAGGACCACCTCCACCAAATCTTGATTGATATCTTCCTTGAGGCCTCGAATCCTCAGGGCATACTCCATCTGTCTGTACTGAAACATCAAAATGTCTTCTTGTGAGGAGTCCACCTTCCTTTCCACGTCTTGAATTTTGTCATCCAAAGAGTCAACTTTGTCTTCCACTTCCTCAAGCCTTGCGTCGAGCTTAACCACCACAGTAGACAAACCTGAAACAGCTGCCAATATATCTTGTCGTAGTTCATTATTATTTTCTTGCAATTTAGACTTTATCCCCGTTATCTCTTCTTTGAGATCAGATTTAAGTTCTGATTTAATCTGTGAAACAAATTGAGTCATTTCCTCTCTCATTTGAACTACAATCTCTCCCATTATGCCTCTAACCTCTTGTACTGAAAGTCCAGGTAGAGGAGGGGAGGGTGGTGGCTGAGCCGGTGGTGCATGTTTAGATTGTTGTTGTAACTGTGCAGTGGAAGTTATAGGAGAAGAAATAACCTTGGGTATTGAAGAAGGCTGCTGCCTCTTTGAAGCCATTTTAAAAAGCACAATTGTCACTTCCCTTTCCCCTCCAGCCAAAAAGGGAGGAGGAAAAAAAAGAAAAAAAAATTTTTTTTAAAAAGAGACAAACTATAGTCATTAAAAGTCCAGAGTAAATCCAAAGAATAAGTAGTAAAAGAGCAAACAGTTCAAAAGAAAAAATTCTAAACCAAAAGCAAAAGCAAAAGCAAAAAACAGTCCTTAGAAAGGGAAAGTAAAACAAAAGAGAAAGGAAAAAAAACTCCGACACTTTCAAAACGCCATCTTAAATCCTTTCACTAGTATAACAAAGAAAAGGAGGAAAAATAGTAAAAATCAAAAGATAAAAAAATAAACACCTAAAATATAACAAAAAAATCCTTTAAACTGCTCCGTCCGTTTAAAAATTACTCACCAAAATGCTGTAAACACGGAGATAGAAGCGGCGGTTTCTTTTGCTTCCTAGGAAGCAAAAACAGCTGGGAGGCGGAGATCAGCAAGAGCTCCGAGGGAAAACTCCTTTCACCCCCTCTAGAAATAAATCCAGAGGGGGTTCAGGGGTTCTACCTCTACTCTTGCGTTCTCTGTCCCTTCCCTTTGCCCGGGACGGGATTTCCGAGCCGCGGGCCAGCTGATGCGCGCTGCGCTCCGCGGCTCTGACACTTCCCCAGCTGGACGGCTAAAAGCTAGCCGCCATCGCCGTCGCCTCCCACCGGAAGCTCCTCTTGCTATTATTATTATTATTATTATTATTATTATTATTATTATTATTATTATTATTATTATTATTATTATTATTATTATTATTCACATACTACATATCATATACTCAACTATCAAAGAAATCCCAGAAACGGACATGGTAAGTCCTTTTCTCAAGGTGGAATCACTGGCAGAGATCCCTAGTTCTTCTTTGGCTCCCTGATTCCAAATACTTCTTTATTTCATCATTTGCATGTTACCTCTATCTAAAACACCAGCTGCACAGAATATGATAGAAAACCATACAGCACAATAATTACATCAAATAAATAAAAGTCCTAGAAGTCACAAAATGTATCTCAGCGTCAACTAACATGATAAAACCTTATAAATCTCCAATTTACTTGACTTCTCATTCTCCAAAATTGGTACAAGGATATGGTTAGCAGGGAAGAAACCATTCTAAACATTGAGAGAGAGAGAGAGAGAGAGAGAGAGAGAGAGAGAGAGAGAGAGAGAGAGAGAGAGAGAGAGAGAGACTGTTTCTCTCTTTCTCTCACACACATTCTCTTTCTCTCTTTCTCTCTTTCTTTCTCTCTCTCTCTCTCTCTCTCTCTCTCTCTCTCTCTCTCTCTCTCTGTGTGTGTGTGTGTGTGTGTGTGTGTGTGTGTGTGTAGAGGTGGGTAGAACCAAGCCCAACTCTAAATTCTATAATCCCAAAGGCCAGATCTTCTCAGAGTTGCTCTTGGCCAGCTCATATTGGATAGGCAGATTTATATGTGGAGAAGAAAGTCTCAAATGTAGCCAGTTCAACAAAAACAGATGATGTCTACAAATAGGCTGCACCTTCTATCACTTACCTACCCTTCAGCCTGCTTGTGAGCCTCCTGGGGCCTGCAATTTCCTGCCTCAATAGAAGCCAGAAGCAAGTTGCAAGTTCATTCTAGCTCTTAAAATTGTTCCCTCTCCCCTCTGCAATGATTCCTGGACCTGGCCATTTTTGAAAAGTAGTCCTTGGTAGGTCCCACAATATCTGATATGGCTTTTTGGCTAAGTGGCATCCTGCTTGATTTAACTATGGAGTCAGCCTTCAAGATGGCACAATCTAGTCAGGAAAAACTTTTAATACAGTTTCAGGAAATGCGATGTAACAAGCCCATCCTTTAAGCCAAACGGATGGAGATGCATGCTGTCAGCCTTAATGCTAGCAATATTATAACTCTGAAATTAAAATGGAATAATTATTAACAAACTGTTGAGCAAATGTTATTCACTGAAATAGATGATCCTGTAAACCTCAAACACCTGCCAATCTTGTTTACACAGCTGTATGTAAATATCAATCATTGTTTAATCTCTTGAAGAAAACAGAGATGGCATGTTAAAACTCAGAAGAAGCATGGGTATTGAGTATTCAAAGTTCTTCCTTGAAATGATTTGATATATATGTTTTCTTTAAAAAGAAAATATATATTCATATAAAAATAATCTTTGTATGTGTTTTGCATACTGTTATCTTTTGTCTCTGAGAATTATCTTAATTAGATCTCTTCCTCTGAAAAGATATCTTTGTTATCATTTCATAAAATATTAGAACTAGATGTTCTTTGCAGTGACTTACACAATTAAAGAACTATTTGTTAGAAATGTAAAAAAATAACAAAGAATATTGGGATGCAAAAATAATTTATGAGAGGTAGAGAAATATGTTTAGATATGAATCAAGGGGCTAGAGTTTAATTTATAATTATTTAGAAAGAAACCTTAAAAATTAAACTTCAAAAGAAAAAGAAAAACATTTCTTTATCAGAGCAGTACCTTTGTCTGAAATATTGTGATATGTAAATATTTGATTAATAAACATTCAGTTTATTCAAACTATCATACAAACTATCACATACTATTAATAACAATATCAATAACAATTACCTCTTCTTTAAATTGAAACTGAACACAGATCATAAAATTTATGAAATATGTGGTCCTGACAGTTAGATGCAAAAGATCCTGCCATATTTTTGATCACATTAATAAAACAATTCAGAGAAAATGAACTCCCAATAAATAAGAACCCCTATAATTCATTTTAAACCTCCTTAAATAGATCAATTTTAGATATTTACTTGGAAATATTCTTCATAATTTATGTTTAAATATTATAATTTTAGTTGGGATAAGGAAAGCCCATTCATCACAAATGTCAACATCTTAAGAAATATCCAGTTTTTTTGGATTACCTTATTGCAACAGTAGGTATTTCACTTTTCTCTATAGTAATCCTACTATTTTTGCAGAAAATGTTTTAATTATTGGGGTATGTGTCAGTCTGCAAATTTGTTTAGTAATCTGGATAATTCTTCTTCACAATTTTATCATTTTTGCTCTTGAAAATTGAAAGTTTTTACTGTATCCCTAGTAAATATTTAATAACAGTGATTACATAGTGTCATAGGAGAAAAATAAGAAATTTCTCATAACTTCTGTTTATGAAAGAAACTATGAGGATGTATCTTCCTTCTGGAGATACATCTAGAGACTAATAATACTGTATTGCAGTATCCTGTGATAAAAGGAGAAAGTTAAAATGGCCACAGCTGTTTCATTCCCTTTCTGACAGTATGGAAATTACATTTCCACCATATGAAAATGACTTCCTATCAGCTACTACAGGGAATAATATATCTATTTCTGAAAAGTGTATGCACATTAATTTTTGTTTTTAGCAGGGATAGTATTTACAACTCAGATTTTTTAATATTCCTTTAGCTTTGTTGTTTGCTTGCTACCACACATGGATGAATGTTCATCACATGAGAGTCTGGGTAATATGTAAAACTTAAAAAGTGCTATGGGGTGACTTCTCCTTTTTCCATTATTGATGCAATAGAAAGGTAAATAAGATGATAGACAGACAGACAGACAGATAGGTTTAGACAGACAGATACAGGGTACGCTGCCTGCATAAGTGTTTTTGCAAATGTCTGACATGGCTTAGGCACTAATATTAATAATTTACTTCACAAATTTATACAACTACCCATCTCACCAAAAATGACTCTGGGCTGCTTACAAGCGAAACAACAATTACAAATCACATCCCATTTTATTTTATTTTTTTAAAATCAGATATAAATAGCGAGGAAATTTAAAAAAAATAAAAAAAAATAAATTTAAGGAATAAAACATAACTCCAATATAGCAGGAGGACAACCACCATTTAGTCTTCTATAACCATTTCACCTCAGGGGGAATGATGTTCCAGAGGGTGAGGGCTGAAACAGAAAAGGCATATCTCCTTGCAGAAAGAACTCATTCACAGATAGGATTTAGAGCAGTAGTCTCCGACCTTTCCAGCTTTACAGACTGCCAGGTAGGGGGGAGTGGCAGGCACTCGCATACACGTGAAGCTACATTTGTGCCCTCTGCTTATACAAACGAAGCTGCACAAGTATGTGTGCCTGCCACTTGCACAGCCCAGATCCAAACAGAC
Organism: Crotalus tigris; assembly: GCF_016545835.1. NCBI lineage: Eukaryota > Metazoa > Chordata > Lepidosauria > Squamata > Viperidae > Crotalus > Crotalus tigris. Next base: position 275,463 of record NW_024097274.1, read on the forward strand.
TGTGGCCTGGGGATTGGGGACCCCTGATCTAGAGCATACATCTTTTTTTCTGGGATGGATAGTGGGATAGATATATCTAGGAAGGGACAGTTCCTCAAATAACTTGGTTACGCCATGTAGGTTTTAAATGTCAAAATCAGCACTTTGAATTCCACCTAGAAGCAAACTGGTAACCAATGCATCCCATGGAACAGAGGTATAATGTATGTCATTTTTGAGTGCTGAAGCTTTCAGATATTCTTGAAAGGCAGTCTATGCCAAGCACATTATAATAATCTATTCTGCAGGTGACCAGGTGCATGAGTGACAATGAGTAGAGCCTCATGATGCAGGAAGGGATGCAACTGGCACACTGCACAAAGCTGTGCAAAATTCTTTCCCAGTTTTGAGAAGCACCTGCTCCTTGAGCAGGGATCAAGAGACCAGGGTGCACACTGGACTGGACTGTCATACCTCACACAGTACCAAAGATAGTAAGTTCCAAGATCCAGAAGGTCCCAAAACCCAGAGCCACTTAGAATTGCCAGGGTTCAGCTGAAGCCTTTTGTTATAGCTCAAGGCATCAGGATAAGACATCATTGGCATTGTCTAATTCATCAGGGCCAGAAATATATATCTGGCTATCTTCACCATAGTGATGATTCCTCACGACTTGGTGATGAATGGTCTCACCAAATGGCTTTCTGTAGATGTTAAATAGGTGTAGGAAAAATACAGAATGTCTGCAAAACCCCATATAATAGGGGTCAAATGTGGGACCTGTCACTCCCAATAAACAACAACTAGTACCAGCATGCAGAAATTAAATGAATCTGCACAAACCTGAACAAACCTTTAAAGTTTAACCCTACTTCCCTTTTAGCACTTCCCTTTTAGCACTGATGTTATTAGGTTGGGTAATGAAATATCTGCAAGAAAACAATCAAACTCAGAAAAGCTCAAAGACCCCACAAACGTTTAAGACAGTGGTTCTCAACCTTTCTAATATTGTGACCCCATAATACAGTTCCCCATGTTGTGGTGACCCCCAAGTGGGTGTGGCCACCAATAAGAGGGAGTAGGACAGCTAGGGAAAAGGGAAAAAAATGGCGGACAGCGTGGTTTGGCGACCCCCATGAAATGGTCATTTGACCCCAAATGGGGTCCCAACCCACAGGTTGAGAACCACTGGTTTAAGAGAAGAGAGTTCTCCCCAAAAATTTCAAAGCTCCAAAGCTTGTTTTATGTTTCTATAATCAGGATTTCTGATTTTGTATTCTGATTCTGAAGTCCTGAATTGTGCTATTGTAATTTTGCTATCTCAAAGTGTCTGGGACAATATGTAACATGTTGTCCTTATCAAACCATCAACAAAAGGAATCTAATGGTCTACAATAAACAGCCAGAGCATATGTTAAGGTGTTAAAATGGTTAGTATTATAGAACTGTAATAGATAAAATAAGAGAATAAATATTATGAGTAACTCTTCATGAGTATGCTTGATTATTACCAAAAACACATAATTCTGCAAAAGCAAAACAAAGAAACAATAAAAATAGCCTTGTTACCAGTCTTGTTGTCTTTTCCACTTGTTTGGTTAGGATATATGGTAGGAAAAGGGGGAGAAATCTTTTTCAAAAAGAATAAATTGACTATGATTAATGAGGATGGTCAAAGAAAATTCATAATCTCAGGATAAGTAATATTCAGTGGATTTACAGCAAATGCATCATAGGACAGAAGCCATTTGGCCTCAAGCCATTTTTCTGGTGAAACAAGTCATTTTGTCATTTGTTCCCCATTTAATTAGTTAACTTCATAAACTCATTATCTTTAAATATCTCAGAGAAGTGGACAGACAGAAAAAGTCAATATGCAATCTGCTATTTAGATGCCATCAAGGTTTTTTGAATAGATTTGCATCAAACATTTTCTTTTTTTGGTACCGTACTTTCCGGCGTATAAGACGACTTTCACAAGCTTTAAAATTGGCACCGAAGATGGGGGTCGTCTTATACGCCGAGTCATCTTATACGCCGGAAATAATGGTAGTTTCTGGCATATAAGATGACTTTCTAGGCATGCGACTTAGTGCCGAAGACGGGGGTCGTCTTATACACTGGGTCGCCTTATACGCCGGAATATGCGGTATTTTTTTTATGTTACTCAGGAAGCAAATTACAGACTGTAGCATCAGGACATGATTTTTTTTCCCTTTCCTTTCCTTTCCTTTCCTTTCCTTTCCTTTTTCTTTCTTTCCAAAATACAAGAAAAGAAAACACCTTACTTGATGCTATAATGAACTTGAGAAATGTTCCACAATATGTGACTTCCTAAAGGCTTATCTTGCCTTTGACTTATATGGGAGGACACCTCTATTTTCATTTTTTTTTCTCTGCAGTTTTTGTGTTTTCAGAAAACCATGTGGCTGATATCAGGTAGGAAGCAAATTAGAGACTGTATCAGCTGAACACAAGAATCTTTTCTTTTCCTTTCCTTTCACAAAAATAAAGGGGGAAACACTTGGCAAAATTACTTTGCAAAATGTCCTGTGATAGGTTTCTTCCTGTAGCCCTATTTTGCCTTTGGCAAAATGAAGGGACACCTCTATTTTCAATAGTCAACATTTTAAATACCTGGATATGTTACAAATCTGTTCTACTCCAGTTGAAAAGCCATGAGTCCAATAAATATATCCAGTCATTGGGAGCTGAAATTCAGATTCATCTGGATTTTGTATCCCTGTTTTGAAAATAAAGCAAAGATTCATGTTCAGTTCAGCTGCCAGTGGAATCCTTGCAAGAGGATGGGAGAATGATGAGAAATGTACTGTATTTAAAAACTTTTGAGCATAAATCCAGCTAACAATGAATTTAAATTTACTACATTGCATCAATTACCTAGGAAAATAATTTTAATTATATCATTCTAATTTTTAATTTTTTGTGGGGGGATAATTTATTTGTCACAAAACCTGGCACCAAAATTCTTGAAAAACAAATAGTGGAAGACAAAGTAATGCATCTGTTGGAATTACTACATTTCAGTGGAGAACAGAAAGAAGAAACTTTTAATTGACCTGATACCTTTTTTAAAAAAATGAAAATGAATGTTTTTAATGATAAATGAGATACCTTTTGAGATATTTGGTTGCCTGTTATGATCTTTTCATTGAGAAACCCATGATAATTTCCAGAAGAACCCTATATTCTCCAGAACAATTTCATGATCACTGCTATATACTTTGAAATTTGTAATATTTTCTATGTTGGTATTTGTCTTTCCTCCACAAAAGTTAAAGCTCACAAAAGTGATCTCCATCTGCTAGGAACAGTTGGTAGGCTATAAGCAAATAACAATTAGAATTCTTTCTATTTGAAGATGCAGTGTGCAGTTTTATCCAGTGGAATGGAACCATTAATATTTTCTTGCAGAGGAATCACTTATTACAATAAGATGCTTTCATGTGTTAAAAGCCCATTTTGAGAATTATTTATTTAGCAATTTTGCTATCGAGAGTTTCAACATTGTACAGACATTGTTTTTGGACAAAGACATTCTGATTCTATTTTTTTTTTAAAAAAAATAACTTCACATTGTCCACACTTTAACATAAGAGATTACTTTATTTTACATGATTGATTGATATATTGTCTGACAGTTCTTGAATTGTAACACACCAACACCTCAAAAAAGAAACCATCCACTTAATTGGCCACAATCCAGTATAGCAAAAATACTAGCATAACCATTTCCAGTCTGGATTTCTGTACATTTCAAATCTATCAATTTTTTAGATCACTATGATCGTTGCTGAAAAATCTGGAAGATGAAATATACATATTTGACAAGACTGGGTTAAGGCTGGTTTAACAACTTTTTTTGGGGGGGGAGGAACGGTGATTACATAAAAGAAAAGCTAAAACTACTTTTCCATTCAAAAATTGGGCATGTAAGCCAAAATAATTAAACATTGCTATTTAAGAAGTTGGCTCTATAATTCCCCGTTTATGCCTGTAAGAGCATTTGCAGCCCATCTAAGGTGCTATTTTCAAACTCTCCAAGAGGAAAATATTTAGGATGTCCAGATAAATATCAGATAACTGCATCAAATTTTTTAGAAAAGGATGGATGGCTGAGAACCAGGAAAGGTTGGTAAAAATTTGAGGGGGAGCTATTAAATTCCCTTGTATTGTATCAGAGGAGGGAAGGCAATATGGTCCACTGCCAAAACTCCATCACATGGAAGAGATGATGAAATGATTGCCAATATACTACAGGGTGTGCTGTCATGCTGCCATTTCCATTGAATTGTGGCAACAACAACAACAACAGAGCTGGTCACTGCAGCTGTTTCAAGAGGAAGGAGAATTGCACGCCACAATTGGCTACTTTTTTACTGCCTCCAGATTCCATACTACCAGCATGTTTTAAAAAAAGAATAATTGGTTCCCCTACCAAACTTAAGAATACTTGGAATAATCACTCTAGATAATGAGTGCCGTTTATCTTGTTGGCACTCTCTAATTTGCTCCCAGGTTTAAGAGGCTTCCTTGCTACACAGCATGGGTTGCAGTCACTCAGATATTTAACACTTCAACTAAATTGCTCTCGCTTTGTTGCTTCAAAGTATCGTTTGCAAGTGTTATTTGGTATTTTTCCCTCAAGTTATCTGCCAACAGTTTTTAATCTCTGAAGTCCAGATTGCTAGTTACCTGACAACTTTTATTCAAAACTTTTTGAAGACAGCCTTCCTTTTTTTTCCTCTCCACCCTTTACTGTTTGCTTCTCCCTGCCCATGTTCACTGTTTGTATTTGTGTTGTCCAGAAAGAAAACAAAAAACAAAGGGAAACAAGGCAGACAAAAAGAAAAACAGTTTTTCTCTCACACTGGAAAAGATGATTTCCAAATCTATTGTAATTGCATTGCCTATTTATAGTAAGATGCAATACTCAAGGCATATTCAAGGACTCAGGACCTATTGTGCATTAGAAATGTCATGCACTTAAATTACTGAAATCTTTGTGACTAAGTGGAAGTTTTCTTCCAACCCTAAATAACCTTTCCAGTGTTATTTCATAGGGGGAAAAAATATCCTGCACTTGGACAAAAACTATGTTTTGGCAGGGAAACATTTAAATATAGTACTCTTCTAAAGCTTTCATTGTGCCTTTTTTCATTCTACATTTTGAGATTCAGGTGTATTTTCATTCTACATTTTGAGATTCAGGTGTATTTGAGGTGTGATGGTCTATGGTAGTGTTTCTCAATCCTGCACAGGATTGAGAAACACTCAGAATGGAGAATTCTGGAAGTTGAAGTCCACATAACTTAAGTTGCCATGTCTGAGAAACATTATTCTACGGGATAGCAGCCTCTAAAATTCTTGATCCAAACATTGCAATGGAGCTCTTGATATTAACTAATTAATTCAAGACTGAAATTATTCCTATATAACCAATGCTTTGATGTGAACTGCAGTGATACTTTCTTTTTTATCTTTTATTCAACTTCGGATAAAAAGTTAAATAATCTTATGCTTTAACATTGACATTCTAAATGGCAATTAAAATTGATAGACATTTTTTTCCTTTTCTCTTTTTATTTTACATTTTATTTTCACTACTTAATCAGTTTATTACAGCCCTATGGCCAGATGCAATAAAATGTCTAACACTGGAAATGTTACATACCTACATATAAGCAGAAAAAAAATGTATAACAATAGTTACAAACAGATATAATAAAATAAAAAAACAGAACAAAAATAGCACTGTAAGAAGTTCCTAACTTAACTAATGGTGTAGTGTATTGTATAGATGGGTAGTACCAAATTGGAATACTTGGGAAGACATTTTTGAGTTCTTGTCTGAAAGAAATAATGTTGTTGAAATCACACTCCCCATCACAACATGTCTTCAAGATTGGATAAAAGAAGGTCTTCCTTATATAGGAAGCAGCATAGTAGATTATTGTTTAGAGCAGGGGTCCCCAAACCCCCAGGCTATGGCCCACTATGGGATCACAATCCATTTGGAATTGGGCTGCGAAAATGGTGGGCTAGAGCGTGTGATTGCATACAGGTCCACTTGCATAAGCAGCAGGCACTTAGGCTCACACACAAATGGAATTGCTCATGCTCATGCAGGTACCTGCCACACATAGAGAATCATCCCCTCTCTCCCTCCCACCAGTCCACCAACTCAAAAGGTTGGGAACTGCTGGTTTAGAGTTCATATTGAGCCATCATCATACGGGCATAATCCAAGATACATAGGATTAGCCTTAAAACATGCAAAAAGGACTGCTGAGAGCAATGCATCCGCATTGAAGGTCTTCTGAAATTTCAGAATTGTAAATTCTGAAATAATTTACTCTGTAAATAATTTATTCTGTATATAAATAGGAGGTTGAAACATACTTGTGTGGAAGAATATGATAAATACTGGGATGTTGTCGTCCTGCTTTAATTTGCTTGGCAATCTTTATCCAAAATTCATGGTTTCAGGGTAATTGTAGCATCATCAAGTTAATTGCACAAACTTTCTACACAGAAGCCCAGAAAATGAATCTAAGTAGGTCTTTTTTAAACCATTATGATTTAAAATGATCTCTAAGTACTAATGGGAACAAAGTTATAGGATCTGGGTTAATTTTAGCCACTTCTTATTATCTAAATAACTTGTTTATTTTGACAATAAGAAAAAAAAATGCTGTAGTATATAATGGGATTATATCTGTCTGTATACTTAACATAGCATTTTGGCTATTTTTTTTTTAAAAGCCATACGTATGGCTTGAATAAACCTATTTTTGAAGAACATTAAGCTCTGCAAAAAAACAAATTTGGAACCCATGAAGAAAACTTAGGAAATACCTAGACTGTGAAATCTTGCAAGTTGTAGGATATAATGGGCTCCTTTAAAGTGGTAAATTGTTACAATTACTTCAGAACTATATTGTGCTATACTTGCCCATTTAAAAAAGAAAAAAGAGCATTTCAGGACAGGATAAGCTTAGAACTGTGATATTTATAGGTACACACCTGTTCAAGTTGAGGCACATTTACAGGCAGTCTTCCACATATGACTATTTAATAATGACAATTCAAAGTTATGACAGTGCAAAAAAAATGGCATATTGATCTGTCCTCAAAGTTATGACCCACTGACACCCTCCCTCCCACTGACTTGTAATCACAGTTTGGATGTTGGGTAACCAGCTTGCATTTACAGTGATTGCAGCATTTTGTGGTCATGTGCAACCTTCCAAGCTGATCTCCAACAACCAAATTTAAGGCAGGAAGCTAGAGTAGCTTAACAACTAAACAATTCACTTAACAACCATGGTAAAAAAAAAATGGTGGTAAAATCAAGTCCAGTCATTTGATGACTTGCCTAACAATTGCATTAATAAATGACTGAAATTCGAGTCTCAAGTGTAGCCATAAGTCAAGAATTACCTGTATTTGCCATTTATGAATTTTATGTCAATGTTGGGTAAATGGTAAATTTTGTTTTTCTGATAGTTTATTGATAGCTTTTGCTCTCGGCAAATTGAGTGATTTTCTAATTCCCACCTGTGTAGTAGACACAATAGCTAATCACCGGAATCTAGTCATGCTGGAATCACACAATCAACTAAAATAGAGGAGGTATCAGACTGCCCAGGTAAACCAGGGAGAAAACAGGACTACTAGAGCTAAGTTGATTTTATTGAAAGGCTACATAAACAGAATCTTGTAAGTCCGAAAGAACAAATTTCCTGCCACCGCTTTTAACTGCTTGATCAATTGGGGCAAATCCTTCCTAAGTTTCTTTCTCTGAGCCACTGGGCTTCTCTTGTCTAATTGTTTCCTGGTGTAATGAAATGTGTGGCTGAAAGACTTTGGGGAATGAGGGGAAGAGATGCTGCCTGGGAAACAATCAAAAAAGAAAGGCAAGAGCCTCCAAGGGTTAACAGGGAAAGAAAGCTATAAAAGATAAGCCCTAATGGACCAGACAGTAAAAAGATAGGCCCTAATGGACCAGACAGTAAAAAGGGACAGCAAGAAGTGTTTACCTTCAGACTTGCTAGAGTTTGTTAATGTAGCATTGTAATAAACTTGAATTAGTTTATCTATTCCTATTTCCAATTTGGTTTACCTGGGACAGCTGTCATATAGACAATATATTTTCCCCTCATCCTTAAGGTCATTCCCTCACATTCCATTACACTGGGTGATGGGCTGAAACCGCAAACCCTTGGATTATTTTAAATATATATTAGAAAATAGAGGAGCTAATATGCAACCTTGGCTTACACCTCTATAAATTGGAAAGGCTGTAGATAAATGTCCACAAGGAGTACATCTAATTCTCAGGGAGGTGTTTGAATAAAGTAACCGAATTAAGTTGAAGCAGTCCTTTATCAATAGTTCTGTGTCAGACTGTCCCATTTTCTCTCCCTTTGTAATAAGTCAAAAGCAGTCTTAAAATCAACAAAAGTTAGAAAATGAAAATGAAAGTGCAAATGTTCTTTTTGCCAAAGGATGGAGAACATTATCTAATATAGATCTAATACGTTCTGTTTTTAAACAATAGAATACTAATATTTTAATTATAAGCATTTCTGCAGTGAAATCTGCATGGAAAAAATACATCATGCTTTGTATTATAAAAACAATCAATATAATGAGAAAAATCAGAATCTCAAACCTATTGTTAGAGAAAAAATGAGTCTAGTTATAGGAAAAGGAGAGCATTTGTACATTGTTTATTAAGTTCTCTTGTTTTACTGAAATGTTGATCCTCTTTATCTATTTTTGCTGTTATTGAAAATAGCTACAAGTTTTAAATTCTCACAATGCTGTTCGAGTGCATAATTATAGGGGAGAGGCAATAACATGCAAGTGAAATATGACTATGAATTATTTTGTAAAGTATCTATTTTGGAGAAAGAATACAGTGGCAATGCAGAAGACTATTGTTATTTCTAGAACTTTAGTGCTGTATTTTGATTTCTCCTTCATATTAACAAAAGGTAGAAGTTTAGAGCTCATTCTGAAGTAGCCTGCTTGGTATTTTTACTCCTGTTTAATGAATAAAGAAGCGCAGCTGGGAGGGGGGAGGGGGGAGCGATCTTCATGTAGTTTCAGAGCTTTTCTTGCTGTGAAAGTCTCAGACTTTTGATTCCCATCCCAGAGTCATGTGCCATGCAGTCAAAGTCAGGGCTAATAGCCCTCTGACCATAGCAGGCAAAGAAGTCACAGTGCCAAGTTTTGATTAAAAAAACAAACAACAACCTTGAGGTTATGTGTTGGCAATTTTTGCATAGAACCTAATATCGGTTACTGTGGAAACCCATCACTTTAGGGTATATTTGTTGTCATTATTAAGAAGCTCTTGGGAGCTTGTAAAATATGTGGATATTATCTTGTTCGGTATGTACACTTTTTATGTTATGCTTTTAAATTTGTCTCCTTAAGCTAACAATAAAGCTTACAATCCCTTTATTTACTGGAGTGTTCATTGTTTCTGGATAAAAAAAAAATCAAACAATTGTTTGGACATTTGATCGCTGGCCTAACACTTGACAAAACAGGAGAGAGGCATGAAGAAACAGCAAATCTCAGACTAATCATGTGAAAAATGTATTGAGGTTGGTTGGTTTGATTCAACTTTTATTGAGCAAATTGAAGACAATCAGGATCATAGGTCTTTGCATGTGAGGCAGAGTTGGAAATAAGCTTATGTTAAAGCAGAAAAGAATTGCAACTTTAAACCAAAACTTTTACTAGCAAAACCTCCACCCTCTGAAACATTTCCACTTATATTCTATTCATAGTCAAAAACCTGAAGCTATAAAGATGGGACAACCTTATTTGCTCAGCCCTATTTCAGCCTGAAATATCCTTCATGAGAACATTTAACAAAAGATGTGGGGTCCTGTGTCCTTGCAGCACTTCCCCTACACTGAAATGTCTGGCAGCCTTCAATGCTGTCAAAAGAGCTAGAGTTGCTGGGACATGAAGTTCTGAAGCATCTGGAAGCTGCAAATAACTATTTGAGGCTTTAATTCAGTAAACAACTAATCTATAGAACTTGAGACTCATCAGGTGAAGACAATCCTTCAGCTGTGTGTGTCAGCCATATGTAATTAAATTAGCTTATTTTACTCCTCTTCTGGAACTCCAAAAGAAATTTCTCCAACCCCCAGATATGCTACAAAATTTTGCAGAATGTGGGAGGAAAGAAGAAATTTCTCTTTACATGCATCATCTGAAGACTTCGGAAAGCTGCTTAAAGGTGTTATTAGGAAATCAGCTAAATTCCTCGGAGAAATTTTACACATCCTTATCAGCTACTAATTGGAAAATATATTTATGCTGGTTTCCAGAGGGATAATGATGTTAGGCTTTTGTAAAAAAAAAAAAAAACCCCACAAAAAAGGCTTGTGGCAACTTAGCCACTAAAATATTTATTATCACATCAGCTTTCATGTATTACATGTACTGTGTTTGATGAACTGGGCTGTGATTCTCAAAAGATTTGCAATAACTTTGTTAGCTAACCTTTAAGATGTCACAAGTTGTTGCAGTTCTATTGTTACCCATTTTCATACAACACTTTGGTAACACAGGTCAATTCATTTTTCCAGAACCCTCTCCTACAGAAACTTCCAAATTCCCTGCACCTTGTGAAGTTTTCCCACACAGTTTTTAAAAATGCAGCAAATGTGAAGGCAACATTGTCTCTCTGCTTAAAGCAGAGAAATCACAATTCATGATACCTTTAGAAAAAGACTTTCTGATAATGCCATTCTCAAAAAGCCACTTTTAGCAAGATCCCTAGTTGTATCTCATTGTCTGTCACATAAGACCAGGATCCTTAACCAGTGGACATATTTGGGAGTGAGGAAGTATGTTGCAGACTTGCTCAAAAATGACTGCTCTGTGAGGAAGGGAAAGGATCACAATCATTGCTGCATTTGCCAGTCATAAAACATGCATTGACTCAAAAACATTTAGAGATGTTCAGTTCTCAAGGATATTCTGTAGTATCTCTCCTTACCTTTTCTAGAAGCTTTGAATACCTGCACATTTCCATCCAAAACATTAAGATCCATCTCCCTAGGCCCTATGAAAACAGTTTTGTTAATTAGATGTATTCCAGTTTGTTTTATATAGGAATTGCCTGCTTGTGATTTCTACTTAAATTCTTTGTTTTAAAAACAAAAGTGTTTAAAAAAAGTTTAACTAGCTTCATAATTGCTGTTGCTTATCGTCTGCTAATTTGATTGCTTTTAAGAAAGCTTTAGTTATCATAACCATGCTAATTCTTGCTACAGGTATATACCTGCACCAGGTCATTCACAATGCCTAATAAAAAATTAATTCTGGAAATGAAGCATAATGGCTAGTTTTATTATCAGCTCCAAGCCAGAGATCACTGTCGTGCAACTGTTAACTACAAATTGGCAAATATACATTATGGCGATGTTCAGTACCATGGATTCCTGCATGAGTATACAATTGTTTCCTCAGAATAGCAATGCATCCTGTGACTGAGGCTTCCTTTAGGTTCCTAGGATTTGATCTAAACAACAGCAAAAAACACACATAAGGCATTTTCTCAGACAAGCAGCAGCCAATTTCACTTTCAAATGCACTTCTTTGCAAGACTATTTACAGCTTGCCAAGGTATTCCTGGGCTCTCCTGATTTGCCATGGTTGTTATTATTGTTAAGAAATCAAGATGAGAGTGAAATTTCTATCTGGGAACTAAAATATATTGTAACTGGTAACTGGTCCCCTCCCAATTCACTGAATAGCAACCTAAAGCTTATCTAAGTGTATATGCTTGCAAGATTTATTCTTAGTGTCATCATCATCAGCCATTCAGTTGTATCCGACCCTCAGCCACTCTATGAATGAACATTCTCCTTATCCCTCTGTTTCACACTACCTCCTTCTGATCTGCCATGGTCATCAAGATGTCATGGTCACTTTGTAGTGTCCAGCCAGTGGATACTAGGGTGGCCCCTTGTCCTTTTTTCTGCTGATCACTCCCAGCATGATTGAATTTTTGAGTGAGTCGGCTCACATGATATGACAAAAGTATGATAGCTTCTGTTTGGTGATCTTGGCTTCAAGTGACATTTTGGTGAGGTTTGGTCAAAGACTTCTTTGTTGGTTTTTTTGCAGTCCATGCGATGAGTAATAGTCCCCTCCAGCACCACAGTTCAAAGGTGTCCACCCTTGTCCTGTCTGCCTTTTCCAGAGTTCAGGTTTCACAGCCATAAGTAGCAATTGGAAAAACTATTGCATTAACAATTTGCATTTGGTTGTTGAGGCTGATGTTTTTACTCTTCCAAGGAAATGATGTCTTCATGCCAGACATCACAGTTCTTCCAAGTGCTATATGCTTTCTGATCTCAGAGCTGCAGTCACTACTTTGGTCAATTTTAGAACCTAGGAAGATAAATTCTTTTACTGTATCAATTGTCTCCTTGTCAGTCTATACTCTAACCTGTGTGTTCTCTGCAGTTGTCATTATCTTTGTTTTCTTGATGTTAAGGTGCAGTCCAAAATTTTCACTTTCATCTTTACCTCTCAGGATTAGCCACCTGCTAGCAATGTTGATATTATCAACATTGATGATGATTGTTGATATTCCATCACAGATTTTAACCCCGATGGTAGATTCCTCCAAATGTGCATTTCTCATAAGTATTTCTGTATACATATTGAATAGTATACATGATAGGATGCAACATTGCCAATTGCCTTTTCCAAATCTGAGCCAATTTGTGTGTCCATATTCCATTCTTACATGGCTGCTTGATCAGATTATAATGACTGAATAAGCTGGATATTGTGTGGTAATATTCCCAGTTCTTTGAGGCAGTTCCAGAGCTTGTCACGATCAACACAGTTGAAGGCTTTTGTGTAATCAATGAAGCACATGTAGAGGTTGTTTTTTTTATTCCTTTGCTTTTCCATCATCCAACATAGTTTGGCCATATGATCACACATTCCTCTTCCTGTCCAAATTCCTGCTTGTACATCAGGCAGTTCTCTGTTGGTGATTGGATTCAAACATTGCTGCATTATCTTCAAAATAACTTTACTCAAGTGTGGTATCAAGGCTATGATTTGGTGGCTGGAATAGTTTTTCATATCACCTTTCTTTGTTATTGGGATAAATATTGACCCTTTCCATTCATATGGCCACTGACCAGACTTCAATACACTTTGGAAAAGCACTATTGGTGCTTTTGTTGGCAGTGGTCTTGGCAACTCTGCAGGAGTTCCATCAACACCCTGGGGCTTTGCAGTTAGGCAACTGGTGGGTTCCCACATTACTTCCTCCTCCAGGATATTTTGTTCCATTTCTAGTAGGTACACTTCTCTCTTATGGCTTGGCCTTGTTTTTTGTTTGTGTAAAGTTGTTCTGTATATTCCTGTCATCTAATTCCTGCCCATCACGTCCTCTGACAATAGTCTTTCTTGCCACAAAGGGTTTCTGGCCTTCTTCACATAAGCGAAACACTCTCCTGTATGTCCCCTCATGGCTGCTTTCCCCAGTTTCTTACACTGCTTTTCTTTATCTTTTCTTGCCTCTCTCTGGAACTTTACATTTAGTCTTCACATTTCTTCTCTGTCACTAATGGCTTTTGCTTTCCTTCTCTTTTCTGCAGGCTCTATTTTAGCTTCTGATATCCAACTGGCTAATTTCATTGGTTTCTTGTATGTATTATGTTATTGGGCTAGTTCAGTGACGGTTGTTTTTATTTCCTCCCATGGCTCATGTGGTTGTCTTTCTATGATGTTGACCAAATCTGTTCTTAACTTCAACTGCATATGCAGGGAGGTGGATCTTCTCAATGTCAAATTTCTGAATCATGGGTGGTCATTTGACACTGCAGCACCTGAACTTTACTTTGGCAGCTAACAGTTCATGATCTGACCCACAATCTGCACCAGGGAACATTTTCACAGCAAGGATGGAAATTTTCCACTTCTTTCAGCCTAATATATAGTCGATTTGGTTTCGATGTTCTCCATTTGCTGAAGTCCAAGTGTATAGCAGCCGCTTGGGTTGTTCAAACCACATATTCATTATGCTTAGTTATTGTTCATGGCATAGTTGAATCAGATGTTATATTGCCTCATTTTGGTCACCAAGGACAAAGTTGCCTGTGATCCCTCCCCCCCCCGCATTTCTCCCACTTTTGCACTGAAATCTGCAATGATATAGATAATGCCTTTCTTTGGTGTTTGTTTCAGTTTCCTGAATGTCAGCGTTGAAAACTTTGATGTTCTTTACTGTTGAGTCTGCAGTGGGAGTGCAAACTTGCAGAATTGTCATGTTGCGAGGTTTTTCATTGATACATATTGCCACTATCCTATTACTGACTGTTTGAAAATGTTATTTGGTTCTGCCCACTTTTTTATGCAGTATGAAATCCACCCCTCTTCTTCTGATGGTATTGTTGCCAAAGTAGCATATGATATCACCATCAGAGTTGAAGAAACCACAGCCAGTCCAATAAACTTCACTGATGCCTAGTATCTCAATGTTGAGCCTATTCATTTCATTCTTAACAATGTTCAGCTTTGATAGATTTAAGCCATTGACATTCCATGTTCCTAATTTGAATATTTTTGATCAGTGGAGAGATCTCTTTTCACTAGGAGCTGTACAGTGGTGGGTTTCAAATATGTGAACAATCGGTTCTTTGTGGATGCTGCTTCTGGAAGTCCATTCTGGGCCTGGGCAACAAAAAATTAGCTATTGGTTCTGAATCCCATCCCTGGAGCTGTATCAGTGGCTGGGGTGAAGAGGCATTAGCACCTTTTTGCTTTTCCCCTGTAACTTTATTGGTAAGTTGAGTGCATGTGTACCTATATTTCTAAAGACTCTTCACTATTATCTAGAATGAACAAAAGGTTTAATGACATTGGCAAGCAATATCCCTTTTGGTCAACCTATCAACTTTTTTTCCCTCTGGTTGGTAAAATACTATGTTTTGCAATGCCTGAGAAATCATCTGTAGAGGGATCATCTTGCATGGCATGTCTGATCCTTCATCATGGTTATACCTCTGAATGTGAATCTCTCTCTCCACTTAAAGTGCTTTCCATCATCCCAGGAACAGAATGAAGCTTCAACACTGCCTGGTCATTGCTAAGTACCCATATGCTTTTTAAAAACCAACTGCCAATCTTCAGCAACCAAATCTGTCTAGATCCACTTAGTTGGCAGACATTATATACCTCCCTTTATTCCAATTCTTTGGGAAAGTAGTTCTTTCCCAAAGTTTTTATGTTAATTAAGAGTCTATCTTTAATGCCTTCTTGTTCCTACAGGAACATTTTTCTATGAAAAACAAAGCAAAACAAATATTTCTGTCATCTTATCTTACCAGCTAGCTAACACAAAGCGAATGTTTGGGTTTCTGCACTGACACATGAATAGCCAAGAGGAAGTCATAATAATAATAATAATAATAGTAAAGTTGGAAGGGACCTTGGAGGTCATCTAGTCCAACCCCCTGCTCGGGCAGGAAACCCTACACCATTTCGGACAAATGGCTGTCCAGTCTCTTCTTAAAAACTTCCAGTGTTGGAGCATTTACTGCTTCTGGAGGCAAGCTGTTCCACTGATTAATTGTTCTCACTGTCAGGAAGTTTCTCCTTAGTTCTAGGTTGCTTCTCTCCTTGATTAGTTTCCACCCGTTGCTTCTTGTCCTGCCTTCAGGTGCTTTGGAAAATAGCTTAATTCCCTCTTCTTTATGGCAGCCCCTGAGATATTGGAATACTGCTATCATGTCCCCCCTTGTCCTTCTCTTCGTTAAACTAGACATACCCAATTCTCGCAACCGTTCCTTATATGTTTTAGCCTCCAGTCCCCTAATCATCTTCATGTCTGAAGCTATCAACCCTTGTGGAGTTCTTTTCACCTGACAACACCTATGTGATAGTTTTGATTGAAAAGAAGCATTATTATTATCTTGTACCATATCTGCTACTACAGATATATATCCAGCATTGCAACTACTTACTACTTAGATAGTACAATTCACAACACAAACAATGACATACAGTACATTATTGCCACTATAGTATATTGAGCCTCCATATCCCAGTAGCTTTCAAGTTTCTCTTTTGAAACCCTCTGAGCTTTATTTCATGTATATTAAACTCCAGTGGTTACGGGGAAGAGTTACATGGAAGGCTACGTATTGATCAGCTGTGCTAGGAGCTTTAATTGAAGCTATTAACATTTCCATTTTAAGACGCTGTTGCTTATAGGCTTGTTTAAAAATTAAGAGTCCAGTGACCAAATCTGTTCCCTTCCTCCTCTGTATTCAACTTGGCTAGCCAGCAATAAAAAAATCAATTTGGGAAGGTCAGAGTAATCATCCATAGTATATTTATGTACTGAATGTATCATTCTCATCTCATTTATGCAGATCGATAAGTAATCTAAACAGGAAAGTAAAAAAAAAAACCACACACATGCATACACACACCAAAACTACAACTTTCAATGTTCATAGCTGCATTATATGGACAACATTTTTTCTCATTTTTGTGTAAAGTTTGACTTAACAGTAATTTCAGTGTTGATGAATGGAACTCATATTTGCATGCCTCTTTCACAAAAATCATCTCATTTTCCAAATACTGGATTGAGAGATTGTTGAAAATTGAGTATAGAGACACAATACATGTCAGAGTCATGTGTATTGAACAGTTTTAGTGTGTATGTTCGTGTATGTGTGTCCATCTACATATGTGTATGTGCAAATAAAAACAGTTTGTCACAACTATGCACCCAATGACATACAGGACCTCCCCCCCATCTTCTTATATACAAAATGAGCAGAGAATAATGTTTCAGTGAGCTATATTCAGCGCCATTAAATGATGTGGCAGAATTGATTCTGGTGGAACTTATCAATTGACAGTAGATTCTTTTGCTGGATGTTTAAGCAGAATCTGCATTAATATTTCAGGTCTGAAAGCATCTGAATGAAAGACTCATTTAGGTAAAATATATGTATATCTAGCCCATGTCACAATCAGGTACATTATTCACCACCTGATACCATCTTATCTGAAAATGAATCGCCCAAGGAATTCACTTTTGAAGGCAGGCAACATATATCTTACACTTGTTTTTCTCAATGTATGGAGCTCTAAGCATAACTTGATACATTTCAGCCACAGTCAATTATGTCATAATGTGGAATGCAGAAGTAATTGAAATAGAGATAGCCCATTGAATTGGGTTCTCATTATGGCCTTCATATTGGCCCCTGTGGGGAAGAGTTGAAAACCCAGAAGGCCTTTAGTCTGATCTGACTACATTCATAAATGTATCACAATTGCAAAGTTCTATAAAGTCCCAGTCTCTCAAGCATCCCTACTGCCTGGACTATCCTATCTTAGCATAGCTAGGACAAACTCCTTGAAAGAGCAGACGGATAAATTGCTTATTTCTCCCTAGAATGCCTAGAATGTCGCAATACAACTAATCCTGAGACTATATAAATGGCAGTGGGCAGACTATGTTGATTAAACTCCCAATCTTAAGGGGAAAGGCCCACAGGTTTTTTTTAATTCAGCCAGCATCCTGGTTGGGGTGCAAAGTGTTTAATCTCCAGTTATCTATTTTTCCGTGGACTATAATGCCAGTATAAATAAAACAGATGAAGCGTTCCCATGCTCACATCACAAGAGAAAGTATCATTAAACTGCAAATTTTCAATCAAGCATTCAGTCATTATTGATATTTATATATTGCACGTTCTGCCATTTCACAAATAAGAACTGAGTACCTTTTTGCACAAACGGAACACTTTTTTGGACCAATGAAAGCTCAGTTTCCTAAAAAATGGGCCAGTTGCTATAGAGCTAGGAAAAAGAAAACCTCCTAGTGACAGCAAGGATTACTATAAAATAATTGGTAAACTTCACATGTTAATTTAGTGATGGTCATTAGGATAAATGCTTCATTCTTTTCGATTTCTACTGCAGATTTTTCACTGAGGTGCTCTGAATCACCAGAAAAATCATCTCTCACCTACTCTGTAATCTTTCACTTTCTGCTGTGATCTCTTCAGCCATCAAATTTCACAATAAGAATAGATCAGTTTCAAATGTTAAAAAAAGAATCTGGGGCTAAAGGGGGCCAGCATGGACAATCCAGCAGATAGTTTTCTTCTTCTGTGACCTTGGTAGATTCCAACTTGAGTAAAATTATGCCTTCAGTCTAATTCTTATGTATAGAAACAATTATACGCTGATGTCCTTCTCTTCTCTCAACTCCAGGTGATAATAAACTACTGCACACTTCACTGCATAATTACCTGAACTTCAGTCATTAATAAAGATGACATGAACCCATTTATTGGTCAAAAGTCTTTGGAACACTTCAGGTAAAATCATAAAGCTCCCCCCCCCACAGTTATATGAAATATCATGATAATTTATCTACAAACCCCTATTCAATTTTCTTTCACTTTTAAATATAATGGTGTTTTCAATGGTATTAAGCTTCCAGGATTAGATCATTTTCATGATTTCAAAAGTTAGCACTTTTAAAAATAGAGAGTGAAATGGAGTAAAAATTTATATAGTATTATCATTATTATGATTCATAGCATAGTCAGCCATGGGTTTAGACTGGATTTGGCATTTTTATCCATCTATTGAGTCCTTCCCAAGGATCTGGGATAGGCAGATGTTTGATGGTGTTAAAAGTATAGTCATGGGAAATAGGCTGTTCCAAATAAAACGGTCTTTGGCAATTGACTGATGGTGGTTTTGTTAATGCCACTATGTTCAAGTGGAGAGGCAGAGGTTGCACTCAAGACACCTATTGCTGTTTGTACTATCTTTGCTTTTTTTTCCCCATAGCCTTTCTATGTCTATTTGCAGATTTTTGTATTTTGTGATTTTCTCCACTTCTTTCTTTTCTCTTCTGCTGTCTCCAGATACTACCATGTCCACTATCCAGATTTTTTTTTGTATTTTTTATTGACAATCTATATGTTAAATGTTTAATTTATTTGGTATTTGGATCACCCTTTTCTCTCTTTTTTCCGTACATCTTTTTTTTTTCTTTTTTGTTGTTAGTGCTGAATGTATGCTTTTGTTTTGTTTCATTTTGTTTGTTTTTCTGTTTTGTAGTTTATCTTTTATGATAAAACAATAAAAAATAGAAGTTCTGAATAGGTGCTATGAAACTGTATTTGTATTTGTATCCATTGCCTAGATGATGATGTTGTATCCATTTATATATTTAAATCTTGAAAAGGGTTTAGATAAAGTATGTTCAGGGAAGAACAATAAGGATGGTCAAGAGGATTAAAACTAAATCCTATGAAGTTTAACTGAAGGGACTTTTAATGTTCAATCTTGAGAAGAGAAGATTGGGGAAGGAGAGTGTCCTTTAAATATGAAAGGTTGTTAAATAACATCAAGACCAGTGGTGGGATTCAGCCAGTTCGCACCACTTCAGCAGAACTGATAGCTATTCTTTTTGCCCAGGCCAAGAATGGACTTCCAGAAGCAGCATCCACACAGAGAACCAGTTGTTCGCATATTTGAATCCCACCACTGATCAAGACATATTCACTATCATTCTAGAATGTACAACATAAATAATGACTTTAAATATACAGGAGGGCAGATTCCAAATAAAGGTTTGGGGTAAGGGCATGCCTGAAAGTAAAACATTTCTGTCTCATACCGCATTGAGGAAGTCAAAGGATTTACATGGGAATCTTGCTTCAATTTATCTCCAAACAACAAACTTGTAATAAGCATTAGGCCAAGAAAATAAGACAGGCTCAGAGTCACTCAGTGAAGGACACAGAATTGTAACCCTTTCCCCTTTAAAATTTAATATAATTTAAACAAAAAAGAATCCAAAAGGAAGAAGAAGTCTAAGGAAAACAATGTTGATGCAAAGTATATGGGACAGGGCTCTTCCTATAACATTTCTACACTATGTATTCAATTTTTTTTGCCCTTTCAAATGTGTGTGAACTGCCCCCTCACCAGACACCCAAATGTATGCATGTCTGATTTATAGTATCCATGAAACCTCTGAACTATGTTCTCATTCATTTATGATCATGCAATTGTCAAGTCATTTGAACATACTACATACAAGTTTCCCCTAATGAATTTGAATAACAGCTCCTGCAGTTTCTTAGGCTCCAGGGTTATGGGTATTTAAATCCTCTGCTTGGAGGTCTAGTTTATTTATAGGCCTATTAAATCATTTACCTCATATCACAGCCAGAGGATCTTCCAGTAAACATTTTGTGTGATCACCATTGCCAGTGGAACAATTTAATTTCTTGCAAGTTGCTGCTGTTGGCTATTCTCAGAATCTAGAAAAACGGACGGGGGGGGGGGGGGTTGAGAAATTGCAGCAAAAGACTTTTAAACACAAGACGTACAATGGAAGAGGCTTTTAATTAAAAAATAATGAGTTCTATCCATAAATTTAGCTTTTAAAATAGAATGAGATCATTTGCATACAGAAATCCCAATGACTGCCAAGAAAGAATTGTTACCAGAATTTTAAAAAGATGCATTTCATATTTAGGTTTTTTTTTAAAAGAAAATCAATAATATGAGTCACAATATTAATTATGATCTGAGAAGATTAGAACTTTCAAAAGTTGAGTTATGATCGAGCGCCCATTATGAGAAGATTCCCTCTAGTATTTGTGTTACTCTTGGAATACAAATTCATGGCTCAGTTGTGTTTTTCAGCAACAGTTAAAATTCTTACCAGCGGCTGTGATTTCATCAACATGACTGCAGGAAACATTCAACTCTCAGCCAATCTGGAATAATTTAAAAAAAAAGTATGTACTTGATGAATTACCAGGGTCTACTGGCACATCTTTTGTTTACTGATCTCCTTCTATGTATCTGATATCAATTTCTTTAGTCCTTTATAAGATACCTCACTCACTATCAGCCCTATGGGTAGACCAGACCAAGAAACCAACTCTATATTGGTCTAAAATTATTTTTAGTATCAGAGCAATTAAAGAAGCAGAAACTTGCAAATCTGAATATACTTATCACCTCCCTCACTCTGTCTTCAGGTGCTTTAGGGAGAAGCCCTAATTAATTTCTCAAGTTAGATACTTGGAATGGGCTTAAGTAGCATGTGTCTAATAATTTCCTTGGTAATGCATCTTCCCAATGTCCTTCAAGACCATTCTTTATAATCTCTATACTCATCATCTCTTCTGTGCAAGTTTCCCACAAGCTGTTCAGAAATATAGCAATAACACTTAGATTTATAGCAATAGTACTTAGACATATACTGCTTCATAGTGCTTTACAGCCCTCTCTAAGTGGTTTACATAGTCAACATATTTTCCCCAACAATCTGGGTCCTCATTTTACTGACCTCAGAAGGATGGAAGGTCAGTAAACCTTCCTTGAGCCGGTCAGGATCAAAGCCCTGGCAGTGGGTAGTCAGTTAGCCTGTAGTACAGCATTCTAACCACTGCACTACCATGACTCTTAGGTATGAGATTTGAATAAATTTTAGAGTGTAGCAAAGAAAATGTCCAATTATGTGGCCAGCACCTGAGCCAATTTCATTATTTTACATTGAAATCACTACATATGCATTAACCTGCTTAGGAATTCTAGCTGTCTCTGTCTGTCTGTCTGTCTGTCTGCCTGCCTGCCTGCCTGCCTGCCTGCCTGCCTGCCTGTCTGTCTGTCTATTGGCTTGACAGAGTCACTGATTGGCTCTTTGATCCTTCATATTGTTTTGTTTTAACCAGCAAATAACACAACATTTTTGTGTAGTCTCAAAATACACCCAATGAAAACATCTTGGTTTCCCTTACACCTGCAATTTTCAAGTGATGCCTGTCAGTAGTTGACAATCTATTAAGTGTCAAGAAATCAATCACAGTTCTTTCCCCCAGCATTCATTCAAATTATATAGCTGGAATTGAGTACCTTGCTCTGTAAATGTACATGGATTTCAACCCCAGATTCTTAGCTCTTCCAATGTTTTAGTAATTACCCTAAGATTGATCACGGAAGTTTCATTGCTATTTTTTTTCCTGTTCTTTAGGGGGGGAATTGATAAGTATATGTTGTGGATGTAGCTAGAGAAAAAAAAATGGAATTTTGGCTCTTGATAACAGGTTTATATAACATGCAGCCTGCCAAGCAGCCTTGTTTGTTTAATTTATGTCACCTTACTCCCACTGATTCTGGATGGTTCATGCAGCCATTTTATTTTATTTTATTTTTTTAAAAAAATAACCAGTGCATTTATTTTCTTGCTCTTGTTATTTTTTCCCCTCTTTTATTAGTTTGGTTTTTTTTTCTATTAAACTGTAATGCTTAATATAATTACTGTTTTAAAAAGAGAATTTTCTTCGGATAATGGAAAGTCAGTTAAAATTCCAGCACTACTATGAAACCACAGTTCTTGCAAGGATAAAAATAGAGTGCTTTTTGTGCATGTTGCCTGAATATGTTGGAGAAAGGGCGAGTTAAAGATGTGATAAGAGAAAGAGAATATGAATGAAACATCATTAGAGGAAGGTCATAGAAAAAAGGCAATGAGGCCAGAATTTGCATCTCAGGCACTATTTCGAACAATGTTAGAATACATAGAGCTATTCCTTCTAACATCTTACAGTATATGTGCCACGTATTTACTCCTTTTAGCTTTAGTTCTTAGGTAAAATGGAACTAGGGCTTTCTTCTTATGCTTAAGCTTGCTTATTTGTAAAAGTTAATCCTTTGGAGTTCTTGATGCTGAGCTTGGTTGTTTGTCTGAAGACATTTCATTACCCAGTTAGGTAACATCACAGGTATTTGGGAGATGAAATGTCTGCAAGGAAACAATCAACATCAGAAAGCACCAAGCACTTCACAGTTAAATCCTGAGTCTCAGATATTGTCTTCTATTGGAAGTCCATCCTTGTAAAAGTATGGCTGTATGTTATGATGAACATCTATAATAATTGTATATTTGAAATCCTTGATCACTCATACTAAAAATACCAAGCAGATATTATGGCAGCCTCTCAGATTCAACTGCACATTTCATACAGTGTGAAGCAGATATCACATACTTTACAACTGAATAAAATTAGAACCCAGTGTCGTTGCACAGGCTGACATTAAGAATTTGACAATATGTTTCATGCCTCATTTGGCACAAAAGTTATTAGGCCTCAGTCATGACTCAATAAGTAAATCCACATATTTCATACTTAGCAACCAATATAATTTGTCATTAAATTTGGCCTTGCTAGTGTTTGGCTTTATCTGCTTAAAATATTGATTGTGTTAGCAAAAGAACTGCAATTATATGGGGAGGGGGAGGGAGTGAAGGAGGCAGTTAAGCTTAAAATCCATATATTTGGGTGAAATATCAAAACTGGGGGAATATGGGACATATCCAAAGTGTCTTTCTTGCATATTATGTTACAGACAGTATAATAATAAGAGAGCTTTTTTTTCTTGGAATCATTTGGTTTAGAGTTCCTTCTCATTTTTACACAAAAGGATGGTCCCACTATTGAACTCAATAAAGCTGCCAGTTCAGAGAGGACTGGGATATGAAGGGTACAAGGTGCGGACAAGCTCTAATCCACTATCCTCCTTCCCCCAGGCCTAAAACTTGGCTGAATGAAGCCCCTGGCTAAATTGTACTCAATGACATCCCGGGAAACAAAGAACTCCAGTCATTCATTGTCAGAGTCAGACCTGTTACTGATTCACCCTTGCATCCTGCCATGAAGCCACTATCCCCTCCAGTGGTGGGATTCAAATATGTGAACAACCAGTTCTCTGTGTGGATGCCACTTCCGGAAGACCGTTCTGGGCCTGGGCAACAAAAAAATTAGCTACCAGTTCTGCCAAACTGGTGCAAACTGGCTGAATCCCACCACTGGCCCCCTCCCATCCTAATAGAAGGAGAATAACATTCTGAGGTCAAGGAAATCCTTGATTCTCACCGCTATAAAGGAAATACTTAATTTTACGGAAGGACTTTCCCTCCCTCTGACACTAAGTGGGTTGAGGTGTCCCATGTGTGTTCCCCTGTCTCCTCCACCAATTCCATGCTAAGTACCCTAACAAACCCAAATGACCCTTCTGTATTTGATGTGCTACAAACTATTATTATTGTGTTTTGTTGTGTAGGACTAGACTTGCTTCCAGAGGGGTAGCCTATCATGCTGTATCTCTCCTATTCATGCTTGATAAGCTGACAACCAGACATTAGCAAAGGGGAGGAGGGGAGAGGGAAGGATTGGAATGCAAGGAAGAATGGCAGGATGGAAGCCCAGCTGCACCTTGTCAGACGTTTCAGCCAGCCAAGGTCAACCATTGATATGCAGAGCTTGGAACTGAGAACCTGTTTCCTAAACAATATTTACAATTTACAGATAACCAGGTCATGGCCGGGGGGGGGGGGGGGGGGGGGGGGGGGGGGAGGGAGAGGAAAATTTACTTTGTATTGTTTGCCCAGGAAAACCTCAGATTCAGCTTGCTAGCTCTGTAACCATCTATGCTTCAGTAAAGTATACTCTTGGGAAAAACAAATAACCAGGACTCTTTCTTTGCTTTCTTTGAGTGGGACGGTTGACAAGTTGCTTCCTTGGCTCTCAGGAATGCAGTTCTGTCATTTACTGCAGCCATCTTACAATGTATATCTCAAAGAGGATCCTATGCAAGAAGAGGGACATAAGTACAAAACAATTGCTTTTGGCCCTCCTGTATACAGAGCACTTTACATAATCATATAGCTTACAGGAAAAATTATAATATAATTTGAAATGTTTTAATTGTAATAATAATAAATGGTTATTCTTTCAACTGTTTTCCCAGTTAACTTTGACTTAATTAAGGAATATGAAATTATATTATATGAGCACTAGAAATTATTGTTTCTAATGCACTTGTTTCCTTGGCTGGCTGGCTCCATGTTTTGTATGGAATACACAGAGATACATTTCGCACCGGACACAGGATTAAGGCAATCAAGGAAACAAGTGCATTAGAAACATGGCTCCAATGCCACATATACTTTGTTTTTCTGCCTCGGTGTTCCAGCAGGGATGAGAAGATAATCTGTAAAAAATGCAATTGTAATTTTGTAGTCCTCATAGTGGTAACAACATTGTGTGGGGTTAAATTATGAGATAAGAAACCTAGCTGTCCAGTGCAAAGATCTAGGCAATTCTGTCAAAAGACCTATCAGATAAAGAGAAGCTTTTAGAAATCTTCTTACTTTTATATGAAAATGAAGATCTACTGGGAGGGTTGCCCCCCCTCCCAAAAAAGACACCTATGTCATCTAGTTTGAATAAAAGAAACCAATGAAGCTATGGTGGAATATAGCCTCAAGGTTGTTTGTTGAATATGCCTGGCCAAGACTGGAAAACTTTTGATTTAGATCACCCCCAGTATAATTTAACAAATTAAATTGGGAAGGGCAACTGGAGAGATAGAATTTATCCTGATAATTTTTCACGTTGCAATTTGTTTGTTTAAATCATGTATATATGCCATCTGAACTTTTAAAATAAGAAGAACAACAAGTCCAGTATCCATGAATTTTATAAGAAAAACAAAAGTCATAAAATGAATTGATGAGAACATAACAAACATAGTTGCATCATCCAGAAGCCAGATAAAAGCAGCTGGATGTAAATCAAGTAAATTAAATTCTAGCTCATATTATCATCATTTATCTTAGCTAGGCAGAGAAAGATAAAAAGCAGACTAAGTAGAAATCTTGAGGAAGGCAGACTTGAAAATGAAAATAGTCCATGAACACCTTGGTAAGAACCAGGGCTTTTTTTCTCATAGAACGCCCAGAACGGAGTTCCGGCACTTTTTTGGATGGAACCTTGTAGGGTAGGCAAGGTTGTATAAAAAAAGCACTGGTAAGAACCTATCAGAACTTAATAGTGAGTGTTCTAATGCAGATTAATGCATTCTAATGCAGAGAATAATCCAGATTTATGAATTAATGTATGTGAAACAATTTTGTTTACCTTTGTTGTGTATTTGAAATTAATGGCACAAACTCCTTCCTTTGGGAGAAAGGGGACTTGTGATGTGATTATTTGATTTATTTTGATACTATTTCTATAATTTTACATAGAGACAAAAAGTAATTCAAGTAGTAATTTTGAAAACTATATTTTTAATCATATTAGAAACTATTATTTAATTTTATGGCTGGATTTTGAATGCAATTAGTAATAACTGAACCAAGTCTATTGAATTCAAACATCACATAATACATAATTGTAATTATTTAAGTGTAAAATTATAGAGATACCCACAGGTTACACTTTACGTTTAACTACAAAAGTAGATGTAAATATGCATGGACAGGACTCCTATCACAGACCTACAGTTGGCTTTACCTTAATCAAGAATAAAGGAAAGAAAAAGTCAGAAGGTTAATCTGTACTTATAAGAGTAGTACAGATTTATACAGTGTTCCTTGTTATATTGCATGTATATACGTTATCCGATCAAGTGTCTTATCCCTATTTCATCAACCATCCAACCCAGTTATGGAGGGATGATATGTTGCAGATCCCATCAGTTAAAGAATTTCTACTGGCAGAATCTAGGAAAAGAGTCTCCTTTGCTGTCACTTCTACTCTTTGAAACATCTCAGCCTGGAGGTGAGGCAAACACCTCCCCCCCCCATCTCCAAGTTTGTTAGAAGAGCAGTCAAGACCGGACTCTGTCCATGCAAATGTAATGGGCAATATATAAATTATGATATATGAGATGAAATGAGATAATATATTTATTACATTACACACACACATTGTATGCATATATCCTTTAGTATGGATACTCAGAGAGAGAGAGAGGTCTTGTTGTTCATAAACAATCCTAGGACAATCTTTTCTGGACATAGAGTCACAGAGTCAAAATCCTGTGTTTACGCAGATCAGTGTAATTTATATTCTTAATATTTTATCATAATAAGCCTAACTATTGTTTCTTTTCAATAGTTAATATTTGACAATAATAATCAATATCATGGTGCTTATTCTTATTTCAATTGTCAGACCTGCCCATGTAAGATAATGTAAATAATTTAATATAATTATTGTACCTCACTATCATCATATCATTAATTTCTTACAGATTAGGCAAATATTGCATCATATTGCCCATTTTCTACTATGCACACAGTATCTAGCTCATTGGAATAGATATTCCAAGACTTCATAATTTGTATTGTTTTGTTTGAAGATATTTGAAAAAATTAGATCTATTTATGCAAAGTAATAGTTTTTTATTTCAATTATTGACCAGCAAAGTTTATATTTTGTGCTAAAATTAAAGCTAATATTATGCCAATAGTTTAACCTATGTATTATAAGAATAACTGGGGTTTGAAGTAGCACAGTAGCAGAAATATAGAAATATATTACCAATATCATTAAGAAAAGGGGGAGAAAGAAGGGAGAGAGGATTTCAAAATCAACAGTAAATGCAGCTGTATGTAAGAGGTATATTATTGTATAAAACTGTATATAATGCCAAAATAACAAATTGATAGTACATAAAATCACTAAATATTACTAAATTACCAAAAAACCACAGATATTTGAAACTGAATTTAATGGTGTAGCTATAATACTGTGATGCCAAAATTTAGATATGGTATAAAAAGGGATGACAAATAATATACATAATAAAGGGATATTACTTTAACTATCCACTGACTCCAGAGCCTAAGACTGCAAATTGCGGTGGATAGATGTAACATAATGTATAAAATAAGATTTTTATAAAAGTAACCATAACACCTGTGTCAATAATTGTTACGGGCCATTTGTGGAAGAACTTCAATGTGTTTTGTGGTTGCCCAAGATTTGTGTGGTTGAAACCATGGAAAAATATTTTTCAATTGTTACATTCAAGCTGTGAAATTCTTATTTAAGACATGTTCGTTTTGACTTCTCCTTTTTTTAGGATGGCACTTTGATTCTAACAGGTCACTTTTTCTATCTTTTTCTAATTCTTTAAAGTTTTAAATGGTCTATTAACATCTTTATCTTTATTGTCAAATACCTTGAATTCAGCATGAGTTGTATGACGTTTCCACAATACTAAAATAAGAACATGATTATTACTCCTTAATTATCTTCATCATTGAACCTGATGTGGCAGGAGCATGCAACCTCTGCTTTCAAAATCATATGGATTTCAAGATAACTAAAGGGCAGTTATTTAATAAAATAGAGACTGGATCTAAATTGATAATGTCTGGCTCTTCATTGAAATAATAGGGATACGTTTCTACTGTGTCCACTCTACATTAATTTCTCCCCTAAAACTAATTTGCAATATCTTTGCTTCTTGCAGTGCAATAAATCTTGCTTAGAACCACACATTTTCTGAGTCAATTGGATTGGATTGTGAGTATTTAAAGAATAAAAAGTGTCTCCATAGAATCAGTGTTTTGTTCAGAAGAACAAAAGAGATGGCATGATGTGGTTAAGGAACTCCAAAAAAGTTTAAAGTTTCAGTTTAAAGTAACATGCACATTACAGATGTGAGCATCCCCAGATGTGACTTAGTTTTCTTTTTCTTTTTTCTTTTCCTCTATCTGGGATCTGAGGCATTCTCTTACTAGACTTTTTGAAGCAGGGTTAACATCTTGACAATTTTTGAAGTAAGATTATATTTTTCTAGACCTCTTTTTAGGAGAAGCTTTTCATCTTGCTTGTTTTGATCATCAGCTCATCAACTTGCTTTGATTGGTTATTCTGAGATCAGCACAATCTCCCTATCTCACACTGTGCTATATATAAAGCCAATACACGCTTCCCAACAATTTCTTCTCTTTAATGATCTTTTTGTCTTGTCTTGTTTTCACCTACAAACATATCAAATCGATTATAGGGCCTCTAAGCTCAAAGACCCTTAAATGAATCCCTAAAATCACACCAAGACCAGCAGTGGTGGCATGCTTTCTGAGATGTATACTAAGGCACAATAGAGCTAATGCTCCTTGGCACAGCATCTCATTTTTAATCTTTTTTTTTTTAAAAAAATATAGCTAATCAGGGGCAATTAGCACCCTCCCAAAGATTCACTCATACACACATATGAGCTGCATTCACTACTAAACCTGAGAGATATTCCTCCCATGTAAGCCCCTTTCCCATTGCTTAAAGTGGCCTTGTAAGAAAGCATTTATAGCAAGCAGATCTGACCCTGAATTGCAACTGGGGGAAAAAATTAGTCAGGAATCCGTGGCCAAGCCAACAAACCATTGCTTATATTCTCTGGCCATAGCTCAGAGAAAGTACAGCTAGCGTGCTGACCTAGTACCGTAGGATCATAGGGTTAGAAGGGATAAAGATAAATCACCCAGATAGGTTTATCAAAAGTCTTCCGGTATCATGTGGTAATTTACATTGTATTTGTCTTTATCTTGTCTTTGAAATATTATAGGTCAAGGGTAAATTGGCTGCGGTTCTACTTTTGTTCAGCGCTGCTCAGCAGGCTGCCAATGCTTTGCTGAAAGCTGAGTGTACAACATTTGTTTTTTGCATGCTTAATAAATGTATATTGTATCTTCAAATTGATTTGGTTGTTAGAAGAAAGCCAGGTTTTGGGCATATATCTATAATCTACCTGTATACCTATCTACCTACCTACTTACCTACCTACCTATCTACCTATTACCATTGGTCCTCGATTAAGCCAATATTCCCACTGCAATAATGTGTAAGAGGGAAATGGCTATACAATTCAGTTTTTATTTACAAGACACCTATACTTGGTGGAACAGACCATGCGCTGAGATAGAAAAAAAAAAAGTATGAGAATCAAATGTAAATATATCTAAGCTGCAAAAATCCAGATCATCCTGCAAAGAGCTAAAGTTCTCAGTTAGATATTTGCCTTCTCTCTATATAAATGTATTAAATATTCTGAGTAATAATGTAGGCCACAATCTTGAATAGCATTATGTCACATTGCAACATTTAATTCCTAGCCCTCAAATCCTATGTGGTGTATTAATAAATTGATAGCTAGCACTTTCTTTGGGAAGTTCAAATATTTTGGAGTGGTTGTGAGTCCAGATTAAGAAGCAGAGGAAGTTTTTTTTTAGCTTCACAAGATTGCTTCAGGATGAATATGAAGATGAAAGAGACTGTTGAAAGAAAAATCTTCATTAGGCTCCAGTCCAAGCCAGGAATAAATAAAATGGAGACTGCTTTAGAAAAAAGGTTTGTGTTTATTTAGTTGCAGAAACTTCAGTGACAGCAGTATGTTTCTTTGGTAGCTGATCACATGGAGCTGGGAGTGGT
Organism: Crotalus tigris; assembly: GCF_016545835.1. Classification (NCBI taxonomy): domain Eukaryota; kingdom Metazoa; phylum Chordata; class Lepidosauria; order Squamata; family Viperidae; genus Crotalus; species Crotalus tigris. Next base: position 305,816 of record NW_024097274.1, read on the forward strand.
GGGTTTTTCTACCTTCTTGGGCTTTTGTGTTTGGAGTTGTTCCTGTAGCATAACTTTGACCTTCTGGTATTCTAATGGTGATGGGTTAATCCTATTATGTCCTAAAGGTCATGTCCTGCTTCCCTGGAGCTATGGCTGATGGCTATGTCCTGTGTTGGATTTTTGGGGTGAAAGGTTGTTGGTTCTAGGAATCTTTGTCTTTCTAATCCCATTAGCTATAAGCTTCCTGGCTCCAGTCTTTCTGAAAGAATTATCAAATCTGCATTTCTACAGACCTGGCCTCTGCTTGGGACAGAGAGACTTAGGGGGGGAGGGTTTCTGCCTAAGATTTTCTAGTATTCCTTTGGGAAAATATATTCTGCTTTTTAAAAATATTTCTTTCTCGGGGCAGGGGGTGCTGTCTTCTTACAAGACCAATTGAATACTTCGGGTTAACAGTGTACTGAAAAAATACAGAATTTATGTATTTTTCTATTTTTATAATTATGCATTCTTTTCTGTTTTTCAAAATTTTATGCTATTCTAATAGGTGAGAATAGCAAGCTAAATTTACTAACAAAATACTAGTTTTACCTTTGTTTTCATTGTTCAGTACAAAGTGTGCTTTTTTTTAATAGCACCCTTCATTGTATCCCAATTGAAAATGAGCTATTAAATGTTTTGTTTTGTTATGAGCCTAAAAGACTGTTTCATGCCACCATAGCCTAACGTGAGGAATAGTCTTAATTATTGGTAAATTCTGGGTCACTTTACATAGCCAGCCATTAATTACAGAAAGTGTCACATTTGCCCACCAACTACAATTAGATTTACTCCCGAAAAGACATGCTGAGAAAAATCAATTTCAAAAGGATCCTAGACCAATTTCACAGTGTAATCCCACACAAGATTACTGGGAAGAGAGATCCATTAAATTCAATAGGGATTATTCTCTGGCAAATGTACATCACGTTATGGCCTGAGGGTTTTTTATAAAGAGTTTCTCATAACTGTGAAACCCACAAGTAGGCAAGGCAGGCAGTCTTGAGAAGAATAAAAAGATCATCATAAATATAGTCACTTTCCTTCAGGAAAAAAGAGAAAATATAGACCAGTTCCCAAACTTCTTCTCATTTTATATTTCAACAATTCCTACAAGGGGTGTGGGGTCTATTCATGGCATTATATTCACCACTGCTAACTCCCCCTGGCCAACTTGTCATGGCCAACTCGCTGCCAGACAACTCATTGATGGACAATTTAACAATTAAAATAATTAAATATTTTAATTTTTCTCATTCACATTTCATTTTGCCCCTGCCCCCCATTTGCATGATTTCTTTAATGATTCTATTCCACCATTTCTTTGATATCAGTGTAACTCTTGTCCTGCAATGAGTTGTCCCACATCATGGTGGCTGTGGCAAGTTGGCTATGATGAGCTAGCTATGATGAGCTGGCTGTAGTGAATTGGCTGTGGCAAATTGTCATAGGCCTTTCTGCAGAAGTGACAATGGCAGCAAATGTCTTTGGTTTCATCACTTCTATCCTATCTTGTCAGGCCACTGGCATTCGGAGGGCAAGGGATTATTGCTGTTTTAGTATGTGGCTGGTGTCAGCACAGAAGACAGTTACCACCAAAAATGGCAGCTAAACAAGAAAGCTGAAAAACTTGGAAAAAAATCTCTTGCCACACTCTTCCTGACAACATTATCCATCCTGTAAATTCCAAATGATATGAGGAGGTAGAGTTTCGAAGAGAGAAAAGAACACTGGCCTGATATAATTTGTTTTCTCTCTGTCCTTGCTTTTTTCATCAGAAGGAAAGGATGGAGGGCAAATGAAGTTGAGAGAAAGAGAAAGAGAAGAAAGAAATGTAGATATAATTCAAATTCTTAGGATTGTTGTATCACTGTAAACTCATTACTGCAAATTGCCTTGTTGTACTGTAGGTTTCTTTCCCCTCAAAGAGCACATTAATAATGCAAGTAAGCACAGCCTTTATTTAATGTAATCTTGAAAACAGGAAATGTTCTACATTGATTTCATATGGGAAGCTCATGTCAAAAGTGCAATCAAATTAAAAAACTGAATGCAGGTGGCACATAAGAACACTCTTCAACCACCTACTGTTCAGATAATTACTGGGCAAGGATTGCTATTGCTGATTTCTCTCTCTCTCTCTCTCTCAAAAAAAAAAAAAAAAAAAAAAAACCCAGCAGATTTCAGGTGTGTATTTTAAGTTACTTTTACAGTCCTACAATTAGAGGAAACTGAAGATGCACCTGTTCTTTTCAACCTCATCCTAGCAAGAAAGAAAAGGAAGCTAATGGGGTGTCTCTCCATTTAAATGCTATAGATTAAATGTCCAAATACTTCAATAAGGAATCATTCATGTTCTACCTAACTAATAGCAGGATGCTTCTTTCAGTATTAAGAAGCAATATTTAATTAAGCCAATCCAGCAAGATATGGTTCTTTATTGTTATAGAACAGTGATGGCAAACCTTTTAGAGACCGAGTGCCCAAACTGCAACCCCAAACCCACTTATGTATCGACGGGTGCTGGGTGGGTGTGGTCCATTGGGTGGGTGTGGCTGAGGTGGTAATGGCAGAGTGGGTGGGACTAAAAAGTTCAATCAATAAATTCCAACTTTGCGAGATCTTTTTTTTTCCTGAGAGAAGTTGAAATTGATTGATTGATTGAACCTTTTTTTTTTTTGCACATGGCGGCAGAGACCTAAAGCGAAAACGTTTTATAAAACCCAGCTGCAGGCCTAGGACTGGGGCTACGGTGCATGTGCCCACAGAAAGGGCTCTGCGTGCCACCTGTGGCACGTGTGCCATAGATTCTCCATCATGGTTATGGAATATTAGGGACAGGTACCATGTAGTCTCCCAGAGAAAGATATTTAATTATAAGAGATGTAGACACCAAGTTTTTCATGCAAGCTATGGATTCGTACATGAGCAGACATCTGTAGAAAAGTTGAAAATCGTAAGTAAGAAGCTTTATAGTAGGCGCTAATAAGATTTAGGGAGTCATAATTTCCCAAATTTTGCTGAATTTTAGCTCCCAACCCATCCTCCACTAACATAGGGCTAGAGTTCCTGAGATTCATAGATCAGCGGTATCCAAAAAACTCCAGGTTTCTCAACCCGGCCTATAAAATGATGTAGTTTTATTCTGAGAGCCAAAGTGTCTAGAGGTAAAACTTTTTGGTAGTAATCCATATTAGAGACTCAAGTGCTCATTCAGTGAAAATGTTCCATCAATGTGGATAGATGTGGGACCTAAATTTCAGGGATTCTGACTTGCTAGTTCTTTAAAATAGCAACCACAAAACCATTTCCTAAATAATGCTGAAAAGAAGAAACTAGGGTAAGATAGGAGTGGCTAGAACCATTGATGGCTGCAAGACTGGGAACAAGTATCTAGACCAGTTTGGTGAAGGTGCTGGCCTAGAAACCAGGATACTGAGTTTTAGACTTTCTTTAAGCATGAAATCCAGCTGGGTGACTTTGGGATAGTCATTTTCCTCCACTCTTGGGATTATTGTGGGGAAAACAAATAGAAAAGTTACATCTACTGTCTTGAGTTATACAAAAATAAAAGGAGGGGGAAAAATGTAATAATCCAATGACACAACTTTCATATTTGAATTAGACATCTTGACATATTGAGACAAACTACATAGCATCATTTGTGGTATGATTTTATGCTGTTTGGGTGTTTTTGGTTGCTCATAATAGATACCTCTGGCTAGAACAGGATAGTAGCAAGGAAGACAGTGAATTTAGTCTAATTCAGGATTGCAAAAAATTCTGGATAGGAAAAATATAACAGAATAATAGAATTGGAGGGGACTTTGGAAGTCTTCTAGTCCCACGCCCTGCTCAAGCAGGAAACCCTATTCATTGGATAAATGGTTGTTCAATGCTTACTTAAAAATCTCCAGTGTTTGACCACTCACTACTTCTAGAGAAGGGGTGTCAAACTGGCGGCCCAGGGGCTGGATGCATCAAGGCAGGCTATGCCCATCCCAGCTCTGCAAAGGCAAAGAATGTTATGGTATGTCACAATACATCACGTGACGTGATCAAGTTTGATATCTGTGTTCCAAAGGGAAGTCAATCCACAGATTTATCTCACTATCAGGAAATTTCTCCTTAGTTCTAAGGCTGATTCTCTCCTTGATTAGTTTCCATTCATTGTTTCTTGTTCTGCCTTCAGGTGTTTTGGAGAATAGGGTTGACCCCCCCCCTTCTTATTTTTGATATTTTTATATACCGCCTCTGGTTGTGGGTTTGGAGATTCATATAAAATACAAAATAGATGCACAAGCCTGAAGTCTGACCATCCTCCAGCTTAACGCAAGTTACTTGCTTTAAACTACTTGAATGGTTGAATAGGGAATATTTCAATCAGGTTGAAGTTTCTAGTTTGGCTAGTTAAAATCACATATAAATCCTGCAGATGTGAATCAGTTGAAACCAGAATTTAGTGAATCCTTGATGGGTTCTTTCTTCAGGCCACTTCCATGGCTGGTCTCAAACATTAGAGCAGGGGTGTCCAAGCTTGGCAACTTTAAGACTTGTGGACTTTTAACCCTCAGAATTCTCTTGTGACTGGCTGGGGAATTCTGAGTGTTGAAAGTTAAAAGTCTTAAAGTTGCCACGGTTGAACATCCCTGCCTTAGAGGTTCTTCTTGATCTAAACCCCAGCCTCTGCTGGCTGTGGCTGCTCATTCAACAAAACATTGACTTAACCTGAGATGGGTTTCAAATGAATGTGTGAGCCAACCTGTTGTTCAAACCTGCAATAAAAGAACACCGTTTCAACAGAATTGCAACTCCTGGTGATTTTATTGGCAATGATATTGATCCATGTAGTTTTATCAGCAGCAAAATGGAAAAGGGATTGCCATTGTCCATTTCCAGGATGATTATTTCATAGTTTAGCCATTGACTTTTGAATTTCTGGCAGTGTCCCAACGAAGTATTGATTTAACCCCACTTAGCATTCTGCTTAATTCACAGATCACCCAAATTACTCGGTCTGACATAAACTAGATTAGACACTGAATCTAAGAATAGCATGTAACAGCTGTAGACCTGAGATCCATCTAATACTTTCACCATTGGCTGCACAGGAACATTTGCAAATATACTGCTCACAAAAATAAAGGGAACACAAACATATAGGATCCTATACGTTTGTGTTCCCTTTATTTTTGTGAGCAGTATATATTTTTTTTCCTGGATACCTGCCCTCTGAGCCACTTCTCCATCACACCCTGATGCTAGTCTTGGGAAAGGAAGTTGTATGTGGCAAGCTGGCTGTAGGGAGTATGATCTTAGGATGATTGATAAGTCAAAAACCACATTAGGGGAAACAAAAACAGAGGTAGTCCTCAACTTAGAATCATTTATTTAGTGACTGTTCTAAGTTACAACAGCACCGGAAAAAATGACTTATGACAAATTTTTCACACTGTTGTGGCATTCTCATAGTGACATATCAATATTCAGACACTTGGCAATGACACTTGGGTCATGTTTATGACGGTTGCAATGTCAGGAGATCCCCTTTTGCGAGCTTCTGACAAGCAAAGTTAATGGGGAAGCCAGATTCATTTAACAGCCGTGTTACTGATTTCACATCTGCAGTGTTACTGCATTTAACAACTGTGGCAGGAGAATGGGGCAAAACTCACTTACCCATTTTGCTTAGCAACAGAAATTTTGGACTCCATTGTGGTCATAAGTCGAGGACTACCTGTATGAAGAACTGAAAAAAAGAGGGGATGGTGGGGGAATCTTAAGTCCTATAGTTTCTGAAGATATGTAGCAAGCCTTGCTGCATCTACTACAGCAGTGGTTCTCAACCTGTGGGGGTCGCCAACAACGCAGTCCGCCATTTTTTCCCCTTTTCCTTAGCTGTGCTACTCCCTTTTATTCTATTGGCTTTTGAAAGCCAATAGAATAGACTCTCTTGAATAGAGTCTAATTCTATTGGCTTTCAAAAGCCAATAGGAATTGTCCAAGCTGTCTCTGCCCTGCTGAGCCCGCCAAAAGTCCCATTCTACAAACGGTGCTGCACCAGTTGAGTAGTCCTCGACTTACAACCAGTTGAGTAGTCCTCAACTTACGACCGGTTGGGGATCGTGGCATTAAAAAGGTTGAGAACCACTGTACTATAGCTACAGCTTTAAGGGCCAAGAAGCAGCAGAGCCAAAGGGAGACAAACTTTTTTTTTTTTTTTGAGTTTTCGGATGTAAGACTGATAAAAGTTAATTACAGTCACAGACTAAACTACAAGGGAGCATCTAAATGTCATCAATAATTTACAGCAAAATGTACAATTAAAGCCAGGGATTTTAATATCTGGTATAAGTACAACCATATCTACTTGGCTGTAAACTGTACAGAAACATGTCTTATCAGTCACAATATTATGCTCTTACATTTATGTTGGGAAAGGTGCATAAAGCAGGAACTGTGTCAATATTTCAATAGCATCTAAGCTGCAAAGGAAGGAGAAATAAAAATAAAGGAAGAGAAATAAAACAAAAAGTTAGGGCAGAGATTATGTTGACTTGGTACAGCTGACTCTTTCATTTTTCTTCACTATAATATAAAGAGACAGATCTTTTTCCACGTTAGTTTCTAGTTTCTAAAATATATCATGTTGCTCTCCTTTCTTTAAATTTCATACACTAAGAGAAATATTTCAGAATGGTGGAAGATTTATAGGTGGAAAGGCTGTTCAGGCTTCAGCTACAGTAGCATCACTTAATTCAGCCTATCAAAGCAATTTATACTCAATTTGTATAAACAATTTGGCGTTTGTTTGCAATGTACTTTTGTTCACAGAAAAAAAAATATTTGTTGTGAAAGGAGGTTTTTGTTGTTGTTGTTGTTGTTACTGTTGCTTAGGATAAATTTACCCTAAATACCAAGAATGAAAAAAAAAAGTAACCAAATCATCTTTTTATCTGCGCAATCCAGGTTCTTTGGGAATTATTCTCACAGAATGAACAATGATTGATATGTTGAGCAATAGCCTTGCACAACCAAATACTTTTCAAATGGGCTATGGAAGGGGATTATGGGACTTGTAGTTTAACCTCTCTAGTAGGCAACAAATGGGGGGAAGGCTGACAGGAAGGAAGGAAGGAAGAAAGAAAGGAAGGGAGGAAGGAAGGAGGGAGGGAGGGAGGGAGGGAAAGAGGGAGGGAGGGAAGGAAGGAAGGAAGGAAGGAAGGAGGGAAGGAAGGAAGGAAGGAAGGAAGGAGGGAGAGAAGGAAGGAGGGAGGGAGGGAGGGAGGGAAGGAAGGAAGGAAGGAAGGAAGGAAGGAAGGAAGGAAGGAAGGAAGGAAGGAAGGAAGGAAGGAAGGGAAAGTTCAGGATCCAAATCCTTTGTATATTTTAATTTTGCTACAACAGAAGCCACCATGGAGAGAACTACCTATTATCAACATCAGAGAGGGATAAAAATGCTGCAGTGTTTTTCTATTATTGTTTTATAGGCTTTCAATTTTACAGTATTGCACAACAATAACAAACCAACCCACTGATCCAAGGCACACAATTATCCTCTCTCATAGGTAGATGAGCATTAAATCCAACCTTAATAACAACAAAAAAAATAATATTCTGCATAAATGTAGGCTTTATTCCATGAGGTGCAAAATTGGGTTGTCAAGACACTTATAAGAACTGATTAATATTGATTTATTTTTGGCTGCAAAGGGAGTGGAAAGAGGAGTTTTTGTGACAGGAGCCAAGCCATTATCAGACTATTTCAAAACTGTTTATAGTCTTGGTTGGCTGGCTGCTTGCTTTTGCTTGTCTTGTAGTAGATCACCCTTGTGTTTGTACTTACCAAATCAGAGTGCATGGTGGCAAATGAGATTTTTAAAATGACAGTTATGAATCTAATGGATAGACTGTCACCTTTGGGCTACCAGATCTGGCCACAGCAATTTGGACTACCATCATAAAGAAATTTCCCATCGCTGCCTTCTAGTGATGATGAGATTTATTTCACTTTAGATCTCCTAATTCTAAAAAAATGGATTTTACCAGCAATACAAAGAGGTACTTCCCTGAGTATACAATGCTCCTTCCTACACATACAATTTTAAGTGAACCACAGCTGAATATTTCATTGCCTGCTGGCTGTGGGAAAAGTTCCTAGGGCATAGATTTGGGGGAAAAAGTCAGATCCAAACAAAAGGTGTACAACTGAAGCTCCTAGGACTGATTGTGATTCCAGAAACCCCTGAAAATATCTCCCAGAGCCTGCAAAAAGTGGCCAATATATTCTGTGACAGGAGAAGAAAGTGATTAAATTCAGGAGGACTCATTCAGTTGAATTAAGTTAATTGTAATTAAATTGTAATTATAATACTCAATTGATTGTAATGTCTTTATTCTAGCCAGTACTTTCACCATGTCCGTTTTCTGGAGTGTAGACCAGGCATGTCCCTTATAGATAGATTCATTAAAAAAATATACACCTCTGATCTAAAGAATGTCTGAATATATAACTTTTGACTGGTTAACTGGTTGAGGATGACTTGATTTCAGAAGCCTCTCTTTAGGGCACATCCTCACAAAGCTATCTCTAATAGGAAGTTAAAAGAATATAACACTAAATGTAAATGGTCAATAAGTAGCATATATTCAACAATTAGTTATAGTTTATTGCTTGGTTTTATGAATATACTAATAAAATAAAAGGTAAAGTACAAGTCTATTTCCAGGATGAAATAGGTAAAAGAAAATACAAAAATAAAATATGTACATTAAATATAAAGAATAAGCAGTTAGTTAAAAGTTAAAAACTTTGCCTTTACGAGATACCTTGATCTGTTCAATATTACAGATTCTTAGTTGAACTGCTTGTCTATAAACTTGGCAGTTCTGCTCATGATGTATAGATTAGAACCCAGGATGAAACAAGACAATCTCCAACTCAGACCTCAGTGGGTTGTTATTCAAATAAGGATTTTAAATATGTAAGCCTGCAAAGGGCATACAGTTGACAAAACCTGAACAATATTTTTGATGGCTGGGGCACCACATATAACACAACCTCTCATAATACAGCAAGTGATGGAAACATCTATATTCAGCCATGGAGTCCAACAACACAATGTTTATTATAGAACAGGACTTTCTTAGGAGTTGTGTCAAACTCACACTGACCTGCTGTAGGATAGAGGTGGCGAAGCTATGGCATGCGTGCCAGATTAAATTCAGGAGGATTCATTCAGTTGAATTAAGTTAATTGTAATTAAATTGTAATTATAATACTCAATTGATTGTAATGTCTTTATTCTAGCCAGTACTTTCACCATGTCCGTTTTCTGGAGTGTAGACCAGGCATGTGCCTTATAGATAGATTCATTAAAAAAATATACACCTCTGTATATGACAGTGCCCATGCCCATAGATAAGATTCTGAGGTGGCACTCAAAATCTTATCTATGGGCATGGTCACTGTCATCCCAGCCCTGCCTCTCCCCCGCAAACTCCTCCTCACCAGCACCCCCCCCCCAGAGGAGAGTCGTCCATAGGCGTGGCCCGCACGGAGCAGCACAATGAAGAACATGGCAGTCGAGCAGCAGGGACAAGACTCCGCCCTCATGCCCCATTGCACGCATATGACGCTGCAGGGCACAGGTGGAGGGTGTGGCCACCATGGCACTGCAGGGCCACTTGCGTGATCTGCTGCAGTGGGCCGTGGAGGCGGTAGGTGGCCCTGCTGACAGGCTGGGCAGGGGGCGGGGTGGTTTTTGGGCACTCGGTGTCTAAAAGGTTTGCCATCACTACTATAGGAGGTATAGTTTGTTTACTCATATTAACTTTTCTCAAGGACAGCGATGATAAAGCAGCCCTGGAGTTACCTACCTTTATGTTGCTACAATTAAACTTCAAACTAATAGTACTCTTATTGCCAAGATGAGTTATTAATGACCTAACTTCCTCTGCATGAGGCACAGAGGAATGGGAAGATCTCATACTTGCTCAGAAAAGGCTTCATTTGAAACAATATGCTGGCAATAGTAGAGTGTTTAAATGCTAGGAGAATTTATTTGAATCCTGGATGAAAGCCATTCAGCCTTCTGCAAATCAGTCAGTTGCCTTTCACAGGCCAGAAACTGACTGAGGGAGAAAATGGCTCCACTTCTGGATCTCCATTTTTCTCTATGCAATTTGATTTTGTAGAGTGATCTGTAAGTGACAGTTATGATTGATTGATCACAGATTTGGAACCCACCGTAGCAATTTGGAAAACTGAGTTTTCTAATTGATTGCCTCTCATCTAATACTTCCTGGGAAAGTGGTGCTTGCCTCACACATCCTTCTGGACGTAGGTTTAAATGTCTTAAATTATTCCTCATTCTCTTTACAGATTCCTAAGTAGGATCCATCTTTTCACCACTATAAACCTCTTTCAAAACACAGTTGTTGCTGGATTGCTTGTTTTGACTGTCTCAGCAATTGTATTTGGATGACTGTGCATAAACTTAATAAAGTTCTTTTTTAGAAAGTCCACTTTTTTGTTAATTATGGTCAATTTTTTTAAAAAAATTGTATGTTGTCAGTAGGTGTTCTCTGATTATAAAATCAGTTAACATTCCTTCATAACAAGACTGCTTGTAAAGTGATCACAGATTTGGAATCCAATGTAGCAATTTGGAAAATTGAGTTTTGTAATGCTTCCCCCCCCCCAAATATTCCAAAACACTGTGATGGAAGATTTTTGATAATACAATTTCCAGTTACTAGAGGCAAACATTTTTAGCTCATTACTCACCTTTTCCCAATTTCTCTTTTATGTGGAGGTGTTTTCCCACCCACCTTAAATCACAGTGTGTTCACGTCTCATTTAACAAAGCTTCATCTTTTCTGATTCTGTGATTTTCATATGAATTCCACTTAATCTGCAAATCTTTCTGAACCAGGCAGATTTGCTTCTGATCAGTAATCTGAGAAAGCTTTGGCTTAGCAATTGTCTTTGTGCTATATCCAAAATGGAGGTTACTAGGCCTCCTCTTTCTTTCATTTTAGCATATTGTAGTGGTCATTAGTAAAACAGATGCTCTTCCTTTAATAACAGTTTGAGTAAAATCTTAGAGCACTAATGCAGGCACAGCCCATCAAGGAGACATCATTACACTTTGTTGATAGCATTTCAAGGTCAGGCAATGAGGACTGCTAAAAGTAGGTAGCAACTAATTGCTGCCATTTCCTTAGCTCTTTTCCAAGAAACTGAATTCATTGAAATTGAATTCAATTATCTTGATTTGCATTATTAGATATAACAAGTGGCATGTGATGTCATTTCCCATATAAAGAAAGTTGAGTGTTGCATATCATGTAGCTAATAAAGTGATTCAAGGAAATAAGAAAATGCAAAGCTGTCCATAACATAAGGACTGGATCACATTAAACATCTGTATAAGTATCAGATGTTCCATGTTTGTACATATGTCATGATGATAAGGAGTTAATTCCTTCCTGGGATAGGAGGAGCAGGAAGATCTCCCAGGAGTGATATAAATGTTCTATCCAGCATTTTGCTGGTAAAGTCACTGAAATTCATGAGAGCCAGTAGGTAATTCTCGTTAATGGTTGCAGAAAAGAGGTTTTGTCAGTGGGTATACACTTGTGATGTGCCTGAGACTTCCCCTGCCATTTAATATTTAAACTAAGCTACTGTGTGAGGACATCTGATGGTTTAAATTGAAATATGATTAGTATATAGTTGTATATCATTGAAGTCTGCTCAAAGATACTGTTCAAGCTCTGTCCTGGTGTCTTAATAGCAATAGCATGTAGACTTATATACCACTTCACAGTGCTTTGCAGCCCTCTGTAAGCGAATTACAGAGTCAGCATATTGCTATCAACAATCTGGGTTCTCATTTTACCGACTTCAGAAGGATGCAAGTCTGAGTCAACCTTGAACCTGTGAGAATCAGACTTCTGACAGTTGGCAGAATTAGCCTGCAATACTGCATTTTAACCAGTGTTAGCTCTTCTAATGCTGTTTTCAAATCTGACTGGGGTGAAACAGGCTAAATATGAACACTCAAAAGGGAGTTTGTTCATCATGATTTGGCTCTCGTGAAAGACTGCACCCCTGAGAGAGCAGGTCTGAGAAGTGGGATTCTACATTCAAGGCTATCTGTTGAATGAAGCCTTTGACCAGCTTAGTTTGGTGCATTAGTTGCTTCTTCTTGCACAGGAAGGACTTTCCTATAGTTACTCACACTCTCATCATCATTTAGCTGGATCACTGACTTAATGGCTGGTGCTTATATCTATGAACATAGAATATTCCATCTATATCACAAGTCCTGTATTAATTGACAAAAAAAATGCAGGTGCACATAGATGCATGGTGGCTCAGTGGCTTAAAGATGCTGGAGAAGATCTGTGCTGCAGTGGTTCAAGACCTAGCAACACATGACAGAGTGAGCTCCTGTCATTTGCCTTAGCTTCTGCCAACCTAGCAGTTATTACATGCAAGTAGATAAATAGGTACCACTTTAGTTGGGAAAATAACAATGCTTTGTGTCCCAAACATGAAGCTATATAGGTGGACAGAAAAGCCCTGAATGACGCTGCAGACTATTCTGAGTATGGAGCTAATTTGCATCCTGAGTTGCACCCTGGATGGTGCACGAGTGTGAACTGAATGGACTAGCAATCTAAAGCAGCCAAATAACTACTCTGTACTAACACTGTAGTCTCCTGGCTAATGTACTTTTGCCATATGCTAAATAAATACAGGTACAATTCAGAATCCTGTTTCTTTCTTTGTTTCCATTATGAACAATTCTTTGGAACAGCATTCCGTTTAAGTTAGATGAGTTTCATCTGTTGATTTCCTTTGTTAGTTGAAACAAACAATCAAACAAAGAAAGCTTTTTTGGAGAACATCTAAAGACCAATTGCAATAGCTCTATCTTTGCACAATTAATTTTGCTTGTTGCTCCAGGTTATTTACTGTATCTGCATTTTAGCATAGACATTTAAATATTTTTTTACTATGTTTTATTGTTGTTACTATAGCTGCTGGTAGTCTTGAAAAAATTGGCAACATATTTATAAATCAAATCAGCCAACTACCTTCAAAATATAAATGTTTAGTACTTATTTGGATGGAGAAAAACACACCATGGAGAGCGAATAAGGAGAAAAATGCTAGAAAGATATGCATTAGGGCAGTACTTCTCAAACTATGATCTTCAGAGATATACCAGATAGTCCATAAAAGCTTCTCTGCATTCACAATTTGGCAAGTTTGTAAAAACGGGTAAGTTGTTGCAAACTGGTTCATAGAAGCATAAAAGCAATACTATAAAGAGCAATTGTCAGCTTCAGAAAACTGACAGTAGTGAATAGGTCTCAAATGCTGTTTCAAAATGTGGCTTCATGCACATTGTGTTCAGTGGAACTGTGATCATTCAACCCTTCTCCCCTCCTGCAAAAATAAATAAACAAATAAATAAATAAATCCTAAAAATAGGACTTAATTCAGCTAAAATTCACTCTATGAAACATTTCCTGATCACCATCATTTGTACTGAGTTGCTGTTTTGACATAAAATACATGCCAGATGCAAAAATTACCTTTAGAAGACTTACTGTATTTTAAAAAGAGTATAGGGGAAGGTGTACTTATAGACAACCACAATCATTATCATGTTTGCTTGAAATCAGGAATTCCCATGCTCTTAAAGACTAATATGTAAGCATGAAAGCCAGCTGGGTGACTTTGGGCCAATCACAATCTCTTAGCCCAACCATCTCTCAGGGTCATTGTTATGAGAAAAATAAGGCAAGGAAGGAATATTAGATTGCCATTTTAAATTTACATAGACATAGGCACACACATAGGCAGAACAACAATCTAATGCACACACAGAGAGAGAGACACACATACAAACATACACACACATACACACATGCACACATTAAATAATAAAAACTCCGAAGAACCCAGATCCCATATAATTATTATGATTAAAAACATACCCTCATCCATGTAAACTCCCTACCAATATATGCAGTTGTTTCTAAACCCAAGCAGTGGTGGGATTCAAATACATGAACAATTGATTCTCTTATTGCATGCAGGCCTGGGTCTCCAAGGCCTAGAACTGACTGCCAAAAGTGGCATCCATGCACTTCCGGTGGGCCATTTTAGGCCTGGGAGGCCTCCTCCAGGCCTCTGAGGCCTAGACTGGACTTCTGGAAGCAGTGTGTATTCAGCCGGTTCTCCGAGCTCAGCAAAATTTAGCTACCATTTTGCCGAACTGGTGGGAACCAGCTTAATCCCACCACTGCACCCAAGCATAGTTAATCTCTGACTTGATCATGGCAGCTTGTCAGGATTTATTCGCTGGGCTTTATTTAACAGATTATTTCTTCCAAATATGAACCACACACCAGCAATGTTGCACAATCACTTACATTTTTGTATTGGTATAAGTAATTAATTTTTTTAATCAAAATTGGGCTATTAATGATAGTAGTCACATTAGCTATGGATTATCTTTGAATAGAGTCCTATTTGTAGGCCTCCTTATTTCTCCACTTATTTGACAAGACGTTCCAGATCTTGGAATACGTCAGGGCAGAATCCAATGATTGCTTCCCCTTTCATATATGCACATAAAAAAGGATAGAGGATACAGTATATGGATATGATAATTTTAACATTTAACTCCTGCTATGAAGTTATATCTGAGAAATTTCTGCTCAACAATTCCTGGACTCTGCTAGAGATTACAGAATTAGCGTTAATGATTGGATAACTGAATTACAGTATCACGCTATAGTTTGCATATTCACAGGTCCCCCAAGAGGATTTTACGCCACTCTAATAAAAAAATATTACAAGTCTTGACAACTCTTTCAAAGAGACACATGAAAACATCCTACTATCTTAAGATGGCAGGTTGATGCTTTCTTGACTCCCTTTTTTAAAGAACTAAATATTCCTGTCAAAAGTTGGTCCCTGCTACAACTGATCAGTTGAAGGAGAAATTGTTATAAGGTCCTCTTAGATTGAAAGGTAAGAAAAGTTGAGGACTTGATAGTACTGATCTCTGTTTCTCCCAGTATGCAGTAAATGGATCACTGATCTCATCTTTCAATATTTGCCTAAGCAAAATTTACAGATACTTTCAAGTGTAATAACAAACATTATAGCTCATACTCAGAAGATCTAAAAGTTTAAGGATGAATTAACTGCACTCACCATTTCAAGGAGATTTGAAGGGGGTATATGGAAAAAGACCTGGGGCAAAACAACCTATAAGTTTGCAACATGGTTTAAACTAACCAATTAGTTCTGAGGGTTAAATCTGTTTTAGCTCAATCCTTAATATAACTGAGAGACGCTGAGGGACTAAAGTCTATTCCATGCTTTGATGAATGACCTCAGACAAGCTCTTTACTTCATTGTGCCTCTGGCGTAATCGTGCAGTAGCTGCTCACTTTTGTAAAGTGCTTGAGTGCTTTGTGGTAACAGTGGGGCAGATTGCTCTCACTTTGTAAAAGTACAAAACTGCTTCTTCTCCTTCTTCTCCTGCTCCACTAACAACAACAATGTTAAACTAATAGACATAGACATAGTTATATTAATTGAGGTGTGATATATTAGTGGCAGACAAAGTCCCTATTAACTCCGGGAGGGGTGGAAAGTAAATATCTGAGCAGCATTTCATGATACAACATTCTCATCAACAATCTGTTTATTTTTCCTCCCTAGAGAAAGCACATCCCAATTTAAGTACAGCTACTTCATTGTATTTGTGTGTCATCAGTAAATTATATAAATTATATAAATATGATCCACCATAAAGGTTCATCGGCTGCTTGTGATTAGAAATAGACTGGTGAGCCAAGGACAGCCACATATATCTAAGTTTAACTTTAGAAGGCTATAAAAGCAGTAGCTTCATGAAAAATGAGGGAAGATGCAAGGGGATTATTTATATATACTGTTATCCAATAGAAAACTATCAGGATATTTTACTGCAGTCAAAAATAAAATAAAAATGTATCACTGTCCAGATAAAAACAGCAGGAGAAATGTATATGCTACATGTAGAACACAGACTCAATATCAAATTGAAAAAAGACAGAAAATAAAGCAAGTCTGAAGATGAAATCAGGTGAGCATCTCAGGGGAAGGAATTCCATAATCAGAGCATCTCAATAAAAAGAATCTTTTTCTAGATACTTCACAATATGTACGATTTGACTGAGTTTAATCTGAAATAGCCACCAAAATCAGCTCTATATTAATATAGATAAAAGTCCTGAATGAAATCCCTTTTTGAAACTCATATAGAAGTATAGCCATGTAGAAGAACTTTCATCAGAGAAATGTATATTAAATTCCCATCTCTAAAACGTGGACAACAAAGAACAACACCTCAGGAATGTGTATATAAAAAAGTTATTTCAGGAAATTTACTTTAAAAAAAATGTCTATATTACAGAAAATTGCACGTACAGTAAAAGCTTCATGCATTAAGGAATAATAGAATAACTAAATTGGAAGGGACCTTGGAGATCTTCTAGTCCAACCCATTCAAGCAGGAGACCCTGTCCTGCTCCAGACCACACAAACACACACAAAGAATTCAAGGGCTTTATTTAAACTCCACAAACGCCTAATGTCATCCCCCAAGTCCTTTTTGCAATAAGCTTGCCTGAAAATAGCCCCCCACAAAGTTCCAATTAAGCAAAGAACACAAATCCAGCATGAAGTCAACCATCCAAAATACAAAATCTGAAGTCTAGGCACAAGTCCAAAGATACAAATTCAGAATCCACTCACAAGTCTAGAATGCAAGCACAGGGTCAAGAAACGAAGAAAAGGAATTCACAAGGCCAGAACAAATAAACAGCAGGAATTTGAAAGGTTGTTTCCAGCATCACTCTGATCCATTGGTCAGGCTAAGTAGGTGCACACTGTGTAACTCATTAAGAGGGATGAGGTTGTCTCCTTGCAAGTAGCCTTGCCGACCTCCATTGTGCATGTCTCCATTCAGTCCAGTGCACCCTGGGATCTGGTGGAGAAGGCAACTGCAGCTGGATTCCTTTTTCAGCCTGCATTTCTGATTGAGTCCCCAAGTCCTCCAGCTGTACCTGTGTCTCTCCCCTTTCTTTTTTATCCACTTTATCAGGTGCTCATTGAGTTGTTCCGTTGAGGGCCCCTCCAAGGTTCTTGGCCTTTCCTATTCTTCTGGCCCATTCATTCCCTGCTTGGAGACCTTGGCATCTTCCTGACATTCCTCCATGTCCTCCTCCGAAGTTTCCAGAGTTGGCTCATCATCCGAGCCAGCGTCAGGGGAAGGCATCAGAATACCATTCCAGACAAATGGCTGTCCAATTTCTTCTTAAAAACCTCCAGTGATGGAGCACCCACAATTCTGGAGGCAAGCCTTTCCACTGATTGATTGTTCTCACTAACAGGAAATTTCTCCTTAATTCTAGGTTGGATTTGTCCTTGATAATTTTCATCTGTCACTTCTTGTACTTCCTTCAAGTGCTTTTGAGAATAGGTTGAACCCCTCTTCTGTGTGACAGCCCCTTAAATATTGGAAAACCACTATCATATCATCCCTAGTCCTTCTCTTCATTAGATTAGATATTCCCAGTTCCTGCAGCCATTCATACATTTTAGCCCCCCCCCACTCCCTAATCATCTTTGTTGCTGTTTTCTGCACTGTTTCTAGACTCTCAACATCTTCTTGGAATCGTGGTGACCAAAACTGGATGCAGTATTCCAAATGTGGTATCATCAGTGTAGCATAAAGTGGCACTAACACCTTATGTGGTCTTGAACCTTGATCCTCTGTTGATGCAGCCCAGGAATGCATCGGGCTTTTGTTTTTGCTTTTGGTAATTGCAGCATACTGTTGGCTCATGTTTAAGTGGTTATCCACTACATCCCTTTAAAAAACACTACTGTTGAACAAGGTACTACCAATTCTATACCTCTCCTTTTGGTTTTTTTAGTCTAAGTGTTAAAACCTTACTTTTTTCACCACTGAATTGCATTTTGTTGGAAAGGGTCCAGTGTTCAAGTCTGTCAAGATCCTTCTGAATCTTGAGCCTGTCTTCTAAAGTGTTGGCTATTCCCCTAGCTCAATGTCATCTGCAAATTTGAGGAGTTCCCCTTCTATCCATTCATCTAAAACATTTACGAAGTTGTTGAAGAGTACTGGGCCTAAGACAGAATCTTGGGTACCCCACTGTATGCTTCCTTCAATGTAGATGTAGCTCCATTGAGGATTACATATCAAGTGATGTTGGTCAGCCAAATACAATTCCATTTGGTGGTGATGCTATCAACCCATATTTTTTTTATCTTACCAAGTAAAAATTGGTCAGATAATAGTAATTATTGGAAAGACAGCAGTAAAGAAGTCTATGACATAAATGATAAATTAGTATACTATTCTAAGGTTTTGTACAGTAAAAATAGTAAAATGGATGAAGCTGTGTTGGTTTGGATAGGGAGGAACTGCCTCTGACTTAATCCTGCTGAGACTGAGTGCCTGAAGATGTTGGACTGCCCAAAATCTAGAGATTTTGATGGATGGTATTACAAGTATGCTGTGGATTTGGGAAGACTCACAGCTCTCCTCAATGAGCAGGTGGCAGTTGTGCTAGGAAAGCTCTTGCCCCAGTTCATCTGACATACCAGTTGTGCCCTTTCCCAGATCAGGAGAACTTTCAAACAATCACTCATACCCTGGTCATCTCATGGCTTGACTACTGCAACATGCTCTGCATAGGGCTGCTCTTGAAGACTACTCTCAATAGGCTCCTTAAATCATATAAAGGAATCTGGCCTAGTTTGCTGGCGACCCTAAGCTCTGCTTTCCATGTAACATTCAACAGTGATCCCATAATAGAAATATATCAGAAAACATAATTTCTGAATTTTATTATAAGACCTGTTCTAAAAAAAGACAGAAATGCTCCTTAGAGGGAGAAATACAGAAAAAACTTGCAGCATAATGTAACAGTAAACATATTTATATATCTGAAAATCCTCCAGTCCATAATTGATTACATTGCTACCATAGGCAATCAGAGAGACTCCCCCCACCCCAAAAAATGAATACACCCCTAAATTGGATATCAAGTACTGGGCAACTTTGTGATATTTTCATATTTCCTGTGTGAAAATCCATAATAATTATGAAATTTATCTCCATGCTCTAGCAGTTAACTATTAAAATACTTGGACATTCTTCCTCACCTTTTCTCATCCCATCACCATTTTATAAAGTTTTGAGTTAGAAATATTTTCAACTCCTGTCTTGGCTTGTATCTTTTGGTTTTATGCAGACAATGTGGTGCCTGATCACAACTAATTTTTCATTTTTTTTCTCTTTTTTTAAGGAGGTTGAAATCCCTTTCTAACTTAGGAAGCCTAGAACAACACTACTTCACATATGTCAGTCATTGTTAATATTCTTACATTGTTGGCTAATGACACTGAAATTACTTTTCTTACAAAATGGGCAAAACATCTCTCTCTATATAAATGCATACTAGTGATCAGCTCTTTTTTTTAACAGTCTTCAGAAATGGAACACTTATAAAATGAAATAATAAAGAGGCAGTTTGTCCATATTGTTTACATTATCTTTGATTCTTCACATACATCTCCATATAATGCCCCATCCCACAATGCCACTTTTTTATGGAGTTCAAGTAAAAAAATGTAATTATATGTCTTTATTATTACTGTCTTTCCCTTCTACAAATAGGGTTATCCTAATGGTAAGGATGTGCAGATGAGTATATCTCCTACTTTGGCTCAATTAGGAGTTATTGGTTTCTTTTTCTGGTGTTAGAATTCCACTTTTTAAAAGCCTTTCTTAATGAAGTTGGATAAAAACTTGGTTTGTTTTTATAGCAACTTGTCAACATTTGCAAAAAAAAATTATGATAAATTGGATGGAAGCAATTTGAGATGTTAAAGCTTTCAGTGTGGTAGAATGCAAAGCTGACAGATTCATCATCTGAACAGGTGTTTTTAAGTGCTTAGCTCTTAAACACTGTTTCTAGTTACATGGTAGAAGGTGTTTTTTGAATAGTCAGGTTCTCCTGTGGCAGAGGTTTTGCAAGAATACTCATGCTAAGCATTCAACATTCTAGATATGCCCACTGGTCCGATAATTGTAGGGAATCTCTATATTAGATTGAAGACTGTAATTAGTTCTAAGACTTTTTTTGGATAAAAAATATAATAGTGTTTATAAGTAGAAAAGTCAGGACTGTTTGTTTTATTTCTTGTTTAAAATGACATCTAAAAATACCATCCTTTATATAACTTTAAAATCTTTCAAGAACACCCACACCATGTCACAGTACAAAAAAAATTCTTTAGTGTCTCTAAAATATTACGTTTTTATTATTGTTCTTGTTATGTTTTTTGTACTTTCATTTTAATGTTCCCCAGATTAAATCGGCTATCACTTTTTTAATTAAAAAGTAATTAAAATTTTAATTTAATTAAAAAGCCTGTTGATGAATGGTTCACTAAGAATCAGCCAAATCTATTGAATTAAAAATAAAAATAACCACCTATTAAAACATCTCTGCTTTACACATAAAATGAATAGGTTACTTTTTAAGAGTGTATTGTTGGCTCCCCTCTTCACAGATGCAGAACTAGGGTTAAATCAGACATGTCAAACTCGCGATGTCACGTGACATTGCACAATGTATCGGGCCGATTTTGTCATTGCTGGCAATGGGGATGGCGTGGCTTCCAGATGATGCATCTGGCCTGCGGGCCGGCAGTTTGACAACTCTGGTTTAGATGGTTGTGCTAAATGTATAAGCTGTTATATTTATCTCTTATTTTTTCAGCAGAAGTCACCTCCATGATTACTTTCAAGCTATTTGTAGATACTTTCTTGCTCAAGAGAAACACTAAAGTCCATTTCAGTTATGAGATACATACCCTAGGTTAGGGAAATTTACTTCCTGATATTAAATAGCCTATCCAGTTTAACTAAGGCAGGGTTGTCAAACTGTTGTTCTGCGGGCCAGACGCATCATCCAGAAGCCACACCCACCCCATTGCCAGCAATGGCAAAACCATCCCGATACGTTGCACATCCTGATACGTTGTACGTCAGACGTCGCGGGTTTGACATGTCTGAACTAAGGGGAGGCTGCTATCAACTATAAATTTCCATGTTTATCGTATTTTAACAGTCTCCATGCTTGAAAATGTCTATGACAGAAAGGCCAGTTAGATGTGTGATCAACAGAGCTATCAAATCTAGGCTGCAAAAATTCCAGCAACTACCAGATGATAGCAAAGAGATATAGAAAAACCTCTTTTCTGCCAGATTGTGGTTGTCTGGATATTTTCATCCTAGATGTAAGAGAGAATGTTTACACTTGTTATAATAGTGGAGAAAATACCATTAAAAGAATTATAAATACAATTGCCCATTGCATTCCTATTCTAGAACATTGAACTCTTTCTCCAATAAAATTGTATGGAGTTATCGAATTTATGAAACAATGTGGTTAAACAAAAATCAATAGCACATATTCAGGAGAAATGGATACAGTGTGCTGCTGTAGCAACATGCATAGGTAAACAAATTGCAGTTGTGTTCATCATTGTGGCTTTGCCGCCTCACCGCCCCAAATCCTACAGATTTTTAGATTTTTCTTGCTCTACTTTCTATGACACAGAACTGCTTTCCTTTTGTTTTCCTCACAATACCTGGCAGTCATACATAGCTTGCTCATGCATGACAAATGAAGTTGTTCAGAAATCCCTTGTGAAGTTTGCTTATCACTGTTAATACTTCTTATTCATTCATTTGCACCTTTAAGCATTTATAATCTATCCAAGTGATAGTTACTGCAATCCTCCTTGTACAGCTTTCATTAAAAAGAAGAGGAGAATAGGGAAAGTGAAGAAAAGAGGAGAGTGTTTGCCCTTTTATGTCTCTGTTGTATGCTCATCACAGCACATGCATGGAAGATCTAAGTGAATGGTTTCCTTTGATATTTCATTCTCAGAATATGGCGCCATAACTAGCAGCCTAAAGAATAAATTATAAAGCCAGATTTTGCACGAAAAGAGAGAGAAAATATATTCAATAATGTTCCAAATTTCTATGAAACGAAGGCATTCAGCGCTGTTTACATCAAGTGCCCCACAAATCAAAACATATTGCCGCACACTCTATATAAATTTTATGCAGCAATTAACCTTGAATGAGAAGTTGGTCTTCTAATTTGCTGTAAATATTTAGGGAAGCATGAAAGAATTCTATTCCTCTAAAGCAAAATCAAGGTTTGCTTCCAGGCTGAAACTCAAGCATCTACCAAAGCTTCATCAGTGTCACCTCTTCCAAGACTAGATGACAGAATCACAGTAGCCTCTAGATGTTTTGTCCTAAAGCCCCATAATCCTTTGCCAAAGGCCTTGCTGTTTGGAGTTGATAGGACCTGCCATCCAAAAGGCACTACATTATTTAGCCCTGACCTAGATTTATTTTAAATTTTAACAAATTATGAAGTTGAGAAATCTTCAATCAAAATAATAATAATTGTACTCACAGCAAATATTGTGTTTCCCTGAAAATAAGACCCACCCTGAAAATAATCCCTAGCCTGATCTTTTGAGGTGGACCTAATATAAGCCCTACCCCAAATATAAGCCTGGGGGTGGGCTTGGCCAGCATAGGTGGCAGCGAATGCATGGGGCTGATGGTGTCTGGCAGCCCTCCAGCCCCTTGAAACAGCGCAGGTAAGTCCAGTACGGAAGCAGAGCGGGTGGAGAAGGCAAGCAATCTGGATGGGTTGTGCACTTTTTGCCCACAGGGAGACTGGAACCTTTGTCTGCTTGCAAATGGAGCGGTTGAAAAACTGAGGCGTTTTCTCCATTTTCATCCGCTCCATTTGCAAGCAGATGAACCTTCCAGTCTCTGTCATTTCTCCATCTGAGTTAAAAGTGTTTGGGCACCTGTTAACTTTGCTTCCATTCATGTATGTACCGTATGCAAGAATACTGTACTAATTGCTTTTGGCTGCTGGAAAATAAAGTGATCCCTCCCCAACAGCAAAGGCCAAAACAAATATGCTTTAGAATTTGTCCCTCAAGCTTATCATGTGTGTTGAAAACAGAATCTCTCAAAGAAGTGCAATAGCACATCATTTTCTCAGACGGAAAATTCTGTATTGCACCAATAAAACTTCAAATGGACAAAGATTATTGATGGAGAATGATGCTATTGTGACCCATACATGACCAAACCTGAAATCTGTCTTATAAAAGTAGATGAAAGTCTGCTAGCATTTCTCATTAGTAGAGGTTAATTGAACTACAATCGATCCTTACATAAAGTTTGGCTGAACCATATTATTTTTCTTCTTAGTATCAGCTAAGTGACAGCAAAGTAAATCACTTGCACTGATGGGCATAGTTAGGACTTCCTGTTAGTGTTATTATTTATTTAAATCTTTTGGCCACCCAACTCATTGGACTCTGGGCAGCATACAAAACTAGAGAAAACATAACAGCAGCTAGAAACATTAAACAAGCAACCCAGACAAAAATCAACAAAACAAAATCAAAACCATTGGACAAAGAAGAAACATTAACCCCCCGACCTGGGGCCAAAGTTAGGTTTTCAAAGCTTTTAGGAAACTCAGGAGGGAGGGCACCATCCTTATAATTGGGGGGATGCTGTTACATAGGATAGGGGCTGTAACATAGAAGGCAAGGTTCTTAAGTCCCACAAGATTACAATATTTAATGGAGAGGACCTGGAGTGCACCTACTCTACTGGAACATACAGGGGAGGCAGAAAGAATTGGAGACAAGTGGTCCCTTCAGTGTCCAAGCTTTATATGAGCACCTAGAATTGCATTTGGAAGCCAACTGGCAGCTAATGCAGCTTGCATAGCAATTATGACACATGGGCACCTCAAGAGGTGTCCATTAATGAAAAGAAGGACTGGGGGTATCAGGATAGCAGTGTTCCAATATCTCAAGGGTTGTCACAAAGAAGAAAGAGACAAGCTATCCTCCAAAGCATCTGAAGGCAGGACAAGAAGCAATGGATGGAAACTAATCAAGGAGAGAAGCAACCTAGAACTGACAGTTAGAACAATTAATTAGTGGAATGAGTTGCCTCCAGAAGTTGTGAATGCTCCAACACTGGAAGTTTAAAAAAAAAAGTTTGGACAACCATTTGTCTGAAAGGGTTTTCTACTTAAGCAAGGGGTTGGACTGGAAGACTGCCAAGGTTCTATTCTATTCTATTCTATTCTATTCTATTCTATTCTATTCTATTCTATTCTATTCTATTCTATTCTATTCTATTCTATTCTATTCTATTCTATTCTACTCTACTCTACTCTACTCTACTCTACTCTATTTATTTATTTACGACACTTATATACCGCTTTAAGTGCAAGCACTCTCTAAGCGGTGTACACCAGTAGGCAATGTATCATTGCTGCATTTTGAACCATTGCTGGAGGTTTTTAAGAAAAGTTTAGACAATTATTTGTTTGAAATGGTCTAGGGTCTCCTGACTGAGCAGGGGGTTGAGCTAGAAGACCTCTCTTTCAGCTCTATTATTCTGTTATCTGTATCTTCCAAGTGTTCTTTAAGGGCATGTAATACATATTGCAATATCCAATTCGGAGGTAATCAGGGAATGAGTAACAGTTTGAAGGGCCTTCTGAATCAGCTTTTTAAATTATCTTCATCTTTATCCCTGTCCCACTCTTTAGATAACTTGAAAAACAAAGTAAAGGTGAGTTTGACTCTGATTTTCTAGTAGTTGGAATTTTCCTGCTGTTTAGATGGGGGATGCCTAGTAGAGACAGGCAATGTTTGGAAAGCTTTCACTTTGCAAATCATTTCAATAATTAACTGGACTAAACAAAGAGAGAATGATAAGATTTGTGTTGTATAAACTTAATTTCTTATATTCTGAATTACTGTTATGCTGGAAAGCTTTTGTTACGGCACTGTTTTGGGCCAGGTTAATTTTCTTACTCTTTCACCAAAGCACAGCTCTTTTATTAAGGCAATCCTTCTTTGACAGGATAAGGGAAACTTGTAGTATATCTTTCTGGCAGTAGAATTAAACTTAACCTGAGAAGAATGAAATACTGTCCATGTTGTTCAAATTGCAGTTGGTATGGACAGGTGTGAAAATTTCCCAGTTCACTTGGGAAAAAGTCTCATAGAGTGGTTAGTTGAAGTATCCTGCTAAGTCCTCTTAACATTTCAGATTCAATTTTACTTACCTGGCAATGCTATGTCAAAATAGACCCCTACATTTTTTGATGTTATTTTATTCCATTTAAAAAAATCCATTTTTCCCCAATACAGTCCCTCACAAAAAGAAATTTTGGTTTGGTGTGTTTCAGACCTGAGGTGCTTTGCTTTAAGTCTTAGTGTACTAAGAAAACGAGAAATAAAAACAAAGGAGAATTTGGCAAAAGTGGACGTTCATTGGGAGATGTGATTTTGGCCTTCATGTGTAGCTTTCCTCCATCTGTTCAAAGCAGACTCTAAGCCAGTGTTTCTCAACCTGAGCAAATATGAGTGAACCTCAGCTCCCCAAATTCCCTAGCCTACGTGATTAAAGTTGCTAAGGTTAAGAAATGCTGCTATAAGCAATAAGTGGAGAACATCAGAATTGGTTGTTTTGGAAAATTGCTTGGGAGTAGAGATCAAAAGTCTATAAGACTTTCTTAACCTCAAGGCTTCTCTACAGAGAGTAGACTTTTCCCATTGAAACTGATGTTCACAGAAGCATCGCTTTAGCCAATATTTGCATTTGCTATAGAAAAGGCCCATTTGGATTGCCTGTTTAAAACAGGTAGAAGCAAAATGTTTTTATGTAATAAATCCCTAAGAGAGAGGTAAGCTTTTTTCCCATCCCCACTTTGGCATACTGAAAGTTCAAAGACCAGCAATAAAGGTAATAATAGTCATAGTAGCAGTCCTTATGACTTATTGTCCCCAAAGAAACACTTAAAGTAGCTAAGAGAAAAATTGTCTTAACACAATTAAAAGTGTATCACCGTCATCATCCCTAAAACAATAATAACAATTACAATTTAAGCCATGTCAAAAGCTAAGTTGCAATCATGCATCTTGATGGGCCTAAAAACAGAATAACAGAACAAAAGAGTTGGAAGGGACCTTGGAGTTCTTCTAGTCCAACACCTTGCTCAGGCAGGAAATCCTATACCATTTCAGACAAATGGTTGTCCAATTTCTTCTTAAAACCTTCCAGTGTTGGAGCACCCCCATCTTCTAGAGGCAATTCATTCCACTAATTAATTGTTCTAACTATCAGGAAATTTCTCCTTACTTCTAGGTTGCTTGTCTCCTTGATTAGTTTCCATCCATTGTTTCTTGTCTTGCCTTCAGGTGCTCTGGAGAATAGGTTGACTCCCTCTTCTTTGTGGCAACCCCTGAGATATTGGAACACTGCTATCATGTCCCCCTTCGTCCTTCTCTTCATTAAACTAGACATACCCAATTCCAGCAACCAGTCCTTATATGTTTTAGTCTCCTCATCATTGTTATTCTTCTCTTCACTTCACCCTTTCTAGAGTCTTTTTTACATCATGGCATCCAAAACTGGATGCAGTATTCCAAGTGTAGTCTTACCAAGACATTATAAAATGATGTTAACACTTCATGTGATCTTGATTCTATCCCTCTGTTAATGCAGCCTATGATTGTGTAGGCTTTTTTAGCAGGTGAAGCACACTGCTGGCTCATATTTAAATAGTTGTCCACTACCAAGGGTACCTTTTGTCCATTGTTAAGGTTAGGTGTCCTACATAGCTCTGTTTTGTCACTCATTATTTAAAATCTGGATGATGATAGCCAAGCTTTATTTCTTTTTACATAAAAGTGGGGCTCCATTTATAAAATTTTCCTCCCAGAAGATTGGCACCCATATGCCTTTGCCATGTGAAGACTTTTTCTATATTCCCAGGCTTTTAAACTGGCTTTTAACTGTATTTTAATTTATATTGTTTCAGTTGTTGAATGACTACCATGCAACTGCTTGTTTGTATGTTTTATGATTTTATATGTTTGCATATTAGTATATATGCTTTTATTCAAACTGTATTTTTAATGTGCTTCTTTGTAAACTGTCCGGAGGGCTTTGGTTTTATGTAATTTAAAACTTGTAACAAAAAATAAATAAATGTGCATTGTTAGAAATGTTGAACCATTGTCTCAATTCAAAAGTGTAATGTTTTACCAGCTGTCAGTGAAGATTCCACAGAGTGTACTAGATAACCCTAAGATCAAATAATTCTTCCTCCTATGGATTCTAAATTAAAACATTGAAGGTAACAGAATAGCTTGGGTTTTAACTGATTAAAAAACCCTGAATCTTGGAAACAATGAAAGGGAAGGAAAAATGATGCTATCAAAATGATGTTTTATGTCTTTTCCCTTCTTTTTACTTTGTCTTTAGCATTTACTTTTCTGTATCTACACTATTTTTTTTTTATCCTCAGCCTGAAGAATGTATAGTGACTATATGCTTACCGTAAACCTTTTTTCAACAACAACAATGAGAACTGACTCTTCCAGCTACTGTAATATTGAAAACAAAATCACAAACAATTTGTATTTGGCCAAATAAATAAGCTATATGGTATCATAACTACTATTGAAAATGATTATTTCTTTAAAGCCATCAAAGATAGCTTGAGGAATAACAATTTAAAAACATAATGCTTGTTAAAGAAATACAAATGTGATGTGATAATGGTTATCCCAGAAAATTAAAGGAAAAAGAATCTCTGGAGAAAGAAAAGACGAGTGTGGGCTTAAAGATAACACAAATAATAAACAGCAATAATGTAAAGTTGATAGGGATAAAAATGGGTGGAAGGGAGAGAGACATAGTGAGCATTAATACCTCCCTTTAACACTCACTGATTCACACAGAAATATACATTATCAGAGGAACTGTCTGAAAGATTAAAGGAAGAGTCAAATAAACAAGACAGACACAAGTAAAACAAACATGTTTGTGTCTTTAATCAGAAAGATATATGAAAGATTAAAGGGATAGTCAAAAAAGTGAGACACAGAAAGATACACATATCACAAAAACTGCAGCAAGCAACTCATTTACTCCATTGATTTAAAAAAAAGACAGATAAAAAAGGCATTCCTTAAAAGCACTGTGTTACAGCAGAAGGAGAGAAAAAGATGAATTATGCATGGATGCCCCCAAGAGCACTTAAATGGTTTTTCCTGGGTTTTTTTTCCCTCCAAAACACTCAAGAGGCCATTGAAACAGGTGGTAGTTGATGGGGTTCCAAACCAGCCAGCACAAATCAAGGAGTGTGTTTCCACATATGATCTGACTAAAAATCACTACAGGGCTTATAAAAGTTTTTCTAATATTTATTTATTTAATCAAATACACACAGCCTGCTACAACAGGAGAGTACTACTCTGCTACCTTGGCCTTTTGTTCAACAATTTCATTTCAATAGTCTCATTCCCATAAGGAATTTCTGGAAAGCACTGAGATTTAAAACTGACCTTTATTGTGTGGCACATAGCAAAGAGTCAATCTGGACAGCAAGTTGGATGGCCTATAAAATAAATAAATAAACATTTATTTACATGAATAAATAAATGAATATAAATAAGGTAGACAAATTGTATTAGCTGGGAAAGTTAAGTGTCACAAGCCTTCCCCTAATTTTTTTTAGTAATATTTTATTAATTTTCCAGTTTTACATTTAAATATTTAAAAAGCAACGTGATGGCTGGGTTAATCAATAATTCGATAACATATCAAATTCTTTAGTACAACATCAAATATTTTTTTTCTCTTTTTCCCTTAACATCTACTGTCTCGTATTTAAGCTAATACAGTTTTTATTATATCAACTCAATAAAAACATCATTATTACATTTATCAATAAGTTTTTAGCTTATACATATCTTAATTGATTTTTACATTCAATCTTCATAAACAGTCCATATCCTGTTATTATTTTTTCCCAATTTTTAGTTTCCCATCAATATTCCAATTTAACATTTGATATTTATAATTTTCAGGTTTTAGGCAACCAAAATTTCCCTTATCTCAATTCATAAGAGAATCTAATATTCAAAATACACATTTTATCTATTTGAATATAGTCTTGTTCTATTTCCTAAAAGTTATCTATTTCCCACCATATTAAATCATCTACTTAATAATACAATATCCCATTTAATACATCAAAACCATTATATATATTGCCTGGGTTAATCAATAAATCAAACATATTCATTATATATATTTTTTTTCTTTTAGGTCCAATTTTTAAATATTAAACAGATAAAATCCTTATTTTCAACTAATTTCCAAATATTTTAAATCTAATGACCAAAATTCCCCTTATCTCACCTTCTCTCTTTAACCCTCTAATTAATAATATGAAATCCCCTCTAATAAATCAAAACCTCAATTTTCTTCAGCCTTATTCTGGCTTTCTTCCTTTGCCAACTTTCAACCTTTTCCATGGTCCCCCAGTGGAATGAAACTGAACACAGAAAATGGAGCTCGCCTTACAGCATCCACAGCGGCCGCAATGGCAAAGCAGAAGTCCTCCAATTGTTATTGTGGGGAAAATAGAAGAGGAAGAAGTATTAAGTATAAGTTGAGTTATATAAATTAATACAGGTGGGATAAGAAATCTATAAAATAAACTTCAGATAATTATATGAAGTGCAGAAGGTATTTGAGCTATGCAGTGCCTACTCTATGCACTCAAGTGCTGGATTAGGGAAATAGGAAACAATCAATCCAATCCAGTAGCTCCATCCATTTATTTATGGGATGAGAAAAAAGAGTCTTAAACAATCAGAATTAGCTTCTTCTTCTTCAGCTTGGGAAGGCATTTGTAAAAAAGGTAAATTGTTATGAAGGATTTAATTACTCCAAATGTAAAAATTCATTGCAAAGATATTTTATTCATACCTTAAAATATTTTTAATTGCTAACAATAGTCAGAAAAGCTTGGAATTTTCTGTAACCCTAAACTATGATGAGAGGAGTCAACTTTCTAACACTCAGTTGGTGAACACTAAGCTAATTGCAATAAAAAATAACTTTGCTACAAAGTTGGTGAAGTGAAGATTTAGCAAGTAGAAAACACCTCAACTTTAGTTCTGGCTTAATCCTTGCAACAAATAAAAAGTGGGGATATAAGTTCTGCATTCCAAAGATTATAAAGAGGGTGGTGAAGTAGGATGTGAACCACAGATTTAACTGCATTATCAGAATGAATGCAGGAATGTCTCTTCTCCATTGACAAGGTCAACATAGATGCTTTTCTGTGTCTAGCAGAAGTAATCTTCTAAAGATAGCTGGAGATGATAGATGGGCTATAAAGGAGGTCCCCAAGACAATATGAAAAGATTTTAGATCTGTCATTCTTATCTCCTGATCAAGGACTGTCTGCAGAACTGTTTCTTTGGCTTTCTCATTTCAGTGGGATAATAGGAATTAGGAAGAGAAAGACAGATCACTGGTTGGTTTCTTCCAGGTGTAAATCAACTGATCAGTAAAAGTGAGCTGGGCCAGGCAATGGCTGGTGAGTGCATGCACACATGCCCCCCACTTACACTAACAGCCTTGTTTCAACATGCATGGGGTCTAGTACTGCCACCAGCATCATACGGGCACTAGAGGCCCGTTTGAGCATATGTGCAGGTGCTAGTGGCCCATTTGCGCATCAACGTGGGTGCTAGCAACCCATTCATGCAGGTGTGCGGGCACCAGTGCACCACCATGGGTGCCTGCAGTCTACTTGTGCATGCCCATGGTTTGCTTCTGCATGTGCAGGCGCTAGCACCACCATCATGCACATGCCCATTTGTGCATGCATGCACGGAGCTGCACACATGCACATTTCCCTGCTCCTCCCTTTCCTTCCAGGCCGCAAAGTTGGAAAGGTTGGGGATCTCTGTTCTAGAGGGCCTATTGCAGCCAATATTTCAAGTGGCAGATTTTCTTTTGGACCTCTATGGTGCAGGGAGAGGGGCTTCCCTATTCTAACTGCAGAAAATTAACCATAGAAGAGTGGGAGCACTGTTAACAGGATTCTGATTAATTTAGACTGAATAGATTAAAACACAATACAGGTAGTCTTTGACTTACAATTTGTTTGGTGGCTGTTTGAAGAGGCACTGAAAAAAAAGTGACTTATGACCATTGCACATCCCCATGGTCATGTGATCAAAAATCAGACCCTTGGCATCTGGCTCAGATTTATGATGATTGCAGTGTCGCGTGATCAGCTTTTGTAAACTTCTGACAAGCAATGTCAACAGGGAAGCCAGATACACTTAACAATTGTGTTACTAACGTAACAGCTGCTGGGATTCACTGAACAACTGTGGCACTAAAGGTCATAAAATGGATCAAAACTCACTTAACAACTGTCATAGTTTGCAAGAGAAAGCTTGGGCTGAATTGTCATAAGTCGAGAATGACTTCGACAAATCTGGCCACCATTCAATTGAGCTGAGTTGCTTAAGTGAATAAATATCTTAATAGGAGCAGGCAGAATTTTATTCTCACTGAAGCTAGCAAATTTAAGAATTGGGCTGGCAGTTTTCTGCACTCAAGTGATGACCATTCAAATTTGCTACATCCAAAAAGTAGAATCCTGAAAATAGATACCACTTATTTATGCACTTTTACTTGCTCAGAAAAAAAAAGAAAAAAAAACTTTGACCATGTTTCTTGGTGATGAACATTAGTTCTGCTTTAGAATATTTTATTCCTGTATCTTCAATTTGGCCATATTCATCCAATGCCCTAAAGCTACAATATTAGACAATTTGGATCAGGAGAGAATAGCAGTGTCATGCAAAAGAGCTAAAATTATGATTTAAAAAGGGAGAGGGCTTGATCAATTCCATTATCATAAACATTAATTTCCTTTTGTAAGAGAATTGCTGTTCTTATGGCAATGTGACATTGCATTTAACTTGCCTGAAGGTGTACTATAATTAGTTGTGGAGGCTGGTGATCAATAGAGGAGGTAGCTTATTTTCACCAAAGCTGCTCACAAGAGGTTGAATCAAAAGTCACCTTAAGATCAGTGAGGGTAAAAGATTTGTTTGTTTGTTTATAAGAATTATATAGCAAGTTGCCCATCTTGTGGCACACATACTCTTCAGGGCAGCTAAAATATATTTAAGCTAGGTGCTGTAAGATGATAGCTTGGTCAGAAATTGAGAAACTTGGCTTAAAAGCAGACATTTTCCTAGTTTCCCTCATCACTTCCAGATTGAACTAGAGTAATGCACTCTACTTGAGGCTGCCCTTGAATAGTATTCAGATGCTTGCAAAATGCAGCAGCACAGGTAGTGGGTATATTTCCGGAACAGCACATCATACCACTGCTCCATGAGATGCATCAGTTGCCAGTTTGCTTACAAGTCCAATTCAAGGTGATGCTATTAACCTTTAAAACCCTTTATCTGCTAGAGACTTGCATCTGGTAGATCCTAGGAGGCAAGTGTTCTTTGCCATGGTACCCACCTAATGGAATATTCTTCCCCAGTGAGAATATTTATTTATGCAATTTCTATAACTACCCATCTCAATCAATGACTTACAACATATATTACAATCAAAATACTAAAAACATTTTAAAACAACAAAGAACAATAGAGGTTATCCCAGGGAACTGATGATATTCTAAAATGGTTTCATTATTGTGGTTATTATATACTTTCTCTTCTTTGTTCAGTGGTTTGTATATTTGTAACGATGACTGTTTTATAGTTTTGATAATGTTACTTAATTTTTGTATACCGCTCAGAGCCACCTTGTGAGATGAGCTGTTATCTAAATTTGATAAATAAATGGATAGATAAATAAATGTGTGCTACTGTTAGTTTTATATCACAGTTGTAATTCATTTGTAAAATGCTGAGAAAGTAGACACCATTGGCAATGTAGAGCAACATTAGGACATCAAGAAATCCTGCAAAATGTCATTTGAGTTGATGGAACTATGTAAGTCATAAAATATAACAGAAGTTCTAATTCTTAGATAAAACCTCTTGCCCATATTAGAATATTTTTCATTTTTAGCAACATACAGGCACACTGTAAGATGTCCCTTCTTTTGTCATTTATGATCTTCTAAGAATGACTTTTACTTTAAATTTCTCACAGATCTAACTTGCCATATAAGACATTGCATCATGTAAATCAA
Organism: Crotalus tigris; assembly: GCF_016545835.1. Taxonomy (NCBI): domain Eukaryota; kingdom Metazoa; phylum Chordata; class Lepidosauria; order Squamata; family Viperidae; genus Crotalus; species Crotalus tigris. The sequence goes on from NW_024097274.1 coordinate 339,134, forward strand.
AATATTGCATCCTTTGTTATGTATGAACATAGACCTTGAATGTGTTCTTCATATAATGTATCAATCTAAAGAAGGCCCTGCAGTCCAACATTAAGAAGTCATTCCATTCATTTGCAATCTTTAATGACTTTTTTTTAAAAAAATGATCATGATAATGATTATTGCTTGTTTGTTAACAAAGGGATGCTGTGGTTAGTCACTGGAAAGACTATTAAGCACTATAAAATTGCCCTTGAAGTTTGACCACTTCAGATATCTCATCTGATATGCAATGTATTCATTTGCAAGAAGTAAGAGGAGAAGGGAAGAAAAACCATAAAGTTAACACCAATTACAGCATAGTGATTCATTAGCTAGTTCACTGAAATTATTTAAGAAAGGGATAAAATATCCATGAAAATAAAATGGACTGTAGATGGAGAATTATTAAACAAAAGGATGTTCTCAGACCAATTTCCAGATTGGCAGAGATGCTTGCAATTTTTTTTATAAATGAATAATTATATGATTATAAGGGCTATCCACAGGATAGCCTCCCCTAATTACTACAGCCAGTTTCCTTGGACATGTGGATAGGTTTGATGCTTGTCCTTCTAAGAGGATCAAAGCAGTCAAGCATGACTGATGGACTCATGTTTAAAAAGGCCAATGAGTGCCTTCAGCAATATCTTCACTACATTGCAACAAACTAGCATTCCCAAGAACAGCCTGACACCATTTTAGTTGGAAGTTTCCTAAACTTTTGTGTGCTATAGGACAGAGATCCCCAACCTGTGGGCTGCAACCCACTACTGGGCTGTGACCTATTCACAACAGGGCCATGCGAGAGGTAGGCCAGCATGTGCACACACATGAGCACAACCCGACTCATATGAGCAGTGGGAGTTGATACTCACAGCCCAACTTGCCTGAGTCGTAAGTGACGGAGTTCATAGCTCCACTTGTGTAGAGCAGCAGGCGCCCACTGTTCACATAAATGAAGTTGTGCACATGTGTGTCCCCTCTTTTGCCTCTCCCCCTGCACCAGGCTACCAACTCGGAAAGATTGGGGAACACTGCTATAGGATGTTACTCTTGAATTTTGACTGAAATGTCTAAATCTGCAGATAAATATCAACTCAGTAGATACTCCTAGCAACCCCATAATTACTGGTTTTCACTTTGTGGTTTCATCCTTGTTACTATTTACTTCTTTTCCACATATGTATTATTTCAGTATATATTGTTGCTGTCTAAAAACTCAGACTTTGAATAGTCTAAAAACTATTCATATGGAGCCTTGTGAAAATAAAAAGAGAAATCTTGCATTAAGTTGCTTTTTTTAATCTTGTATCTAAGCTCTATTCAACTATTTATTGTTATTTTTAGTAGTAGTAATAGTAGTAATATGCCTTCTGTATGACATTTCTATAGTATGCATTCTACACATTAAACACAGAATAATCTGTATAATAACAGAATACAACCTTGCCGACTATTTCCCCTTTAGAGGTTTGTAAATAATATCTGAAAAGATTATGATTTAGTTTCCCCAAAGAAGTTGCAGATCAGTTTCTTTCTTTCTTTTTTAATTCCAAGCATTACTGGGAGAATAGCTATAGTTATATCTGTAGCTATTTCATTTTTTTTTAATTACCCTGTAACCCCTTGCAGCAGGGTGGAGTTGGGGCGACTGAATGGAGCACAAGAGTTTACTGGCCAGATACCCTTCCTGATGCCTATGCAGAGTTCAGAGCACATAATAACTTATTGCACCGAGAGAGAGAAATATCTGCTGCTACTTACTGTCAAACTCACAGCATCCTAATTGTGAGATGAGAGTTCCACCTTTAGGTCACTGTGCTGCTCAGCTGTAGCTATTTCATTAAAGGACCTTAATTGAGTAAACTGGTCCAATAGAGATCAAGTGTAGAGAAAATGACAATGCACATAAAGATAATCAGACAACATACATGTATATTGCTTGGTTCTGTTTATATACATTGTCCAGTTCTGTAAAAAAGTTAGCATTCTATCAACTTTACAGATAATGAGTGCTTTCACTTTATCTGCATAAAAGCAGAAGAATTAATGTGCTTCTGAAACATTCCCTCAAGAGATGGACCAGCATTGGTTTTACTTTTCCAATGTGAGCATGAAATAATAATAAAGTAATAAATGGTCTATAAAAAACAGTGCAAAGAAATAGCTAAAAGTGTTTACTCCTTCTTCCTGTTCACCTGTAAAACAACAAGCAAATTTCACACCCTGCCAAAATAACAATGGATCTTTTCTTTGGCTAATGAGGATTCATTATTTCTTCCATTTGCTTTGAAATTTTATCTCCAAAATGAGGTATACTTTCACATAACAGACAATTTTTGCAGAATTTTGTCAGAGTGATAGTAATGACCTTCAACCTTTCTCAGAATAACATCCTTCACAATGTATAGCATGCTAAAGGTAAATAATAGAAACAAAATTCAAAAGTCACTTTTTCATATAATAAAATGAAGTAGATAGGACTCATGTGAAAACATAGTAAGTATATTAATTTTATTTACAAAAAAATAAAATGCTGATATGGAAAAGCCAAAAACCTTGACTGAAGACCATGGGATGTGAAAAAGTATTGGATGATAAGAATGAAGTGGGAAATCAAGCAAACACGAGGGAGGTCTTAATATAGGGAAAACAGGGCAATGCTTCTAAGAGGAAACAGTGAATCTCATCTATGCTAATGGAAAATCAAGATGGAGGGATATATCTGTCTGAAAAGCATTGAGATTTGGAAAACGAATACATTAAGAATAGAAGGCCTGATGCTGCTTTAAATCAAGGCTGTAATGAAAAAGAAAGAATGACGTTATTAATATGTAGCTCGATACTGAACTGACATGTGGATTTATATGTGTTCTGTTAAGCTGATCCCATACTTCATTTGATCAATTCAAAAAAGGGCAATATGCAGTACGATGTAAGGTCTTAAGGCTGACTTTAGGTTATTTCCATACCCAATGAGTCAGATCTGCATGTGTGAAGCAATAAACATAGATATATACCATTACAGAACCTGCAAAGATTTCATTGTCAAGATGAAACAGTTCAGACAAGGAATTCCAGAATCAGCAAATTAAAAAAAAAATGTGAGTAATAACATTCCCCAAGCTGAAAGAAATCAGGCAACCAGCAAAATTGTTTTGACTGCATCAGCAATTCCTGAGATGTTTAACCTAGGGAGGAACTTCCAAGTCCAATTTGAATTTGATTTCAGGAGAACAACAGGCAAAAATGTATGCAGGCAAAGGTTTGTGTAGATTTTGTGCATTATGCAGCTTAAGGAATGCCTTAATGGAGGGATGTCAAACTGCCGGCCCACGGGCTGGACCCGTCATTGCAAAACGGTGCCCACCCCATTGCCAGCAATGGCAAAAAAGTTCTGATACGTAGTGAGACATCACGTGACGTTGTGAGTTTGACATGTCTGCCTTAATGAAACTCCCTCAGATATTTCTTCTGAGGATTTAAATAAACTCTGCTTTAAGTAAAATCTTGATCGCATCAGTGCTAATGTTTCCTGATAAATTCATGAGGTATTGTAAATTTAGGCAAAAAAAACCACGTAACTATAGCACTAATTTGTAGCCATTTTGGAATGCAAGTAGAAGAAAGAGTGAAAATGTCTGAAATTGGCTGGAGAAATGAAAGCTGAACAAACGGAGAAATTAGAAAGTAACCTTATGGTATATCAACAGTCATGTAAGGCCTATTGAAATAAACACAAGATTCTTTGAAGATTTGCTAATCAATTGGTAAACTAAGAGAGAGAAATTTTACATGAACTTCTTGTGGAAAATATTGCCTATTAAATTGTCAAGACACTATGTTATCAGAAAATTGTAAAAATAGGCACTAACAAGTTAAGAAAGTTATTGGTGGTCCAAACCACCAGTGAGTACACTGCACATCTTCCTAAGTGTGCAACCCATATGGTTAAAGTAGGATTTATTGCTACATAATCAAAGGAGTTAACAGAGATTCCTGCAGGATCCAGTGCTTTTGTTCCAATGAAAAAAAGCAGAGTTGTGCAATTAGTGCAACCTTGACCATTGTATATATGCTTGCAATATAACAATGCCTGTATAAAAGTGGTGGAAATTGTATCACATTGTCACAACACTGCTTTTATCATTTTCAAACCTTGACTTCCCACACTTCATAGAAACTGATTTTTTTTTAAAGAAAGATGAGATTTCTAACTAGCTGAAATAAAAAGAAGAATCTCAGCATATCTGCAATGCACCCTTAAGCTGCTTCTGTCTTTATGTTGGCTGAGCTGTGAAGCCATTTCAGAAAACTTGGTCTGGATGAGAGTGCTTCAGGAGTAACTTTGTCAGATGCTTAGTAAGAATTGGCAGTTTCACACACACACACACACACACAAGCACACATATTCTTGTATTTTTATAAAAATATATCTATGTAACTTAAATCTATATAAACAAAGCTCACCATATCAAGGTGTGTTATCTGCAAGCACAACAACCTCTGTTTAAATATGATAATATAAATATAAATATGAATGAATGAATGAATGAATGAACAGACACTATTATTTAAGATTAAATGGTGCTCCTTACTGATTGTATCATCTGGCAATTTATGATTCTCTATGTATTGATCCTTTCTGTAACAATAAAATTATTTTACATTACATTTACCTGTTTGACTGCTATTTGGATTCTTCCCTTTTATCTCTCTCAGGTGTTATCACAATGCAGACTTGATTGCCTTGCTCTATTTGGAGAATAAAATCTGTTCTGTGCTCCATAAGAGGATGAGAATAAGAATAAGTATTTAGTAGAAAACAACTGAAGGCCATAGTCTTATCCATTAGGGATGAACAGGCCATAATTAAATAATGTTGTCACCTGTTGGAATGTTAGAATAATTGGTAAGGAATTGTAGTCTTTACACTGTATATAAATACTTTATAAACAGTATAAAGTAATGTAAGTATATTTTATACTGGAAATGGCAATGTCCATTTCCAGTATAAATGTCCACTAACTGTGTAACAAAGAGACAGACAGACAGTATTCAAGATTAATACTAATATGTTTTATAAGAATATGCCCTCTTAATCACACACTCACAAACATAATATCATTGCTTGCCATGATTTCAGCTGGTGTATACAAGAAAAAAAGCATTGTGTCTAATGAGCAAATGGGAATGCAACCTTATTGGATATAAGATGGTGGTTATTTTAATTAAATATACAGCCTATATTAAAATAATAATTCATAATAAACATCAAAAATTAGTAGTAGCAAAGTGAGCAAATAAAACAGCAGGGAAAAAAGAATTATGCACAAATAATCTCTTAGTGCATCTTGACTTTATGTGTGGTGGTTAATAGTTATATTTGTGGGAGATGGAATAAATCCCACTATAAGGGTATTTTTACTTTATAGACTATAAACTTTGAATCATCATTCATGCACTAAGCGAAGATTTACACTACACTTTCATGTTTCATTAATTACCAGTATATTCTAGCTTATTATGAAGATATAACAATAAAATTTTAGAAGAAACCATTTTACTGTATTGCCACCAATAAAGATTGATTTCCCGGTCTGTTTGTTAAAAAAAGAAGCATAGTGTTGATGGTTCTTCTAAAATGTAAATCTTCAAAACTATAATTAGAGAAAGACTTATGAATTATCAACAGCTCAAAGGTCCCTATGGAAAATTTGGGCTGGTTTAATTATCCAGGCCATTGCATTCTATCTCAAAGCACTGAAGCTTTGAAATTTAAAACTATAAACCTAGGATAAAGAACAAATATTTTTCAAGTGACAATACAGTTTATACAAATTGCCATAGGTTTTTCTTGATTACACTTTGGAGGAACAGCAAATCAGCACACTAAGTTTGTTAATTAGTGGCACAGAAATCTCTAGTGAGTTTAAGTGAAAATGTTGAACTTGTTCAACATACATTCATTGGGCAAACATTCCAGCTATTTGTATCATGCATATATTTTTAAAGATATCATAAAATTAAACAATGCAATTGAAATGTACATTATTGTTTAAATGGGCATTTTCCTATTGATTAAGAAATAAGCAGAACAAATCAGACTTCTGAGTGAATCACATGGAAGAAATATTCTCAGAAATAGATTGATTGTTCCATCTCTGGGTGAACTGTTATTAATTTCAGTAGCAAAAGTAAGCAAAAGATCCAATCTCATCCACTACAGCCAATGAAATTATATTTAATTTGCAGTGATTTTAATTCATTAACAGCAATAGCAGTATAAACATTCTTCTGTCTCTTTTGTTCAATAAGTAAATTTCTGATTACGTAGGCTACAAATGAGATAGCTAGAATAAAATCTAAAATGATCTGTAAAAGAACTTTATGGTGCTTGCTTCATCACTCAGATTTGATAGAAACATAGAATCATAGAATTAGAAGGGACTTTGGAGGTCTGCTAGTCCAACTCCCTACCAAATGGTTGTTCAGTATATTCTTGAAACCTGGAGTAATGGAGCATCCCAAATTCTGGTAGGCAAACCATTGCATTGATTAATTGTTTTCACTGTCAGAAAATGTCTCCTTAGTTCCAGGTTGGCTCTCTCTTTAACAAGCTTCTACCATAATTTTCATGAATTTCAATAATTTTGTAACTCGACTTCTGGTGGTGTAGCGCTGGCGATGGCGGCTACTTTGTAGCCGTCCTTCTGAGACAGCGTTAAAACCGCTGAGAACAGCAGGCATCAGCTGTTCCGCGGTTTAAAACCTCCTTCCCAGGCCAAGGGAGGGAGGTGAGTTTCACCCTGAATAGTGGTAGAGCCTCTGAAATCCCCAAAGGAGTTTTCTTTGGGGTGAAAGGAGTGCTCCCACAGAGTTCAGGATGTCTCCGCTTCTCAGGTGCCTTTGTCCCTTGTTGTTCGGGACAAAGCAAGACGCCGCTCCCATCTCCGCGCTTAAAGAGAACTGGTGAGTTATTTAAAAAGCAGACAGAGCTGATTAGAGGATTTTATTTTTTGATTTTATTTGGATTTTAAGTTTGGATTTTAAGTTTAAAGAGTTACTTTCATTTTCTCTTTTTTCCTTTGTTGAGAGGGAAAGTAAAATGGCGATTTGAAGTTGTTGTTTTTTTTAAGGAGACAGAACGGATTCTGTCTATTTAATTATTATTATTTTTTTCTCTTTTCTTCTCCTATTTTTCTTTTTCTTATTACAATGATTTTTTTGAAGGAGGATTTGGGTTTTTGGAGTTAATCTCCCTCTCTTTTGTTCAATTCCTTTTTTTGTTTTGTATTTTTTTAAGAAGGAGGAAAGAAGAAACAATTTTTTTTCTTTTAAGATGGCTTCAAAGCGCCAAGTAATTTCTACAATTCCTAATGTGGCTTCTTCTTCGGCGATATTACCAGCGCAACAACCTAAATCAACATTATTACCTTTTCCTCTTGTACAGTCATTAACGGTAAAAGATTTGCAAGATGTAATGGGAAATGTTATATCTCAAATTAGGGGAGAAGTGAAAGAGATCTTAGTGGAGAATAACAGGATCTTGAGGCAAGATATAGTTCTGGCTTTAAAAGGACTTGCTTCTGTTGTTGAAAAGTTGGATTTTCGTGTTGAAGAAGTTGCAGATAAAGTGGAGGTGTTGGAGGAAAAATTTGAAGGCATGGAAAAAAGATGGATAATTCACAAGATGAGATTCTTATGTTTCAATATAGAGAGACGGAATTCGCTTTAAGAATCAGAGGCTTGAGAGAAAATTTGCAAGGAGATCTGAGAGAGATGGTTGCAAATGACTTTGCTGTGATTTTGGATAGAGAAAAAGAGGAAATATTCAGAGAAATTGAAAAAATATTTAGAGTGAACTCTTGGGTTGCAAAGCAAAGAAATTTGCCAAGAGATGTGGTAATTTACTTTGGGAAAAGATCCCTGCGCAATGAAATTATACAAGCTTTTTACAATAAGAGGTTTCAGATTGCTGCACAAGATGTTATAATTTTAAAGGAGATCCCATCTAAAATTTTAAGAAGAAGAAAGGAGTTTGCTTTTTTAGCAGATGAGCTTAAAAAGAGGCAGATGCCATTTAGATGGGATATTCCGATTGGAATAGTGGTGAGCTATGCGGGGACATGTCATAGACTTAATACTGTTTTTAAAGCAAAGGAGTTTTATACTTCGGTCCTGGGAGCACGCTCATCACCACCTATAATGTTTAAAGTTTTGGAAGAGAAGAAGTTAGAACAGCAGTCTGAAGAAGCTGCATTGATGAAAGTTGGAAAACTACAGACTGAGGGGTCTCAACAAGTTGAGATGAAGGAGCAGAGAATGACTAGGGCAGCATACAAACGCAAGGAAAAGGAACAACAGAAAAAGGAGGTTAAAGAAGTCTTACAAGAATTTGTTTCTGAGTCTGTGGGAGAAGCAAGACCTAAGAGTTCTTTGGTGCAATCTTCAATGGTAGATCTTCAAGCAGCTTTCTCGAGGTTATTGGATAAGAGAGATGGGTAAAGAATGTAAAGATTGTTTCAAGGTTATTGACAGATTATAGCCCATTGTGGAGGGAACTGGTTATTGGAAAAGAGGAGAGAAGATTATAGAGACTGAATGAAAACTTTAGATAAGAAGTGTATGTTTAGAAACTTAAGGAGCATTCAAAGGAATATTTTGTTTCAAATATGTATAAGGGAATTTCAATGGTACAAGTAATGCTTATATGTGTGTTTTTGATTGTGATGACAAAGAAAGATGGACAAACTTTATATAATATAAGTATGATATTAGAAAATATTGTTTAGCTTTTTGAATAATTTATACTTAAAGTTTATAATATCTTAATGGCGGACTAGACTCCAATTAATTTATTTTATATGAAATATGATATTTTGTAATGTTATTAAGTTAGGGAGATGATTGGTTTATTAATTGTGAAAGAAACAGAAGTTGTGAATTATAGATAAAATAAATTATAATGGTAAATTGGTAGGATTGTAATGACAAAGAAATTATTTTAATGTTAAATTTAATTACAGCGGTATGGTTGTTAATAGGATAGTATTGGAAGAAGGTTTTTTTTTCTTCTTTTTTCTTTTTCTTTCTTCTTTTTCTCTTTCTGTTTTTCATACATAATGGAGTTAAAGTACTTAATAATTTGTTTATTGAATGTAATTATATTTGTTTGAGGTTTATTTGAGTTTAAAAGTTTTTTCTTTTAAGTTCTAGTTAACCCTGTATTCAGGTCTGGGAAGAAGGGGGGAGGGTTTTGGGAAGGGCTGGAAGGGATTGGGGAAGGGGTTTTTTATTGTAAAATTGTAAAAATTTATAATAAAAAAAATTGTAACTTGGCTGCAGCATGGGCTTGCGAGTTATCTGTTATTGATCTATACATTCAGTGAATTCTATTAAATCAAACCATTTTAAAATGTGCAATGTTAGAACTTTGGGATACAGATTCTCTTAATCAGACTCCATACTTCCAAAAGGCAAGGCAAGAGTACCACAGTGTGGATTGTCATTATGGTGTACTAACAAAGGAAATAGAGCATGTCTAGCCTTTCAGAATGATTGAAGTTTATAGATGGAAAATTGGGCAATATTTCTGGTCATGGAATTGTAGTGAAATGATAAAAGATAACAGTACAGAATACCCTGGGAATTAAGAAAGAAGGCTTTATGTGGAACAAAGCACACTGATCTGTGAAACAAATTAAAGAATAATTGCAACATAATAACAAGTTAATCATAACATGTTAATCATATTAATAATTAATATCAATAATTGCATGTTAACTGTGTTAATTAATACTTATGTGCTACAGATTAAGCAAAGGCTAGTCTGTTTATTGTCTGACTCTTCTTTGTTTACAGTAGTTATCCATACTGCTGAATTTATGGGAAAGATAATGAAATAAAACATTCCACATCCAATCGCTGGCATGTCCAGATAGAAAGCTCTTAAGGATCAGAACTGGAAAAGTTACCTGTCAAGTATTGTATTTAACAATCTGTTGCTAAATTGAATTCTCAGCTCTAGGCAAGATGCACTGAAGGTTTGACTCAGTATATTCTAATATCATATAATATCAGTCTTTCTGAGCCATAGCCTTCAGATGGGTTAGACTCCAATTCCCAAATTGCCTTCTTAAGAGCTAGTTGGCCAATGCTAGAAAATACTGTACTAGATGTGCATTTCTTCCATACAGTTGCTTTCCAAAAATTCATAATTGTGAAAACCTTGAAAGCTTGAAAGATAAAATCCAACTCATCTGGAAGTTCTTATGAAAGGCAATCATATTACAATGTCATATAAACAAATTTGAACATTTTACATTGAAAAATGATATATACTTGTTAACATATGACTGACTATATAATAAGAATCACTATAGCTCGCTACATTTCTCATTCATATTCAACTCTATTTCATGTGATGGCATGCAAAGTGAGTTAAGCATAAGACAACAATAATAAGTTCCTTAGCACAAAAATTGGCTTTGTAGTTTCATTTTGGGGGAAATTAACTTAGAATGACAATAGTTAATTTAATCCTTTTGTTTGTTAAAATACAACATTAGTGCATGTTGTTTCCAACTATTGACTTTGATGCTTTTGACAAAAATTCTCCCTTTCTGATTTAAGTAAAACAATAGATTTCTCTGCACATTCATCTTACTTTTCTTTCTAATTAGACTTTTAAACAGTGTTTTTACAAGTGGAAATGGAATAGATTTATAACAAAATTGTCCTACAGATACCAATAGATTTTATTCTTTTCCTGCTGACAAAACTCTTTCTCCCTTTGACATCCCAAGGAGTAACTTTAACTTCTGTCCAAATAGCCCCTCTCTCAAACCACCCTATTCACACTCAGGTAGCATCAAGACAGTAACATAGAGATGAATTCCCTACAGTTTTGTGAAGCTGTAAATGTTAATTAGCCTTGCCCATGGAATGTTTTGAAATCACAAAATCAGTCATAATATTTGTATATTGTGTATGTGTTTGGCAGGAACAGGGTGCCATACAGGCATGAAATAGTTTTAAAAACATTTTTTAAAAATAGAATTTTGGGGATTTTTTTGCATTGTGCCATAAATATCAAGGTTGAAAGAAAAGTAATGTTTCTGCTCTCATAATTTTAGTTTAAATAGAGATATTTTAATAAATGAAAAACTCGGTACCTAAAGATGCTAAGCTTGTCAGCTGGAGAGCTAACAGTTTGGGTTCAAAATCCAAGTGCTGCATGATAGGGTGAGCTCCTGTTCCTGCCCCAGCTCTTGCCCACCTAGCAGTTCAAAAGCATGCAATTGTGAGTAGATTAATAGGTACCACTTTGGTGGGAAGATAACAGCATTCTGCGCACATTGGCGTAAAGTCATGTTGGCCACATGAAAACTGTGTCTGGACAATGCTGATTCCCTTAGCCAAGAAATGGAGAGAGGCAGCAAACCCTAGAGCAGTGGTGGTGAACCTATGGCACGGGTGCCAGAGGCGGCACTCAGAGCCCTGTCTGTGGGCACGCATGCTGTCACCCCAGTCCTAGGCCTTCAACTGGGTTTTATAAAACCTTTTCACTTTAGGCCTCCGCCGCCGTGTGCAAAAAAAAAAAAAGGTTCAATCAATCAGTCAATTTCAACTTCTCGCGGGAAAAAAAAAGATCTTGCAAAGTTGGAATTGATTGATTGAACTTTTTAGTCCCACCCAGTCTGCCGTTACCACCGCAGCCACGCCCAGCCAATGGGCCACACCCACCCAGCATCTGACAATGCATAAGTGGGTTTTGGGTTGAAATTTGGGCACTCGGTCTCTAAAAGGTTTGCCATCACTGCCCTAGAGTTTGGGCATGACTGGACAGGGAAGTCTTTAATCTTTACTGTACATAATAAATGAAAGAAGAAACTATACCTTAATATGAAGTCATTTGACCTGTATTTAATTCTCTACATAATCATTATTTGTTGCATGCTTGCCAGTGATGGCAAGCTTCTTAAAAATGTGACAAAAGAAGCCCATGTTTTGTCTCTTTATTCAGGCCCAGAAAGTTTTTTCCACCTCTTCATTTGATTCAAACAGATGCCCATGACATATTCCTTCCTATGGAAGTCATGTGGAACTAAGTCTGAATTGCCTGGTGATTGAAGCAAGATTGCCAGATCCAACTTGGGTAGCTCATGAGGAGTGAAGCTACATGTTGCCATGTTGTCGCAAAATTTCCTTTTGCTTAATCATTATTACAAAATGTTGAATGCTGCAGACTGCATCCCACAAACTTTAACAAAGTGTCTGCCTGCTAAAGCATGGATTCTTTTTTTTTTTTGCTGCAGCTTTTCAGCAGGTTACTTTTTTGAGGGGGTGATATTTACGTGGATTTCCTTGAATCTGGCACCACTATCAGCTCAGATTGCTATATTGTAGATCCATGATTTGAGGATCATATTGGACTCATGGCTACTGTTAGTTGGGCAGCTGGAGCTCATGGCAAGAATGACCAAGTCTACCTGTGAACTTGGTTCTTCTTACAGAACCTACTTGCAGTAGGAGGACATGACAACATAACTCAAGCCACCAGTACTATGCATCAGGAGTTCTGCCATGTGCTTTATATGGGACTGCTAAATGTTATCATTTGAACATGGATGTATCACTGTATTGTGATCTGGAAAAAAAAAAGATCTGCAATCCACAGCAAGCCTAATATTTATGTGACTGCCAATGTAGAAGGAAACAAGTGAAAGTTGAATGGTAAACATATTTGACACCTCAAATCCAAGTAGGAGATAATTTGATAGTAAGCCCCAAATTGTCATATCTCATTATCCTGTAGCCACAAAGAAGCAGTATTGCCCCTTGAGAGTCTAGTTTTGTTATAGCTGAAAATGTGAGGCCTTTGAGTTCAAAGATTGATCTTGTTTTATTATTATTTGACTACAATTCAAAGTATCTCAGGGTTATATCACTCTGTGACAAGACAACTGTACCACTGTACCAAACTGAAAACTCTTTTTTTTTATTTTCAGGGCAGTCCAGGACTATTCATCTAAAGATTGAGTCCCATTCATATGCCAAATTATGCAGTGTCTGCAGGTACATATGGTTTCACATACTGTAACCACGATCAAAGAACTATCAGAGTGCACAGTCCAAGCTGTCATGATGATGTTGAAAGATCTGTCTCTGTAATATCTAAGAAGAACTCTTGTCACAGTTCTTAATTATGCATTTGTTCTACTGCTTATGGAACTTTTGTAAAATATATTACAGAACTGGATCTATCTTTAGATGCAACCGCATGGAAAACAGGGACAGGTATCGATCTATCATGAGGGCCATATTTGCAAATCAAAACGAGATATGAAAAAGATGCTAAAATAATGGGGTCCTATAAAGAACAGACAGAATTTGACCAGATACTGTTAAAAACAGATGAAAAGTTGATTTAGAAACTATAAATATCTTTAAACTAAAAGATGGAGAAAGAACAAATAAAAGAAACAATAATAATATGGGCAAAGAATTTTGGATATAATATAGAATTAGAAGACTGGCAAAAGTTATGGGAAAGAAATGTTAAATTAACTAAAGCAGCAGCATATAAAGAAAACTTATATAAAATGTTTTACAGATGACATATGACACCAGTGAGATTAGCAAAAATGTTTAAAAATACTTCAAACAAGTGTTGGAAATGCAAATAAGGACCAGGTACTTATTACCATATCTGGTGGACATGTCCTAAAGCAAAAAGATTTTGGTTAAAAATACATTTATGGTTGGAAAAAATGATTAAAAAACAAATAGACTTTAAGCTAGAATTATTTTTGTTAGGAATAATAGGAGCAAATTATGAGAAAGACTGTATATATTTAATTCTACACATACTAACTGCAGCAAGAATTCTATTTGCCCAGCATTGGAAAAATGAAAATTTACCAACTGAAGAAGAATTAATTAAAAAAATGTTAGAATGTGCAGAAATGGATAGATTGACTTTAAAGATAAAAGAGAAAGAAAACTCAGTGTATTTTAGAACATAGAATAATTTCTATTAATGGCTAGAAAAACGAGTTAGAGAGAAAGAAATGTGATATGTAACTTTGAATATATATTAGCAAGAAGAAGACTATCAAGCGATTAATTAACATATTGTTTATGATAATTAACTATTATCTATTATTTTTGTTAAATACATGAACCCAGACTTTATGCTGTTTGCTAAATATTGAGAATGTTATTTGAAAAAAACCCTAACCCCAACCCCAACCCTAAATCTAACCCTAATCCAAATCCCAACCCCAATCCCGACCCCACCTCATTCCTAATCCTTTCACTGGTCCACCATCAGCATCATCAGAGTGAGTGTTGGGGGTGGGGAGTTTTCCTATAAACCCTGCTGACTCAGTATCCTGCCCATTGATCATGTGATAGGGTCGTCTGTCCTAACCTGCTGTAATTGTCTCAATTGTCCCGCCTCCCCTCGCTTGCCTTCCATTTTTGCAACTTTCTTTCCTCCTGTTGTTCCTTTCTTTGTCCTTTCCACTCCTGTCAATTCTGCCTTTCCTTGCCTTCTCCCCCCTCCTGGCCTGTCCATCTGTCCTGCCTGTACTTCTTGCCCCCAGTCATCTGATGTTATCCCCGCTGGTCTATTCTCCAATTGCCCCTCCTCCATGGTCACTGTAGGCTGTGCACCCGGATCTGGCATTATAGGTGCCCTTCCATTGGCACCTGTAATGCCAGATCCGGCATCATAGGGATAATGCCGGATCTATTTATATATATATATATATATATATATATATATGTATATATATATATAAAACAGGGAAAGCCCTCTTATCACACTCCATATAGGTAACTACTGATAAATGCCAATTAATGCAAGAAAATTCTCTGCTACTATTACACAGAAATATACTTGTAAGCTTTTATAGAGCATGGAGGAGGGTTTAAAAACAAAGAAATTGAAGACCAATGAGAAAATACAAGTGTCAACCAGTCCATTCCTCCTGCAGTTACTTGAGAGGTCCGAATGAGCTGCTAGAGAATCCTATATAAAAATCAGTGACAAATAAATAAATGTTTGTTCATTTCACAGTTTTAATAGTTTATTGTTTTACACTTATCATCAGCAAACTTATAATCTAAAGAAGCTAACTCCAGTAGCTCTGATATTACAAATCACTTAATCTGGTTGTTTTCAGTTTATGATATCAGGGAGAATAATATGGCATATAAGGTAAACAAAGATGTATTTATATGCAGTAGTTCTATAATTTGAAGAAGCAATTTCAGTTGCTTCCTTCTATCTCTGGTCACTTCAGTTAAGGCAATGTTTATCTTGGTCTCTAAACATTTCTATAGTTCCCTTTAATAGCACTGTTGAAATAGCAGAATGGTTAAGATCTGAACATAGCATAGAGAAGTTTGTCTGTTTGAAACTGGCAAATGATGATGATTTCCCAGGTTCCTACTTCTCCCTGTGCTTTTTTTAAAAAAAAAATAAGAGTAGGGATTTACCAGTTCTCCAGGCACCTGAATAGAAGGATTTCAAGGCTAAGCTTCCAAATAACTATATGAGAATTTTCCAAAGTGAATTAGTATCAGCCTTCAAGGGTTGATGTTGATGTTAGTGATAGTCATAATACTGTTAAAGCAGCATTTATTGAAATTACTTTTATATAATAAACGTTCTGGGTCCAATGAACAATATGAAACTTCAAGAACAGTTTGATGCATTGAAGCTGTGGAGGATCTATGTCTTAGACTATTTTGACAGCACCTTCTGCCTCAAATGATTGGGAAAAAATGTAAAACTATGAACTTTGGATTTAGTTTTGTTTGTGTTTTTTTATTATTATTATTGAAGCTCAGATGTAGGAAGCGAGGAAAGACAATTTCTAAGTTTCAGTCTGGTTGCTTTCTCTATGCTAAGTGAAGATTTTAACCTCTATACTATTTCAGCAGTGTCAGAAAAGAAAGATGTAGAACCTTCTGGAATGGATCATGTTTGAAATAACTTTGTGGAGGGGCATTATTTTAACGGTGATTGTTGTAGCTTCATATATGTGCAGTTGATGTTTTACCTTTGTATGTATAAATTCTCTCTCTCTCTCTCTCTCTCTCTCTCTCTCTCTCTCTCTCTCTCTCTCTCTCTCTCTCTCTGTGTGTGTGTGTGTGTGTGTGTGAGAGAGAGAGAGAGAGAGAGAGAGAGAGAGGCAGGCAGACAGTCAGAGACAGAGACAGATACAGTGAGTTTCAATGTGGTGTGATTGTTACAATGCTGAATAGTGGATTATATGCAGGGAGACTAAGGTTTTAGCCTTCCTGTAGGCATAATAGCCAGATAGGAGACATACCTGTTGACATAAACAGTAGTGAAGAAAAAAGTGGGAGGGCATGGTAAAATTTGTCCAAGAAAAGGATGTAGCTGCCTGAAGTCTGAACTGAATACTTTCTAAGTTACTATCCAAGTATTTCAAAGTGGGCATAATTATTATAAACCAGCTTAGGTACAGTGCCAATATAGCCTAGTCTAATTGAAATACATGGCCTACTGGAATGCAGTTCTTGGCTCTTTCTCCTCTTACAAGTTTGTGTTGAATTTCCTGCTTTCTAATATCAGCACGATACAATTTCCCATGTGAATAAGGATGAGCAGACCCATGCTGGGGAGGAATACTACAAAAACAACTTTTCCATTTTCCTTCGCCTTCTTGGTTCATGTAATGCAAAGCAATTCCTGTTTGCACTGCAAACTGAAGCAGAGTTTTGTTCATTCAATACTCATATCACATCCAGAGAGATGCAATCTGTTTATTGAATTTTGCAGAGAAGTCAGCATTTTCATGTGGGATTTTCTATGAAATATTTGTCAAAAGAAAAGGCCATACTATGAAGATTTTTTTCCCTTGCTTTCTTTGCTTAAAACCTTTTTAGCATGGCTTAATTCACCAATTCTCAACCCAAACCATTATGTATTGTTGATGGGCATGATTAAATACATACTTATCGTTAGCTATATATTTAAAGACAATTGTTACATATATTCATATCTAACTGCATATGTTATCTTCATAAGATATTTATCTGAGGCATTCTGACACAATTCCCCCTTTTTTATCACTTGTGTAGGGAAAGAAAACTACTTCTCCTCCATGCTCCTTCATTTCCTTTTTTTCTTCTTGAGTGTCATTCTCTTTCCCTACAATGACTTGCCCTTGTTTACAAAGTAAACAATAATATACCATCCAGATAAAAAAAACCCAATGAACAAGATGGCAAAGCCAGACAACATCAATGTGCTTATATCTTACATATACTCTAGAAGCAACGCCAACTACCCTAGGTAAAAGCTGGGGAGAAGTGTAAGACACTAAAACTGTTGAGATTTTAAAATTAGAAAAGGAAATAGAAATGATAAACCAAGAAAGTTACCTGGATAATTTTTTCCTACTTGGTTTACAAAAGAGACTTGTTTAAAACCTTAAAGAATTCTATGCAGTGGGACAAAGAAGAAATGAAATCAAATTCCATGACAATATTTGATGAAGTAAAGACTAAGATTGTAAGAAATAAAAGAAGGAATATAAAGTTTGTGTACAACAATTCACTTAGTGATTGTTTGAAGTTACAATGGTACTGAAAAAAGTGACTTTTGACCATTTTTCACACTTATGACCATTGCAACAACTCCATGGATACATGATTTGCATTTGGATGCTTGACAACTGACTCACATTTATGACAGTTGCAGTGTCCTACGGTCATGTGATTACCTTTTGTGACCTTCTGGCAAGCAAAGACAATGGGGAAGCCAGATTCACTTAACAACCATGTTACTAAAAACTAGTGATTCACTTAACAAATGTGGCAAAAAAGTCAAAAAAATGGGGCAAAAATCACTTAACAAATTTCTCACTTAGCAACATAAACTTTGGGTCAGCTGTGGTTGTAAGCTGACGATTATCTGTATTTGATCAATGTCTAATATAAGATACTTTGTTAGTTCTAGCAATCCTTTTTGGCAGTGGTGGGATTCAAAGACACAGGCATGTCTTGAGCAGAGGTTTGAAGCTGTAGGACACAGCTTGACAAACTCTGAGTTTATTGCTTCTTATATACTTGTTACATACATAGGCTTTACCATTAAATGCTGACAAAGGTTTCTTCATTGGAAAATGTCTTCATGTAAGCAACTATTTTCTAGTAACACATTACATGGTCAAAGACCAGGTAAGAACAAATACAGGGGGATGAAAGCAGAAGGAACTAACAAAGACAGGAAGAGATAGGAGAAGGAACTAAGCATATTATCTGTTTAGGTAGGTGAGGCATTAAGTCAAAAGGGTATGATCTTCTGGCTGCTTCACTGGGACAAAGGGTATCAAAAGGTTATGAGGTTTGTGGGGGGAAAAGCATGGCAGTTTGCTGCGCGTGCATTTTTCCCCACAGAGAAGAGCTGGATAAACGTTAATCCAGAGGACCTACACTATGACAGGGAAGGCATGTTTCTAGGGCCCTGATAGAGGGTACTGTTTGATCAAAGGAACCCAGAGTGCACCAAGTAATATTAGGCCTAACACATAAGGGTGATGTCAGTCAGTAGCCATTTGTAGATAAATGTGTTACTATTACTACTTATGTTAGGCTTTTTTTCACAGCTTTTTTACCCCATTTAATCTACTTTCTATACCAATAAATTTTGACGCAACCCGCAAACAGTGGGTTTACTCTAGTGAGTAAAATCTCTTGCTTATTTTTTCTTATTTAAATTACCTTCTTTTACCATATCCCATATTCAACATTCAGAGCTGGATATAACATTGAAAAACAACATTGCTTTGGAATGTCTTGCTTTTGAAAAAAGGACCATGTTCCCATAATGGAAGGAGCCAAAGTAAAAATAATTAGGACCACAGCAAACAACACCATGCTTGCTTATTCAAATGCAGAAAGCTCAATTGTAAATTCCACCTCATGCCTATTTACTCAGAAGTAAACAAGGTGCTCACTTGTAAAATAACAACTTATGCATAATGGTGAACTATAGTACCCATATTTTAGAAATATGGAATACCAGGGCAATATACATACAAACTTACATACATATATACATACATTGTAAAATCTAATACAAACTCAACTTAAAGAAGTAAAAGAGAATAGAGCAAAGAACTAAAAAGTCCAAGGAAAAAGTAAAATAGAAGAAAAAGAAAATAAATATATTAAAAAGTGACTTCAACCTTCATCACAGGTATAATAAATGTAATAATTCTTCACCTTCTTTAAAGGTACAAATATTTATCTTTTCATCTCATAGCCCTATCATTATATATAAACAAATCCATCCTCTTGGTGGATCTTGGTGTCAACAGAAAGACCAAAAAGCAGTGGTGGGATTCAGCCAGTTCGCACCACTTTGGCAGAACTGGTAGCTAATTTTTTGTTGCCCAGGCCCAGAATGGACTTCCAGAAGTGGCATCCACACAGAGAACCAGTTGTTCACATATTTGAATCCCACCACTGCCAAAAAGGATTGCTAGAACTAACAAAGTATCTTATATTAGACATTGATCAAATACAGATAATCGTCAGCTTACAACCACAGCTGACCCAAAGTTTATGTTGCTAAGTGAGAAATTTGTTAAGTGATTTTTGCCCCATTTTTTTGACTTTTTTGCCACATTTGTTAAGTGAATCACTAGTTTTTAGTAACATGGTTGTTAAGTGAATCTGGCTTCCCCATTGTCTTTGCTTGCCAGAAGGTCACAAAAGGTGATCACATGACCGTAGGACACTGCAACTGTCATAAATGTGAGTCAGTTGTCAAGCATCCAAATGCAAATCATGTATCCATGGAGTTCTTGCAATGGTCATAAGTGTGAAAAATGGTCAAAAGTCACTTTTTTCAGTACCATTGTAACTTCAAACAATCACTAAGTGAATTGTTGTACACAAACTTTATATTCCTTCTTTTATTTCTTACAATCTTAGTCTTTATTTCATCAAATATTGTCATGGAATTTGATTTCATTTCTTCTTTGTCCCACTGCATAGAATTCTTTAAGGTTTTAAACAAGTCTCTTTTGTAAACCAAGTAGGAAAAAATTATCCAGGTAACTTTCTTGGTTTATCATTTCTATTTCCTTTTCTAATTTTAAAATCTCAACAGTTTCTTTTGTAGAGCCAATGAAAGATATCTTTTCTAAGTCTTTCTGTTGGCCTGTCCATTGTAAATCCACTTTTGATACCATCTCTCGCCAGTCAGAAGAAATTTGTTATTAAAAAAAATCTAACATTTCTTCCATACATCTTTTAGACATTATTTATGGAAGCAAATATTATTATTGATATTGGTGATATTGTGGCTACTATTTCCTGATTCCATTCTTCAATATCTCTTTTGGTATTTTGATTGCCATAACCATATTTTAGGCCTATACTTCTTTCCTTTATCTAAGATATTTTGTCCCCAGTAGTATTCAGTTTGAGAAATCATGAAATTATTTATCCATATTCTGTCCTCTTGAATTCATAGAACCCAAAGCAGGATCTATTTCCCATAAGAAACTATTTACAGTATTTTCTGGTGTATAAGACGACCCGCTGTATAAGACAACTCCCGACTTCGGAGATGATTTGCATGGTTAGAAAGTCGTCTTATACGCCAGAAATTACCGTATTTTCCGACGTATAAGACAACTCAGCGTATAAGATGACCCCCAACTTCGGAGACAATTTGCATGGTTTAGAAAGTCATCTTATACGCCAGAAAATACAGTATACATTATGATTAATTCCAAAATCTTATTGTAAAATAAGATGGACAGCACATAAATGTAATAGGTAGATGATAGATAGATAGATAGATAGATAGATAGATAGATAGATAGATGATTCAATATTCTAATTTTATCTGGATACTTTGTCCATTTATAACTTTCTAAGATCAAAATCTTATTTAGTTTTTCATTGTTTATTTCAGATTCTTCAAATTCTTAAGCTTATAATTTAAAGTTTTATTCCATGCAGGATTAAAGGAAGACTCACCAGGCATTTTCAAACTCATCACTCCAAAGGTCTCTAATAGCTTAGTAGTAGTTAATGAGCAATTTCCAGACATGATTAGAAGTTGAGGTTTGCAAACTTAGTGTCCTTTAAAAGTCTCTACCGTGGTTATGACCAAGATGGCTAATCCCACTATCCCCTGGTGCTCAAGCATTGGAAAACCAGGATTCTGCATTCTTCTCATGAGGAGCAGCTATCCGGATCACATGAGGGAGATCTCCCATCTCTTTATCTGGAAAATTTCCAAGGAACTTCTTGGTAATTGCCATGGTTGTTGGCTCTGCTTTCACAGAGCTGTCTTCTGTTCACATACCTCTCCCAGAAGCCTTGGAAAGAGTTCAGGATGTAAAAATAATTAGTGTGATCAAGTTTTACCCCTTTTACATTTTTGTGACGCTCATTAAAACTGGAAAGGTTTTATTTTCCTGGTCATGCCCAATATTTTGACATTATTGACTCCTCCATAAAGATACCCCAGAACAGCTCAATAATAAATAATAACTTTTGTCTCATAGTGCCAACAAAAACAAATGCTACTGAAGTGTTCTCGAGAATACTGAACAAATAAAACAAATGTTAAAAGGATGCCCCAAAAGATCCAGAATGCATGTGAAATTTATTCATGGGAAGTACAGAATTAACAAATAATACTTTTCAATATAATTTTTGTTGTTGTTAATGAAAGCAGAGTCATAAGGGAATGATCCAAGAAGGGGAACATACAGCAGGAGAATTTTGAAACCTGAATTGCAGAAATTTAGCCTGGGGGATGAAAATTTCCTATGTCTTTCTTAAAGCATCCTGGCTCCAGTTGCTAAGGATATTAAATATAATTGGCAGTGAATAAAGAATATTTAGATATTCACAGCAGAATTTCTCATTCAGAAATATTCTTTTAATGTCACCATTTTTGTTCTGTCTTTACATTCCTCTCTGTTCATGGTTTTCCTCTCTAATTGTTATTTTTCTGAATAATATCATTTGATGGAAATATATTTCTTTCTTTTTTTCACGGGTTTTGAAATCACATAAGCATCAGCATCCAAAACATAAAGGTGCCACTGGAATCCTGTCATAATTGAGTTATAAGTCCCTAATGGAGCTACTGTATGCCAGAATCTTTTCCAAAACTGCAGATTTTGCTCAAATGAAAATTCTCAGCAAATGAGCCAAACTTAAAATCTGGTCAAGATCAGTAATGAAAGAATGTCATTAACTCCATTTTCAGGGCTCTTTGCTAAGCTTTGTCTCAGCTCTGGGATTTGGCAGTGATAGGAGGGGTTTTACAAGCTGGAATGAGCTGTGAGTGCAATTCTAAATATAATTTCCATTATGTAGAATTACTCTGTCAATCACTTCTATGGAATGTTACAACAAAGTCTCTATATTCCAAATGCCAGAACTCTTCATAGATTTTACTAACTGCTAATTACTTGATGTGATACGCTGCCACTTTTAGTGCAATGATGAAAGCAATCTAATTCTCAGACTATCTAATGAGATTTCACATGTATCCAACAAATTAACAATGCTTATATAAGCATTTACATTTGGCCTTGTGTTTTTATCCATGGGAAATACATTAACATGAGATTTGTTACACAAAGAAGAAACAATATTCCACATTATTTTAAATAATTGCAATGGATATGTGAACATATAAGCAGGTGTATTTCAAGATGCTTGAAGCCACTTGGCATTTCAGTTTTTTTTTCTTTTTAATTGAAGGGAGGGATAGTTAAGAAGATCTGAAAAAATAACTACAACCACATTTATGACTGTTGCAGGATCCCCACAGTGATGTGATCAGCATCAGGTACTTTGCAACCTGTAGACATTTATGACTGTCACAAATTCCTGCAGTCATGTGATCACTATATCTATACTTCACAGCTAGTTCTAATAAGCAGAGTGAAAGGATCTGCACATAGTAAAATTACAGGTCACAGTCACATGACATCTTGCTTAATGACTGTGTCACTTAGTGATGGAATTGCTGGCCCAGTTACGGGTGGACTACCTGTATAGCTTCTTTTCATCATTGCAATTAATAGCCAGAAATCATGGGAATTATAAACCAAAGTATCTGAAGAAGGTTGTATCTATGGCTGTCAACTTAATAACAATTGTGGCAAGAAAATTAAGAGCATAATTTGCTTTTAAAATACGTAAATTGTATTTATTTCAAATAAATCTCATTTTCAAAATGAGAAATCCCCAAGCATTTTACAGGTAAACTGTTAAAATGCAACAATATAATACTGTAACAATGTAATGCTATTTCTGCTGCTTGATCAGGGGTCTCGACAAGGGCCTGCTATTTTTGGGTGGGGGGAACTGACTGGTTAGAGAAGAATCCCACACCCAGGCTGTCCATTATCTTGGGTTTTTAACTTTTATTTTTTAATTATTTCAATTTTAATTACCTTGAGGTATTTTTTATCATAGAGCAAGCCACCTCATATACCAATGAGATAGCTAGTATAAAATTTAATAAATAAACAAATACATAATGCCATCATTTACTATCCACCAACCTGAAAATCACCAGAAGATCTGGCCTATATATCCCTTGGTGGATCACACTATAATTCTCAAGTGAACAGCAGACATTTTCCCTTCTTTTATGGCTATGTGGCATTTGCTGTTCAACCTGCTCATTCAGTGTAACTACTGTAAGTCATTCAAATAGTGTGGGTAGATTTTCTGTAATTAAGATGATTTTTTTTTTACCAAATATGTTTTATTCCAGACATACTGATGACTGATATTCCATTTAAACAATGAGAAAATGATATTTCTAAATTCACATGGCAAGGGGGAAAAAGAATTAAATATAAATTGTTGTTAAAGAAACAGATGGTTTGGATTTACTAGATTTAAAACTGTATTTTGGATGAGAGACTGGCTGACTATTAAAAAAAAAATAAGAGATTACTTAAATTGGAGGACCATGAATTAATATTTGCACGGCACGTCTACTTATAGTATGACAAGGTTAAAATATTGATTTCAAAAATAATTTAGTTAGGCATGTCATTCTAAGCAGTGGTGGGATTCAAATATGTGAACAACCGGTTCTCTGTGTGGATGCCACTTCTGGAAGTCCATTCTGGGCCTGGGCAACAAAAAATTAGCTATCGGTTCTGCCAAACTGGTGCGAACTGGCTGAATCCCATCACTGATTCTAAGTTTTTGGAATAAATATAAAACAAGATTCTTCTCCAAGTATCTCTTCAAATGTCACCACAGGAAGCTTTTTTTTTCCCCAGAAGAGAAATGATGGTGAGAGAAGACAGGTGGTTACCTAATCTCAGATCAAAAGAAGAATTGCAATCAGAAAGACATGCTTGCCACTGGCTCACATACTTACCACTTAAGGAGAGAATTAACTTAAACAAGAAAAGCTATGGGTTTGAATCTGTAAAACATATAAAAATGAAATTATGTGCTAGCTCAGTGTTTCTCAATCTTGACAATTTTAAGGCGTATGGACTTCAACTCCCAGAATTCCACAGCCAGCATTGCTGGCTGTGGAATTCTGGGAGTTGAAGTCCATACGCCTTAAAATTGTCAAGGTTGAGAAACACTGTGCTAGCTAGTGACACTCTTGCTATTGCCAAGGTCTATAAAATATTGTTGAAACTGAATATGGTGCATCACCAAATGTACAACAATCAAGAATTGAGATGTCAGACATATATGTCTGAATTACCTCATGTCATTTCTGGTTTGTTTGTTACTGAGCCTAGAGTTTCTTTGGTAAATATGGATTGTGTCATTAAATTCTTTTGGCCTTGCTTGGACCTTCCTTAAAATGCTTTCATTTGGCTTTGTTTGTGTTTTGATTTGGACTCAGGCACCAAGCTGGACTCAGTTAGCTAAATGAAATGTTCCAACTATTCTAGAAAAAAAAATCTTCCCCAAAATCACATTAACTGTTAGTATCAAAAGTGATGGCTGCTCTGGAATTTTCATAAGTTTCAGAAAGTTTCACTACTACCATACATCCCCACCCCAGGCTGCCAAATTCATTTATTTTCAGTTAATGGAAGACTTGTTAAATCAGTGGTTCTCAACCTGTGGGTCGGGACCCCATTTGGGGTCAAAGGACCATTTCACGGGGGTCGCCAAACAAGGGTGTCTGCCATTTTTCCCCCTTTTCTTTGCCCACGCCCCTGGCACCCGGTGATGTATAAGTGGTTGGGGGTCACCACAACATGGGGAATTGTATTATGGGGTCACGGCATTAGAAAGGTTGAGAACCACTGTGTTAAATCAAACAAAAAAGTCTTTCTAGTCTAGAATTCCAAACAGATGCTTTTGAGAAACAAGCACAACATGGAGGCCAAAGTCCTTACCTGCTCATTGGTTGAAGTTGGGTGGCATTTAATTGAATTTAAATAAACAAACAAACAAACAAACAAACTGAATCCTGAATAGATGAAAAGGAAGAATAGTGTATCATCAACACTCACCCTTAATCTCAAGAGCAAATGGGTACCAATAGGGTAATGAGGGACTGCCAATTGTCTGCTAAAGTCTTCCAAGCCTCTTTGCTTTCTCCTGATTGTTTATCCATAGAGCATGAATAATTTGTCATATGCATAAAGCTAATTGTTTTTGTGTTTATTTTAGGAAGTTATTATAAAAGCTACATAAATGACACTGAACGAGGTGTTGACTCAGCATGAACTATTATAGAAAAATACACAACTCTGCTTGCAATTGCCTTTTGCATGGTAGGCAGTGATGAGTAATGAATACTGCTAATGAAGTATAGCAAAGAATCATTAAGGCAAAAGAGAGAAGGAGACAATACCAGTTAATTGTTTTGTTTTGGTATTTCTGAAATGTTTATCTCTTTTGCATCTTGGTGATGTATAAAACAAATACATCTAAAACAAATGAAGCATTTGCCATAATTTGTATTATGTGACAGTCCAAACTACATGTTACATTAAACATAAAGTTTTATATATGGTAATCTTTAAAAAGAAATAACAACAATTGGCTAGAGGAAAGGGAGAAGGAATCAGGATCTGGAGCCATTTTTTACTTGTTAAGTCCTTATATTCCCACATTGCAATTTTGATAATAAACATTTTGTTATTTGTGTTGGAAGAGAAATTATGATGTTTCTATCTACAGCTTCAGCTGAAATGGGAACAGCTATTGCTGAATGCTATGGTCACTAGTAAACCCCCTGCCATCATGCCAGAAAGTAAATATTGCTATACTAAGTGTGTGCCACTAATGATGTGATTGTTTATGGTGGGTATGAGGTAGTAAAAAGAGATGTTAGCTTCTCTGCTGTGGTACATAATTAGGAAAGTTTTCAGTGCTTGCAAAAGCTTTTCCATAAGTCTCTGGCTTTATATCATTGCCCCCTACTAAAATGATGGAGTAAATAGGAAATAGGCTTTGTCGACAACTTTATTACAGGTCCTGCAATATATATATATATAACTCCCGCGTAAAATTGGAAGTGTCTTGGCGACGTTTCGACGAAGTCCCATTCGTCATCTTCAGGCTGGTGTTTTCAGCTTCGTGCTTCGAGCAGCAATGTGTGGTCTTAGTTGTTTCTTCCTTTTAACTGCCAGTGGGGGTATGAACTGATTGGGTGGGAGCTTGGCTGTGTTCTGATTGGGTGGAGGAGTGTTCTGATTGGTTAGGGGCTTGGATGTGCTCTGATTGGTTGGGGGGTTGGCTGTGCTCTGATTGGCTGGGGGTTGGCTGTGCTCTGATTGGCTGGGGGAGTGTTCTGTTTGGTTGTGCTCAGGTTAGTCTGAGTTGCAGAGGGGTTTAAGATTTTGGGCTGACTTGCTATTTTTTGGCTTCGCGTTCGTGGTCGTGTCTCCTCTTTATGGAGGGTGTCAGTTTGCTTCATGTATGGATTGGAGGGGTTTAAAGTGGCTAATGATGCAGCTGTGGTCTAGCTTCTGGTTTGTGGTCGTGCCTCATCATTGGTGTGGCTTTGGGTTTGCTTTTTGCGTGGATGTGTGGTGGTGACATCCTGTGTGGTTTTTGTGAGTGTGGGTCTGGTATCATTTTTTATGTTAGGGAGTCGTTTGTCAATAAGGGCGGGTTTCCAAATGGCTGGTAGGCGGGAGGTATCATCTCACTTGTTCATGCTATGTGGGCGTTTTTCTATCTCGATGGCTTCTCTGATTATTCTGTTATTAAAATGGTGTGTCCTAGGGAGCCATTGGATTTCTTGTAGACTAAGACATCCAATGGCTCCCTAGGACACACCATCTACCAGAAGAAAACACACACAAACCACTATCTGCACGCTCTCTCACACCACCACCCAGCACAGATCAACTCTGTAGCCAAGACACTCATCTCCAGAACAAAATGCTTAGCTGACAAACAACACCTAAAAACTGAACTACACACTCTCACCAATGTACTAACATCCAATGGATTCCAAAGAAATAAGATTACAAACCTAATCCAAAAAGA
Source organism: Crotalus tigris (assembly GCF_016545835.1). Taxonomy (NCBI): domain Eukaryota; kingdom Metazoa; phylum Chordata; class Lepidosauria; order Squamata; family Viperidae; genus Crotalus; species Crotalus tigris. The sequence goes on from NW_024097274.1 coordinate 366,683, forward strand.
AGCCCCCATTAAAATCCAAGACAAAGAACAAGAAAACAGCAAAGCCCTCCTCCCATACATAAAAGGCACCACAGACAGAATCAGTAAGATCCTCCATAAACACAACATCAAAACAGCATTCTGCACAAACAGAAAAATATCCACCATCCTTAGAACCCCCAAAGATAAAATTGAATTAGAAAATCAAGGAGTATACGAAATCCCATGCACCACTTGTCCCACCACATACATCGGACAAACCAACAGAAGAATAAGTGCACGCATTGAAGAACATAAGAACTCAGTCAAAAAAGAGGAACCAACATCTTCCCTGGTCCAACACCTTAAAGCCACAGGACATGAAATTGACTTTAAAAATACCAGAACCATTGCCAAAAGTGAACATTTTAATAACAGAATAATCAGAGAAGCCATCGAGATAGAAAAACGCCCACACAGCATGAACAAGCGAGATGATACCTCCCGCCTACCAGCCATTTGGAAACCCGCTCTTATTGACAAATGACTCCCTAACACAAAAAATGATACCAGACCCACACTCACAAAAACCACACAGGATGTCAACACCACACAAAAAACAAACCCAAAGCCATACCGATGGTGAAGCACGACCACAAACCAGAAGCCAGACCACAGCTGCATCACTAGCCACTTTAAACCCCTCCAATCCATACATGAAGCAAACTGACACCCTCCATGAAGAGGAGGCACGACCACGAACGCGAAGCCAAAAAATAGCAAGGCAGGCCAAAATCTTAAACCCCTCTGCAACTCAGACTAACCTGAACACAACCAAACAGAACACTCCCCCAGCCAATCAGAGCACAGCCAAGCCCCTAACCATTCAGAACACACCTCCACCCAATCAAAACACAGCCAAGCTCCCACCCAATCAGTTCATACCCCCACTGGCAGTTAAAAGGAAGAAACAGCGAAGACCACACATTGCTGCTCAAAGCACGAAGCTGAAAACACCAGCCTGAAGATGACGAATGGCACTTCGTCGAAACGTCGCCAAGACACTTCCAATTTTACGCGGGAAAAAACCCGAACAACCAAAGACCTACATACAAATACCCGCGAAAACCTCAGAAAACATATATATATATATCCTTCTGAGGTTGATAAAATATTAATTCGACCCAAATTGTTGGGGGGCAATATACTGATTCTGTAAACCACTTAGAGAGCACTGTGTAAAGCACTGTAAAGTGGTATATAAATATAAGTTCTATTGCTATTGCTAAGACAAAAACATGGAGAAAATTAGACTGGGTTTGATGGTTTGAGTGCCAGACTGAAAGAAAGCTACCCATTCCGTTCTAATCTGCCAGGAAGGGATGAGAGGGAAGTGACCATTACCCATCATATAGGGCCTTCTGGAAATATTGATGCCCCCCCCATGAAATAAAATAGGAAATGGTGGCCCTTGACCTGGTTAAAGGATTCACAAAATCTTTTGTTCCACAAATCATTGCAGATTCTTTTGAAATACAAATGGAGATAAAAGGTAACAATAAATTCACCCTAGTAGCCAGAATTGTTGAAAGTTCCTAGAAAGATATAATATGCTAAAAGAAAGCAGATTTAGTGTATAAGAGGAGAAGAGAAATAGAGGAAAAGTTTGGAACCATCTTTTCATCCCAGCCATGAAATTTCATTGTTAATGAAAGCATTATTAATATTAAGATTTTGCTAAAGTAATATATTGATCATAAGTTGAGGTTTGAATTATGAATTAGAAGATGCTTGGTTCATATTCCTTTTGGGAAAACATCAGCTCTACACAAGCCATCCTTTTCATGAAAAAGTAAGAACTTTCAAGTGGAGCAAATGGAAAGGCAGCAGGTTAGGTTCTTTTAAAAATTGTGGAATACATCAATTTCGCTTTTTTTTCTTCTTAATGTAAAAAAAATACCTTATATTTACAAGTGGTGTGAAGACTAAAAATTGATCTCCATCCTCTGAAACCTAATTAGTGTGAATTCCTAGAGGAAGTTCACAGGAATGGAATTTATCTGTGTCCTTTATTCTTTTTATATATAAAAAGCAACCTGGTAGACCCATGAATAGGACAAGGCCTGTCCTACATTTTAACAATGATTGTGAAATCTTGCAACCAGCAGATGACCACTCAATATTGTTCAGCCCAATGATGAATGTTTATAGAAAAAGAAGCTAGAACAGGATAATTTTTACATTGCTTGAGATTATACCTTGGTGATTTAGAAGAAAAAGAAGAAGGTAAGTTGATCTTTCTCTGAAATCCAAATAGGATTCCTTGCTCTCTGTGAGAACCCTGAAACAAACTTCCATCTTTCATAGGGAGTGATGATTCCTGAAGGGACCACTTCCCTAGTATGATCTGGCACAACACTGGGGCTGTGTCATGGTTCCGAAAGAAGAAGCTCTTCAAAGAACTAACATCGGTTGTTCTTGCTTGACAGGCTGGGTTTAAATCAGGGGTCTTCAAACTTGGCCCTTTTATGACTTGTGGACTTCAAGTCCCAGAATTCCTCAGCCAGGCACACTGGTTTAAATGATGAAAGCAAATATGATGTCATTATAACACAAGCTTCTTTTCTTTTCTGCACATACTATGACACCTTCCTGAGCATGCCAAAATGGTAAAGCTTGCTTAGTAATGGTAATGATCATTCCTAGCATGCAAAGGCTTTTTAGTCTTAGGCAATCCATTTGAAACATTACTTCATCATCTAATTTCTCAGTCATGATTGCTAGTAACTTTGGAGATACATTTAGGAGGAACAATAAGGTCTTCCTCAGCTCCGTCATTCTGTCAATGTTTGTGTAGACTGGGTTGGCTCCCAACTTCCTGAAATTATGGAGTTAAGAACCCTCATTCAATTTACATTGTAGCTGAAAGGATTACTGATCTGGTGTACCTAAAGTGCTTTGAACATGGGGAAGCACCAGAGGCACAGCTTTAATTGGGCGAGGAGCAACTTTAGGTTTGAAGCAACAGCTCAGGGCTGCCACCAAAAGGCAGATGAAGTCAAAGACTGTCAGAGACCATAAAAACAGGAAATATTTATGCCTATTTATTATTTTATATGAAAACTCGTCATATAGAATCCTTGACCTAAAATGGATAGAGGAAAAGAATTATAGTGTAAGAAGGCGAATTAATTAAAACTACTCTTCCATTTCAAGTATAAAGCTCCATTTTTGAAAACAATACACTCTTCCCTACCCCTCCATAATTTCAGGCCCTTATCTGATTACAGTAATTAAACTAACTGCTTTCCTTCTTCCCCTTTCCCAACCATACATGCACACACATGCATAACTGCACACACATATTCTGAGAACAAAGACTCTTCTAGCAAACTTACTATACATTTGCTAATGATGTTGCTGGGTCTGTGGCAAAAGTCAAATAATCCTTGTTGTGATCATGAAATGTCCACATTTCTTCACTTCATGCTCATTAAGCAGCAAGCCTTCTTTCTCCTTTCCCCACAGAGTAACATCTACACAAATAGGATACAATTTATTATTATTAGAGACCCTGCTTCTTGTGGTGTTTTTCAACACCAGCCAGAAAGACCCCAGTCTCAAGCATTCGTGAAACAATCTAAAAATTAATAACGGGGAGAAAAATCCATGTCATTAAAATAGCTCTGTTAAATCTGCCCTTAATACTCCTGCCCCAGGATATGACATGCCTTTAAAGAAATACATAACAGAAATCAGCACAAGAATCGTTTGATCCCAATTTCATCACATAGCATGTGCATTGGGACAGGAAAAACAATTATTTTTGCTTCTTTTGCTTTACAGGGATTAATTAGTAAGAGAAGGGGGAGAAAAACTAACAGCAGGTATGGGGCCCACAATCACTAGCAGAGACTTAAGCCTGAGGAATTTGAGTTGACAGTGAAAAACCTGCTTCCCACAAGGTTTTCCTATTGGTTTTCTATTGTTGCCTAGTTAACTTTAATAATAGCCAGCCAATAGAAAAGTAAAGCAGCAGGAGGTGGCAATCTCCAATGAAGCCTTCAGCCACCTCCTGCCAGCTTCTTCCTGGCATGAACAAAGTAAGGGATCACAAATAAGACACAAACAAAGTTAAAAAAAAAACATCTCAGACAGTATGGGGTTCTCTAAAGGTTAGACACATGTATCTAGGGACTGATATCAAAGTCTCTTTCACAAACATATGAGTTTTGATTAAAAGAATTCTCATCCTTTTATTTTTTTTTTAAAAAACCCTCTTTTTATTTATTTATTTATCTGTCTGTCTGAGTATATATATAAAAGATCTTTTATTAAAGTGACCAGAAAAAAAATGACATGTCATTCAAAATAATTGAAGCATTTTTTTTATATCCCATGCAGACAACAGTGGATACAGAATCCTTTTTGCAATTCAATCTGTTCCCTTCAGTTGGCCAAGAGAATAACAGTATTCTGCAATGGCTTTCTTTGCCATTGAAAACAAAAAGCAATAGCCCACAGTAAAATAAGGAAAACAGGAATGGTCTCGATCAATCAGGATCAGAATGTCAAATTGATTATGATGGCACCCAATAGAATAGTTATTTTTTCTCCTTTAAAAAAAAACATAAAAATGTCCCTGTGTATCAGTGATTGTGGCTTTCCCTTTAACTATATAATTTAAAAGCATAGGATTGGCTGTTTGGAGTATCAAGTTTTGAAGGGATAAATTAAGCAATATGTAGGGGTTCTGCTCCAGATTCTCATCTGATTTGTTCATTTGGAAGAATCAAAATGACTATGTTGGAGCTCTAATTCTCCCAATAGTCATTAATCCAGCAGCAATATTATTATTTGCATTGTAGCTGGCTATCATATTAGTTAAATGTGCTATAAATAGAGTTATCCTGTATTTGTGATCCTGTGGTTAACCCTGATGTAGAATGTGGTGGCCAACTTTCAGAATGGGGTACTGAGCCTGTAAAAGCAACTTTGCTGTCTGCCAATCATTTCCTAAGCCAGGATTTTGCTTTGGACACGAGAGTCTATAGACAAGATGAAGCTTGACAGAGCATCTTCACCATTACAGACTTCACAATAACTAATATCATTATGTTGCAATTATTTGGAAATGGGCCTTCCTTGTGGTGATCTTATATAGTATCTGGATTGATCTCTACTGTGATATTCATGAGATGCTTATTATTATATCTGTTCAAGACCTATCTCTTCATCCACGCAGTCCCTGTATGAATATTGCATGAAATGTTTTGTTTTTTGTCTTTGTTCTCTAATTTTTTTCAATGAATACATTTTTTGTACTGTTTTTAATTTGTTTTTATTGTTGTATTTTTATTCATTTCTACTGCCAACTGCTTTTAGAAATGATTGCAAGGGAAAGGGAGGGATAAAAACATATTTCAGAACAATAATAATTTTATTTATTTTGCCTATGAGGGAGAGTATTCAAATTACTGTCATTAACTGTAAATGGCAAAGTCCATTCTAACATCTCATTCCCATTTAAATTAAGCTCTCAATTCCATTATTCTCCTTGAAGAGAAAATGTGATATCAACCCAGATGTGTTCACTTATTCCATTTTGCAGAATTGCCAGTAAACTCCTGCTAGCGAATGTCTGTCAATCAGCTGCATTCCATTCTTTTGAACAAAGACACCCATCCCAGTTGTTTTATAGGCCTGTGATGTGTGATATAATGTCATACAGTCATTAAGTGAAAGCGAATCTCTTCTCACTGGGTGGTTTAGGCATGCCATCAATCATCCAGACTCAATCCTTAATCTACAAAAGAGGATAATAATTGTAAACTAGTTTTAAATTGATGATATATTTGTCATATTGTACTAAAGTTATTTGTTTAAATAATATATTTAAAAAAAATAAGCATTTTTATTGTTTATAGCAGGATTATGGAAATGGTTGATGTGCTTTGAGTTTCCAAGTATATCACAGTACTGAATTCATGAAAAAGTGACATTGCTTCTGGCCTATTCTCTGCCATCTGGAACATCACCCCTCTGAGAAAGATTGTGCCCCACTCTGGCCTTGTTCAAAAGGACTCTGAAAACCTGGCTCTTTTCTTTGGCCTTGGGTTAAGTGGGTGGCAGGTCCTGCATGGTTATTTTTCCTTCTGGCATTGGGTTTTCTTAAATCTTGTATGAATGTTTTTATAGTATGTCACTGTAAAGAGCCATGGAGATAGCCTTGAGGGAAACACTCAGAAGCTGTTACAAAAACAAAAAGGGCAGAAGCAGTCCTTAAACCTTGGAAAATGAAATGATATTACGAAGTCCTCGCTGATTCAATGGAGCATGAGAGGGAGGAGAGGAAAAACAATGTCAGGCTTGCAAAATATTAATCTTGCAAGGCTCTACTCTCTTTCAAGAGAGGCCAAGAATCTTAGCTTTATTAGCAAAGACAAAATGTTATCCATCATGTCTGTGGGACTTCTTGATGCAGCAATACATGTAACTGCTGTCACCATCATTGATGGCAATTATCCACTACTGGATAACTATCATTTGTGGGAAGAATCCAGAGAAAGAAATATTTTGGGAAATATTAAAAAGGCAGAATATATTTCCCCAAATGATTTTAAAGGCAGAAACCAACACCCGCCCTCAAATCTCTCTGCCCTAGATAGAAACCAGGCCTGCAGAAATGCAGATGTGATAATCTTGTCAGAAATATTGGAGTCAGGAAACTAGGATTAAAAAGAATCAACAATCCCTCACACCAAAAATCCAACAGTCATCAGCCACTGCCCTGGGGAAGCAGGATATGACCTTTGGGACATAATAGGATTAATCCACCACCATCAGAATACCAGAAAGGCAACTCAGACTCAGGTCAAAGTTCCTGCCACAGGAACAACTCCAAATAAAAGCTCAAGAAGGTATAAACACCCACTTCCTATTACATGTTCTTGCTATCTTTCCTTCCAGAGCCATCTTTTTGTCTGGCTGTCCTCGCCAATAAACTACAACCTTCTTTCTAAAGCAATCTCTATGTTTGTTTATTTCCAGCTTGGACTGGACCCTGATGAAGATTTTTCCTTCAACACATTCATGCAATGAGTTAGAACCTCCTTTGATGATTTGGCTAGATGGATAACAGCTCTTGAAGGAAATATTCAGAAAATACTACTACAACAACAAAGGGCAGAAAGATTTTTTAAGCCTTGGGAATGTATCAAAAATAGTAGGTCAAAAATACAGATTTACAATTGCTGTCTTCAGTCTAGTTGATTCTTTTTAAAGCATCTATAAACAAAATTGTTCTGTTTTTTTTAAAAAAAGCTCTGTAAAGTTTGGGGCTGTTCTTTATTTCTCTTCCCATATGGAGGAATCTCCTGGATCAGTATGAAAAAAATGATGAAACAAGGAGAAGTGAAGGGGCATAGGTGAAGAATCCTTTATTTCTAAAACCAAAACCAAAAATTCTTCTCTTTGGCAGATAATCTTTATTTGGAGAGACACAACCATGAACCAGAGATTTCACTTGTATGAATTTTTATAAATGGGGACAAAGCTTTCCATTTTTTAAGAGATTTTTCCAACAATGCTGATTAATATCATAGTTCATCAAAAATATTACATGATGATTCAGCATAAACTCCAGTAAATAGAGGTTGTTTTGGATTAGAATTCTTAACGGGGGTAAAACTCAACTGTTTTGTTGATTTTTGGTGGGGGGGGACAGTGAGAGACCTATATAATGTAGTTATTTCCAAGCTTCAGTTGAAATAACATTTTTTTAGAAAAAAAGAAATGCTATAAGATCTGTCAACATGCAACAAACAAAAAGTTTAAGCAGAAAGGACAGCAAGAAAATCTTGATTTTCAGCATGTGTTAACAACAATTAGCTGTTTGGAAAAAAATTTTTTAAAAAGTTTTTATCTCTTTCATCTTTTTAAATCAGAAAACTTTGATATTTCCACTTTTATATATTCAAAGCCTGTTTGTGCATTACCCTGAGTTTATAGTTGTTGTGATAAGAAAAAGATTATGGAAGCCTTTAAGAAAAATTAATATTTGCATCTCACTTTTCTCCCCAAAGATAAAGCAGCTTAGTCTACTTATCTCATTTCTTGGATTTTAAGGCTGCCTGACTCCAAAGGTACAGCTTATAATTTTTTAAAGAATACCTTTCTAAAGGAGAGCTTTCTTTATTTTACCTCCAGTCAACCACATGCTAGATAGATTTAGATTATTGGTCCAGTCAGTGAAGTTTATGCCTAAAGATAAATTTGAATCTTAATCTCCCTGATCCTAGTCCAATGCTATAGTTTCCATGCCACAGTGACTTTCTTAAAGCATAATTCTCAACAAGTATCACATATTTTGGATAAACCTTTTAAACGTCGATAAAGTCTGTGAAACATAAATTGTAAACATAGTAATAGAAGAACAGTAGAATTTAACACATGAAAGGTTGGCAGTTCTGTCATAGCGAAGAGCTAGGAGAGTGGGTAAAAAAAAATATGCAGAGCTCACCAACAAGAACAATAAAATCTCAGTGACCCACCAATAATGTACAAGTACTAAAAAAAGAATAGCATCCTCATTTCATCTCTGCAAAGTCCCTTTAAAGAAGAACAGGTGTGCCATTGTACAAATAATGAACAGCATTTTTCTTAAATGTAAAGCCATTTTGACTCTTTTCTAGAGTCAAAAAGCATATTGCAGGAATAATGGAAGATTAATCTTCTTGCCAATCCATTTGTTTAGGTCTTTTGCCAATGAAAAATTAAGGTAGTATTTTCCTCTTTTTTCTGAATTTTATACACGATGCCACTCCAGACAGCTGGTTTTTCTTTCCTTTTGATTAGCTGTATGCTTTTAAGCCAATGAAAAAAAGGATGTTTTTAATTCATGGATGCTGTTTATTTTTTAAAAAAAAATCTTTTAATTGGTTTGCCTTTAAACAATAATAATTTATTAGACTGTGCTAATTGTGATTTTGTACTTTATTTAATCAGGATTATTTGTTTGATTTCACATTCTCATATTCTTGCTAGCCATTTAGAGCAGAGAGGAGAGATACAAATATAAAAAAATAAACAGTATTGCTGTCATACAGCTTTAGCAGAACCTAATGAGATAGGCATACTATATCTGAGCTGTAAAAATTGATAAAAATAATTAAATGGCAGCAAAGAGATACAAAGTATGCTTACTTTTTGATGCCTTCTAGTGCAGGGGGCCCCAGTCCCCGGTCCATGGACCAGCACTGGGCTGTGGCATGCCAGAAATTGGGCCACCCAAACAAGTGAAACCCTTCAGTGGGATGCAGGCAGCATGCAAAACCACACCTCCTCCAGACCACAGAAAAACCTCTCTCCGTGGAACCAGTTCTAAGGTTGGGGGGCCTCTGTGGCTTGACCTGTGGTCAAGATTATGTAGCTCAAATATGGCAGCCTTAATTTTAGGAATATGTAGGTAAGAGCCAATCAAAGTGGCTGTCTAGAAGAAGACTCTGTTTACCTTATAGTTTATAATGTAAAATCTGTAAATGATATAGAACACAGAAAGGATTTCCTTCCTTCCTTTCTCCCTCCCCCCCCTCCCTCCCATCATTTAAGTGTCTTGCTGGAGAAAAGTATTAAGAATACCAATCCAATCATTTCTTGGCTTATAGGAAGTACACCAAATTGGTCTTAGAAAACACAAATAATGAACTTTAAATATTTTGAGCACAAATTGCAAAGGCACAAACATTGTAGAGGATCCTAGTGCTTGGGGGGGGGGGGGAATGGAGGAAATCAGTAAAAAGGTCAACAGAACATGTGGTGTCTGAATACTCTGATAGCACATGATGAAGCTGAATGTTGAAAAGTTTATTGCAGCATCACAGTGGAAGATTCCTCCTTTCATATTTGTATTGCAATATTGCATGCAAGTATGTAAAGTGCAGAATTTGAATTTCAGACACATTTTGCTAGTTGCTTCTTCTTTATTCCACCTCCAGGCCCTATACAGGGACCTATGAATACCATCAGTGATGACAACAAACATGAGTTTACAAATAGTTAAAAGAAACAGTACTGTTACTAACAATAGTCCTAGTAAATTAGCTCCCATCACATCACAAATTATTATAAGTGACTGAAATGATTAAACAACAACTATAATATGCAAATAATGTCTGGCGAATCAGAGAAAATAACTGCAGTCTGATTATTCAGACTGAACCATCTCAATCACTAAATATAATTCATGTAACTTAATATATGAGGAATAATTTTAATATTAAACACATGTGACATTAGGGTCATGCAGAGCCAATCAACTGACTTTCAAAATAATTATCTTGAGGAATAAATCATGGGCTTTCTAATTGACATCAAAGCAGGACTAGAAAGGATAATCAGTCACTGGAATAAGGAAGAGAAGTTATAGGATGTTTAGATGAAATCAATATTTCCCATAACCTTCTGAGGAATATAGTCAGGATGTTTTTTTTTTTTAATTTTAGCTTAAAAACAGTGTGGTTGACAAGTTCTTATGTTTATTATCAACACTACCCCCCAAAGAAAATCAGTGGAAAAGAGTAATTTATTGTACCTAAGACTCATTTTATTATTACCTTTTATAGCTCCAAAGGTGTCTGCAGGGTATGGTCAAAACATTCATGAGAGCAGCAATGACCATGAGATCAAAGCTGTGCCTGTTTTCTAGGTGTGTTGTGTCACATAAAATCCAGGTGGAGCTTCAATTGCATCATTACTAGGACTGTTTGAATTGTTTTGATCACACCTGCAGAGCGCCGGGGGTATATCATGTCCAGTTTATCATGATCATGTAGTAAATTTCTGGGAGAAATATTTTAAAAGTGCACATGGTTGTAAGTGGATGGGAAAAGTTAAAAATAAAACAAGTGCTTGGAAGCAGGATTGATTGGGAGGCATCAGGAGACAAAAGAAAAAATAATAATTGCTGACCTAGATCAATAAATGTTATGTGACATTGAGATTTATATCCCACAAAATTAACAAAAGTTTAATGGACTGCAGAAGACCAGCAGTTATTGTAATCATCAGATTGATAGTCCCCAAAGGTTTATATTTATATCATAGTTTTAATGCCATTTTAAAATAGTAGGTCATAGCCTCATCATAACATAGTTCAAATTACAGGAAGACGTCCCAAACTGCAGGAAGCTCTAGTGTTGTTATGGGATAGTTAACCAATGTTATCCTGGTCTGGAATTCTGGATGCCTTGACAATTCCATCTTTACTGACAATACACTGTCACAATGTACTTTATGATGGGGAACTTTAAAAACAAAAAGAAGCAACCACATGACACTCTTTTCTTTACTAATAGTAATAGTAATAGTAGTAGTAGTAGTAAAGTAAATTTGGAAGGGATCTTGGAGGTAATAGTAATAGTAGTAAAGTTGGAAGGGACCTTGGAGGTCATCTAGTCCAACCCCCTGCTCAGGAAGGAAACCCTATACCATTTCAGAAAAATGGCTGTCCAGTCTCTTCTTAAAAACTTCCAGTGTTGGAGCATTCACCACTTCTGGAGGCAGGTTGGTTCATTGGTTAATTGTTCTAACTGTCAGGAAGTTTCTCCTTAGTTCTAGGTTGCTTCTCTCCTTGATTAGTTTCCACCCCTTGCTTCTTGTCCTGCCTTCAGGCACCTTGGAAAATAGCTTGACACCCTCTTCTTTGTGGCAGCCCCTGAGATATTGGAACATTGCTATCATGTCCCTCCTCGTCCTTCTCTTCGTTAAACTAGACATATCCAGTTCCAGCAACTGTTCCTTATATGCTTTAGCCTCCAGTCCCCTAATCATCTTTGTTGCTCTTCTCTGTACTCTTTCTAGAGTCTCAACATTTTTTTTTTATATCGCGGTGACCAAAACTGGATTCAGTATTCCAAGTGTGGCCTTATCAAGGCATTGTAAAGTGGTATTAACACTTCATGTGATATTGATTCTATCCCTCTGTTAATGCAGCCTAGCACTGTGTTGGCCTTTTTGACAGCTGCAGCACACTGCTGGCTCATATTTAGGTGATTGTCCACTAGGACTCCGAGGTCCCTCTCACAGTTACTATTATTGAGCAAGGTACCCCCTATGCTATATCTGTGCATTTGGTTTTTCTTGCCTAAATGTAGAACCTTGCTTTTTTCACCATTGAATTTCATTTTGTTAGGTAGTGCCCAGTGTTCAAGTCTGTCCAGATCCTTCTGTATCTTACGCCTGTCTTCTGGAGTGTTGGCTATTCCTGCCAACTTGGTGTTGTCTGCAAATTTGGTGAGTTCCCCATCTATCCCCTCGTCCAAATCGTTGATATAGATATTGAAGAGCACTGGGTCCAGAACAGAGCCCTGGGGCACCCCAATACACACTTCCCTCCATGTAGATGCAGTTCCATTGAGGACCACATGCTGAGTACGGCCAGTCAGCCAGCTACAGATCCATCTGGTGGTGGTGCTTTCTACCCCACATTTTTCTATCTTTCAAGTAGTAGATTGTGATCTACTTTATCAAATCCCTTACTAAAGTCCAAGTAAATTACGTCCACAGCATTCCTCTGATCCACTAATTTTGTCATTTGGTCAAAGAATGCAATAAGGTTTGTCTCGCATTATCTATTTTTGACAAACCCATGTTGGCTTTTAGTAATGACTTTGTTTGCCTCTAGGTGTTCATTGATTCATTGTTTGATTATCTTTTCCAGGATCTTCCCAGGTATTGAGGTCAGGCTGATAGGTCTGTAATTTCCTGGGTCCATTTTTTTTCCTTTTTTGTAGATGGGAACTACATCAGTTCTTTTCCAGTCCTCTGGTAGTTCCCCTGTGCTCCAGGATCTTTGAAAAATATAGTTCAGTGGTTCTGAGATCACATCTTCCAGTTCCTTGAGAACCTTGGGTTGTAATCCATCTGGTCCTGGTGATTTGAACTCATCTAGGCTGGACAGGTGCTCACTTACCATTTTCTTGCCTATCTTAACTTGCGTTTCTATTCTGTTTTTTTATGGCACTATTTTTGATAGGTTGGTCTGTTTTTTCCCTTTGTGTAAAGACAGATGCAAAAAATGAGTTAAATAGTTCTGCTTTCTCCCTGTTGCTTGTCACCCTCTTGCCACTTTCACCCACTAATGGACCAATCATTTTCTTCACTTTTTTCTTGTTTTTTACATGTTGAAAGAAGCTTTTTTGTTATCTTTGACTTTGGTCGCAAGCCTTAGTTCATTTTGAGCCTTGGCTTTCCTCACTTTATCTTTGGAGGCTCGGGCTATTTGCTGATATTCTGACTTAGTTATGTGCCCCTCTTTCCACTTTCTATACTTGTCCTTTTTATCTTTCAATTTGTCAGAGAGTTCTTTATGCAGCCATGCTGGTTTCTTTTGAGAGCTGTTGTTTTTCCTCTTTGTTGGTATTGTGCTAGACTGGGCTTTTATTATCTCATTTTTCAAAATTTCCCAAGCTTCTTGAATTGTTTTCCCCTTAAGGATTCTCATCTATGGAATCCTTCCCAAGCCCTCTCTAAGTTTATTGAAATTAGCTCTCTTGAAGTCCAAAACTCTAGTTTCACTGTGTTCTATTGCTTGTGCTTCCTTAATGTTGAATTACAATATTGCATGATCACTTCCTCCCAGGGTTCCTATGTCTTCAACACCTTCTATCATTTCATCTGTGTTAGTGAGAATTAGATCCAAAATGGCTAATCCCCTAGTTTCCTTCTCTACTTTTTGGGAGACAAAGTTGTCTGTTAGGTTTGTCAGGAACCTATTTGATCTTCCACTTGGTGCAGAGTTTCTTGAAGCAGCTATACTGGTAGCCAATCTATATAAATAAAAATGTAATTGTTTGTTTGTTCAAAATCTTAAATCTCCGAAAGTTCTTAACTGATTGCTTTGAGATTTTGACACAATGTTGCATTCGAATATGCACGTGTTTTTATATACCTATATTATATAGATATCACACCTGTGACAGGTAAAAACATGATTTTTAAAAAAACAGGTAAAACGTGCTTTTTTGAAAAACAGCACTATCTTTTGGACGTAATCTCTATATCTGCACACACAATGGAGCAACAAAAAATATGGTATACCCACAAGCATTGTGAAACTAAACATATTGCAAACGTGTGCTTTCTCTTTTCTTTCTTGAGCCACATCAACGCGTGGCTGGGTACAGCTAGTTAGCTAATAATGAACAGGTTTTGCTTCTGAAATATAAAGCTCAGATCATCTTGCAAGCAGGTTATTTAAATTTCACTGTTACTAATCTGATCTCTCACTCAGATTTTGGGGGAATTATTGTGTTATGTGATTAGAACTCCAGAGTGTCATCCTGTGTGATAATTGCTAAGTGAATGTAAATGTTGGTTCCTGCATTTTGGAATGCTATCTCTCTCACTCTGAACTTCCAGGGAAGAAATTGCAAATTGAAGATAGCTCCAATAAAAATCAGAGCCAATTAAGGTCTCCTGAGTAGAACATCTCTTCATAACTCCTCTCCAGACAAGAAGAGGACTTGAGATCATCCCAGTTGCTCCAGACAATTGCTCCTTGCCAGGGGACAGGCAGGTTTAGAGTTCTGGAGATAAGAGATAACTTTTTGCTCAAACCTCAGTGGGTTCATATATGTTTCTAATCACTTTTTAAAATTGCTTGTTGACTGTTTTTCAGCTATTAGGAATCTTTAGATCAATAGGTTTTATAGTACTGGATAAGTTTCTGGTTTCCTTTAATCCTAAATCAAAGAAGCTTTAAATACAAGTTTAAAGAAATATATATTGGGGGGAAAAAAGTAAAAGGGTTGTTTTAACCTTGATTTTGGAAAGTTACCAAAAGATTAATGATTCAGATTGATTTGAAATAAGATTTTAGAATTAAATATAACATTCCTTTCCATGGGGAAATGCTTTTGTTTCAAATTCTGCTAAAAAGACAAAAGACATGATAGGATGAGACTTTGAAGTTTGGACATAAGGAGAGTCAGATTACAATTAAAGGAGAAAGAAAATTAAATTTGACTTAGTAAGAATGGAGCAAAACATTTTAACATTGGACATATTTTTGAAAAATGAACAGAAATTAATTTTAAGAATAGCTGCCTCTACAAGGCAGTTTATAAGATGTTACCGAAGAGGGACACATTTTACTGGACAAGACTGCCAGACCACCCAGGTAAACAAGACAGAAAACATGACTTACTGAACTAATTCTAATTTATTCTAAGATTACAGTAACAGAATCTTTCAAGTCTGAAAGTACAAACTTCCTGCTATTACTTTTAACTACTTAATTCATGAGGGAGAATCCTTCCTAAAAAAAAAAAAAATTCTTTGACTATTAAGCCACTGGTGGGTCCTGCCTCTTTTCTTTGATCATTTCCTGGCAACATTTCTTCTCTTCATTCCCCACGTTCATCCACACATTCCATTACAAAGACAAACTGATCTGAAAGTGGATTTAAAAATTGCAGACTACAAGAATTATGTGGGGAAATATGATACACTGGACATACAAATGAAAAAGAGTAACCTGGAAAACTTTCCACTACTGTGTTTACAAAAGAGACTTGTTAAAACTTTGAGAAACTTTTGTAAAGGGAAAAAAAGAAATTAAGTTTCAGGACATTATTTGAAGGGGATAAAGATTGTTAAAAGTAAAAGGAAGGAATGTAAAATTGATTTATTTGATCAAGATTTAAATTGATATGTTATCTTTAATGAAGGTTTACTGATCAAGGTTGAATGATGAGTTTTTAGATACGAGATAGGATATGGGAAGATATAATTTGTTGTATTTTAAAAGAAGTTACTCAATTTCTTATATTTGTTATGATGAAGGGAAAATAATTTATATATTTCTCTTCCTTTACTGTATTATTTTTTATTTACTTTTTTCTGCATCTTTTCCTTTTATTCTTTTATTTTGTAGTTTGCATTCATTTTTATCTTTTCAATTGTAATGTTTAATAAAATTATTATAAAAAGGAGTGTCTCTTTTAAGATATTGGGGAAGCACTTATTATTACTTTTTCAAAGCAATTCTTGAAGCCCACCAAGGCTGCTTTATATGAATATATTTGTTCTCTCTCTTTCTCTCCTGTTCTAGTTCTTGTATGTTTTATATACTATGAACCTTTTCAAGATACTCTGACTTAGGAAGCAGTATAAAAATACTGTAGATCAATAACATAATAATTGTCTTTTATTATCATATCTGATGATATTGTAAGCTCATCGCAATTTCATTGTAAGCTCATTGCAATTCAGGTCTGAAAAGGAGGGAGACATAATTTCTTCATCATTTCATCTTATAAAATATTCTAAAGTAGATATCCTTTTACAGCAAAAAAAGGGGAAAGAATGAAAAAAAATAAATTAATTAAGATTAACCAATATTTTTCTGCATAGACTTTCCTAAATCAATCATCTCATAAAGGGATGGAATTTGATTAAGACATCCTAGCATTACACACACACACACACACACACACACACACACAACACACACACAATTTATCACTAGAATTTTCAAATTGAATGCTGGACAGGTAGTCCTCAACTTACAACCATTCATTTAGTGACCATTCAAAGTTACAATAGCATTGAAAAAAGTGACTTATGGCTGGTCCTCACATTTACAACTGTTGCAACATCCCCACCATCACATGATCAGAATTGGATGCTCGACAATTGGCACATATATACAATGGTTGCTGTATTCTGGGGTCACGTGACCACATTTGTGATTTCCCAGCCAGCTTCTGACAAAGTCAATGGGGGGAGCCAGATTTGCTTAATCACTGAATAGATTCATTTAACATCTGCAGAAATTTGCTTAACAGTTAGGGCAAAAATAGGTTGTAAAATCAGGCGTGACTCACTTAACAACCGATTTACTTAAGCTCAAGCTTTAGTGCTGGAAATTCCGGTCCTAAGTCAAGCACTATCTATCAAGCATTTATTCCATATTTAGTAGTCTCCAAAACAATCTTTTATTACTCACTTTTCCAAAACCACAATCATAAGAATAGCGTGATGACACAGTGGTTAGAATGCAGTATTGCAGATTTAGTCTGCTGGCTGCCAGCAGTTCGGCAATTCGATTCTCACTGATTCAAGGTTGCCTCATCCTTCCATCCTTCCAAGGTCAGTAAAATGAAGACCCAGACAGTTGGGGGAAATATGCTGACTCTGTAAACCACTTAGAGAGGGCCGTAAAGCACTGAAGGGGTATGTAAGTCTACTACTGCATCCAGATATTGATTTAGAATACATATATACAGTCTTTTCTGAAAGAGATGTTTCAGTGAAATGTTATAGTTAATGTGTCAGCAACAGCATATTGGCAACGCTCATCTGCAGAAGTCTTGATGTCCATTTCCAATTATTTTATAATGATAATTAATAACACTAAGGGTAAAATAATCCTTTACTATTATTGCCTGAGACCATCACTGCAAATAGGAATAGGACAATTATAACATAGTGCATGAAACTCCCAACTCATATAAGCAATATAGGGTGGTATGATGTGAAATCAGTGAGATCAAAAGCCACCAAGAGATTAAACAGATCAACAAAGTCAAAATTCCCTTCATCTCTTTTAGGAGATCACCAAATAGAATGGACATGGATGATTGTGTCTCCTGATCAAAGGAACCAAGTCTGAAAAGGACTGAGATCATTGCTCTCTTAATGTCTGCAACTTAACAAATATTTTCTCAAGCACTTTGCTCCCAAAATATTGCTAGATGGTTGGTTGGTTTATTTGCTTATTTATCTATTATCTTTGCTTATTTATCTATTATCTATTATATTTACAAAGCTTATCAGTTCATAAATACTCTGGGTGGTATACAAATTAAGCCCAATACAAAAAGGTAAAATAACATAATTTGGAATGATGCTATTCCAATTAGCATAAAGAAAAGAGATTTTATTCTCAAAGTGCCCTGCAAATCTGTTGCAGCAGATTTCTCAACTCTGAAATTTCTGGAACTCAGCCATAATCATCCACCACCCGATTCTGCTGGACAGTTACTTGAGGTCCAGAGCAAGTCACAAAGGCATCCTTCTTTGAGTCCTTCACTGTTACACAGCGGGCATGATTCTATGCACTAAGACTTGTTCAATCAAGTTCAAAGTGAGCCTTTTACCATTTTCTGCTCTTGCTATTTTTGGTAGTGTTTTTTGCCCAGAGCCCTTCTCTGCTCAGAGTAAACAGGGCATAGGCTATCCTCCACAACACTAGAAAGGGCAGTCAGGGTGCTTGTGTCCATATTAATAGCTGCAGTTTGGGATCTTAGATTTTATTTCCATGGTGTAAGAATATTCAGTATTTTTGTCTCTAAGAAATGTACATTAGAGTGGGCAGCAAATCAGCATTACAAAATTACAATATATGCTCACTTACATAAACCTTTCCTTCCAGTTTCTCTAATAATAATAATAATAATAATAATAATAATAATAATAATAATAAACATTAATGCATATATTCACACATCATATAACTACATAAGGCTATATGGCTGTGTCAGAAGCACAATTTAGATGGGAAGGACATGACTGCAGACCCTGTTCCCCCCTCAGAAAAAAATAGTTGACATGGGTGAGGGACGTTACTGTTGGCAGCAGCAATTCTGATACCACAGCAGACTTCTGAAGGTCTGCTTATAGTCTGCTGGCTACAAATTATCCATATATCTCAGAGAAAAAAAATGTTATTATGCTATGTGTTTCCCAGAGGCAATAGATTTTGAGTTGATTTTGTGGAACCACGTAATTGGAACGGAAGTTCCGTATAGAGAGAGAGTATTAATCAGAATTATATAATTTAATAATATGTATAATTATATTGTATTATATAATATATAACAATTATATAACATTTTTATATAAAAATTATTTAAGGATTAGTATCCCTCTTATTGTAGCAAATGGGTTCCTATTAGCTACGCATATCATTTGCCCCTTTGGGGATAGAAGTTGCAGTATCAGAGGAGGTTTCAGAAAAGTTTATTTAAGGCCAGCAGCCCCACTGCTACAGATAGTAGGTCTCTAGTGCTGACTTCAGATTATAAGAAGAAAAATCTAGAAACAAGTTTAAGAAATATTTGCCATGGATGAGTTGGAATTTTCTGCTTTGAGAAAAAACATTTGCCAGTGTGTGATTTGACAGCAATGGCATGTCACTATGGCCCATATTTCCCCCCCCCCCCCAAAATGACAGAAATTTCATATGTGGCTGATATTTATTTACAGGTTAGGCTGGAGTGGTAGAAGGGACTCAAGCAGCAAAATATTCATAAACACTAGTATTTTTCCTTCCACTTTCATTTTTAATAGCCCCTCCCTGCAAGATGAATAGCTAGTGACACTCTAGTTATATATTAAACAAAATACATTATTGCCAGCAAAGGTAACATTCAGCAAACACATGGATTTAAATTTATTTGTGTGAAGAAATATAGCCCAGTCATGATTAAAAACAGTACATTTCTTAAGAGTATTATGAAGATGAGATTTGTCAGATGGTCTTGTTGGCAAATATAGACTGACAAAAAAGGGAGGGAGAAATGTAAACAGCATTAAGAAATGCATATGAAGCATAATTAACCATTAAAACAGATGCTCAGTCCTTGTATGAAAAAAAAGTTTCAGAAATAAGTAAATGGATAAAACTCCCCATGCATTAAATATTCAGCCAGCTGAATTTAAGATAAAATTCTTTGCACTTCAGCTGGTTATTTGTCAGGAGTTTACAGAGAAAAATTATTCTAGATAACTACCTGAGAAATGAAAAAAAGAGAGTAGGTTCCCCACATAAGACAGATGTTTTGGCAATAAGTTCACATAGATATACAGATAGAAAAGGGAGAATCAGAGAGGAGTAGGGGGTATCCAATTCCAAAGACATGCTCCTAGGCAAACAAAAAACAAAAATAAACCATTGACTCAGCCATAGTGTGTCAAGTTAGGCAGCTACCCCTTTAAAAAAAAAAGTAGAATGGTCAGCTCAGTCATAAAAAAAAAAAAACATTTAAAAGACCAAGGAATGTGATGAACTGGGAAAAGATACTAGGAGGGAAGCAGAGCTCTGAGAAACTATATTGATGGGCTTCCCATTGCTTTGAAATCCCATTACATCATAGTTCCATCCTGATCTCATGAAGCACATGGTGCATTATATCCAATGAAATTCCTGGCTACTCTATCCAATCAGATATATGTTGAATCTATATAAGTCTCTCATGCCTTTCTTTTCCTCCAGCGCTGCCCATAAACCAATTTGTGTTTCAGTGAAAATGTATCATGGTCTGCAGCTCAAATATTACCCCTAAAATTGTACTAAGGGGAAGCAGCCATGAGCAAAACAAATTCAGGACAGAATTGGTTTGGGGCAAACTGATGTGGTAGATACTGTCTCATATCTTTTCCCTGGCTGGCACCTTCATTGAACAAATCAGGAAAATAGAGCCCAAATGTGGCTCTACAAAGATACAGAAAATTACTTAGGCCAACTACATGTTTTTTAAAATAAGATGCAAAAGAAGATGTAGGAGGACAAAATCTATAAGTCTGATGACTGCCATTATGATGGCTGTAGCATAAAGGCATGCTGGCTATGGAGTCTAGATATATCCGGAGGCACCAAGTTGTGAAAAGCCGATATGGAAAATAAAGAAATTCTCAAAACTGCAGAAAGCCTTGCCATGGTTTAACTCAAAGTAACCAGCTTCAGAAAAGCACCTGATGAGATAAATAAATATGGACAAAAATTAGAGGGGAAGGGAGGAATATTTTTTGTCCTCTTTTTAATACAAATCAATTTAATTTGAAACTCCTGTTTCCACAGGGGCAGCAGTATACATATAAAATAATCTGAACACCAGGATAATACTAAAAACAAAACTGTTTAATATAAAAGCTAAGCCTTTTGTCGGTCAACACTACCGACATCATCAGAGTGTAATGCAAGATTGCTGCATATATATATATATATATATATATATATATATATATATATATATATATTCATAGTGCAGGCATTCATTGAATGGAGAAATGTATACAGTAATGGAGAAATGCCTTTACGATCAGACAACAATCTCTGCATATGCTTATCTTGCTATATAGTGTGGAAAAATAAGTACAATCAGGGCTTTTTTTCTCATAGAACGCCCAGAACGGAGTTCCAGCACCTTTTTTGGTAGGCAAGGCGGGTTGTATGATTTGTGTGAGTTCCAGCACCTTTTTTTTTTTTTTTTTTTAGAAAAAAAGCACTGAATACAACTATGGCAACAGGACTTTGAAAAGTATAAATAACCAAGTTGAAACACACAGATAAACTAAGCGTAGTAAAAGTATGTCTTTTTTATTTACTCTGATATACTAACAATCTGCTAGGAAATATGATGCTAGTTAACATAGAAATCTATGTTACATATATTCATCTCAATGGTACGTGGCATCTAAAATTTACAGGATAGGTTTCCTGCCAAACCGCATAACATCCACTATAGAACAATTTGAGATTACCTAAATAATCCAATTTGTAGAAAAGTGGCTAAGGTAGAACAGCATAAATCCTATATTTTCCTCAAGAATGGAGTGTCACTAGAAAAGGAATGTATTAATTTCTTTGTAAAGGTGAAACAGCACAGATAAGAAAGGCGGGGAGTGTTAAGGGCTGTAACTAACAACTTAGTGCCTCAGGCTAGTCCATGTCTGGAGAAATATATCCTGAGGTAACAATGTGTCCACAAAGGAGCTGTTTTATCAGGTTTCTACCTCCTTGCCCTCTGCTTCATGCATTTATGTTTTGGACATAACCAAATGGTAATTTTGAGGTTTTTAGTATTTCTATCTGGAAGCAAAGATTTTGTCAGGAGATATCTTCTATATTGCAGATAAGCTCTTCACAAACAAGATATGTCAATCCATCTCCAATTGCTTAGTGTCAACCCTTAGGGCTATGTTTATGTGGAAAGTGAATTAAAAATTGTAGTTTGTTTTCCCATGATTCTGAAATGTTCAAATGCATACATGTGCCTTACAATTAATAAGGGGATTTCATTTCTTAACAACTAGTGTATACCATCTATACTAACATTTCATAAAATGCTTTATTTCTCTGATGGCATTTCTCAAGTGCCCTTTAGGAGGCCAAAATTCAAAGTTGTTGTTGAAAATTCCATTCACACATGTTCTACAATATGGTTTAAACTTCTCTGTAGTTTTAAATAATTTGTCATCTCATTACCATTAATGGGACAAGAGGAAAGCTCCTCAGAGTGTGCCAAATACAACTGCAAGAAGGAATAAATTAACATAGGAAGAAACTAACAGCTTTTCACCTCATGTTTATGAATAGTTACATACATTCGTGCAAAATTTTAGTTATTATACCAGCACATAATTGCACTGAAACCAGAAACAATTTGGAACTATTATGTCTAAAATGTAACTAGGATTGTTTTATATTTCTCAGAGTTCTTCAAAATGTGTAGAATGTAACAAACCACTTTAAAAACCCACGAAACAGAACATTCATTCAGGTCCTTCCAGCAAGAGTACAAAACATTTCTGGGGCAAAAGTTACACTTGGTTGTAGAGCATAGGCAGATAACTAGATAACTAAAGTTTTATTAACATTTATTATGAAGTAAAATACAAATAGAAATGAAAGTCAAGAAAAATAAAGAGAAAAGGGAAAGGGGCAAAAGATAAGGAGAAAGTGCAGTGCAGTAGAGTATAAGAAAAATTAAAACCTCAACCTTTTCCTTTCCATTTCTAATGAGTTCAGACCATTCCTATAATAACAAAATCAATCCAGTCATCAAAAGAAACCCCTGTTTTTTTCCCATTTTGAGCACAAAATCCAAAAGCATTTTCCAAGTGAAAATAGAACTAGACAAATTCTTCTTTTTAATTAAGACAGCCAATTTTTTCCATCTTCACTAACTCAATCACCTTTACCATCCATCCTTCAATTGTGGGAAGTTGATCTGTCTTTCCATCTTTGTGCATACAAAATTCTCACTGCAGTCAACATATATAATAACAAAATTCATGCACTTTCATGCACTTAGTCCATCAGACCTGAAAAGGCAGAGAGCCATAAGAAAGCATTACTGTAGCTCCCAGTATAGAAGCTGGTTAAAAAATATGTTGACATGGGTTGTTGAACCTTGGTCTTGATTGCTGAACCTTGGTCTACCACAAACATTAGTCCAGAACATCAGTACAATACATACTGTGTTTAGCTATCTATCATGTCTTTCATTCTATTAGGGGATCGAGTTTAAAGTAAAAAAGTTACTAGGTACATTTAAAAAAAAAAAAAACCTGAAACTCTTTCCTCATAAGAGACACAAGAATTTTACTGACACTGCTAGTAACTTTATTTTAATATTCTTTTTTTCCCTTGAGTCCTTCTGCAATTTGTACATTAAGAAAAAAAACATTCTTTTAAAATCTAAAGGCTAGATATCTACCAATGCAGAGCTAAAAGGAAGGTTTTACCTGAGTAAGCCTCTCCAAAGGCAAGAAGAAATCATATGAGCTAATGAAGCCTTCAGATAATAATTGGAAAACATTTGCTTCGAATTAGACATCCCTCTAAGTACATAAAGTGCCAAATCATTAGCATCTACTATGAAATAAAGTTTGGATTTTATTAACTACAGAGCAAAAGTGACTTTTATGTTTTTCGTTCTGGACGGTGATTCTTCAACACCTAAAGTTGGTTTTCAAACCTAAAGCCTACTAAGTTTAATAGAATGAAACCAAATTATACTGAAAAGGTCATCATTACAGTTTAAAAATCATATTAATAAGAACACTAAAAAAATAATTGAACTGCCTTCTACTAAATCATATCCTTGGTTAAGATTATCCATTGTTGACTACACTGGCTGATGGTAAATCTTCAGGGTCCCAGGCAAAATTTTATTTCATCTCTGCAAACCTAATCATGTGAAAAATCGAAGCTATCACATCTTCAGTATATGAATGTTTTCTCTAGCACCTTGGGAAGCCATAAAGCCAGTCATAAAATATATAACAAGTTTCTTCTCTCAAATTCACTTTCTTTCTTTTTTAACTTGTTTTTTTCCTTCCAGCCTTAATTTTGTTCCATCCCACTTTCACATCAATTTGCATTGGGAAAGGGGGAAGTTAGCACAAAAAGTTTTTATCTTTTGCATATTTTTTTTCTGATACATACGTTCTCTATGTTCTTTCTCCCAAGATAACCACCATGCAGTAATACTGTTTTCTGAGTTGTGAACTGCATCACCAAATTAAGAAAAGTCCAGCACTTGTGCATATATATGGAGGAATTGCAATTTTGATATGTTTTCATTCAAATGAAAACTACTTCCAACTGCTTTAAAATACTTAAGAGATTAGGAATATCAAATTATCACTGTGTGCCATATTCATTATGCAACCATAAAGAAATCTGGGAGAACCCAGGTTCTAAGAGATTGGACAACCATTTGTCTGAAATGGTATAGGGCCATGGTGGCGAACCTATGGCACGCGTGGAACTCAGAGCCCCCTCTGTGGGCACATGCACCATTATCCCAGTCCTAAGCTTTCAGCTGGGTTTTATAAAACCTTTTCACTTTAGGCCTCCACCGACATGTACAAAAAAAAAAAAAAAGATTCAATCAATCAATCAATTTCAACTTCTCGCAGGAAAAAAAAAAAGATCTCGCAAAGTTGGAATTTATTGATTGAACTTTTTAGTCCCACCCAATCTGCTGTTACTACCACAACCATGCCCACTCAATGTACCGTGCCCACCCAATGGGCCACACCTATCCAATGGTCCATGCCCATCTGGCACCCGATGATACATAAGTTGGTTTTGGGCTGAAGTTTGGACACTCGGTCTCTAAAAGATTCACCATCACTGGTATAGGGTTTCCTGCCTAAGCAGGGAGTTGGACTAGAAGACCTCCAAGGTCCCTTCCAACTATTCTATTCTATTCTATTCTATTCTATTCTGTTCTGTTCTGTTCTGTTCTGCTCTGCTCTGCTTTGCTCTGCTCTATTCTGCTCTGCTCTGCTCTGCTCTGCTCTATTCTATTCTATTCTATTCTATTCTATTCTATTCTATTCTATTCTATTCTATTCTCATGGAACCTGGGCAAGACCTTTGATGACTCTCTCTGTTTCTGCCAGGCCTCTTTATCAGGATTGCTGATGGGAAAAAATTAAAGAAGGGAGTAGTGTGTAGACACATTTGAGGTCCCAGAGAATGTTGATTAATCAAACAAACAAACAAACAAATGTGTAAAGAAATTGCTTGTTATGTATCTAATGGTTAACCTTTACATTGCATTCAAATTTAAAACTCCTTCAACTGCTTGTATTTTTTTCAGTTCTGCTTAGGTTTTTAGAACAATAAGATATTGTGAGAAGCTTGTCAAGAAGGAGACATTTTTAGACTGTGGATCAAATCAGGCTATAAGGACTTGGTATCCAAGGGGTTGCAAACATCCCAAATATCTTAAATCCTTCTTAGGACAGCATTCAATGCAAAGGCTGACTATTACAAAATACTACCTTTCTCAGTGGAAAAACAAGAATGTTGAACATCTTCCCTGCCAAGGGACCAGGATTGGCTTTTCAAAAGGATCCTAAGATTAACATTTAAAAACAAGTAGACCCAGAATAAAGTAAATTTGATATTCATATTTAAAATAAATTAAAATTGAATATAGATAGAATCTAATCCCATCAGGTGTCAATTTTTTTCATTTGGGTGGAAAGAAAATATTTGGCATCTCTGAATTTTCTGTAATTCAGTTATTGTTAAAGTTTAGCATAAGGAGGAGGGAGGAGGGAGAAGACAAAGGTGAAGGGGAAGAGAAGGAGGAGGAGGAGGAGGAGGAGGAGGAGGAGGAGGAGGAGGAGGAGGAGGAGGAGGAGGAGGAGGAGGAGGAGGAGGAGGAGGAGGAGAATTGGAATTCAACTTCCTGAAGTTTCAGTCTCTTGTTCAGGCTCCTGAAAAGTTCCAAGGTGATTCAGAACTGACCGCCATTCTGCAGGAACAATGTAGCATGAGATCTGTCTGGCAGCTCTGGTCTGGCTAGGGAATTCTGGAAGTTAAAGTCCATATGTCTTAAATTTGCTAAGATTGAGAAATATTGATCTACCCTATGGAGAGCTACCCTATCCAGAGTCTACACAAGAAAGAAAATCCAAGTTTCAGTAGCCACAAGATAGAAGCTTTAAATGGATCCTGTCTGGCTCCAAGGAGGTTAGTAACAGTTACATTTTAGTGAGCCACACTATACATTTAATAAAAATAGTAACAGAAAGATGTTAATGTTTCAATCACAACTTAGTATACTACATTCCAAATACTCCTGTCAGCAGACACAAGAGGAGACTGGATTTCTTTCCATGCATTAGCGGAATTGTGCTTGCTGAGATATTTCACTGGAAAAGTCAGTCTTTCAGAGAAAAGGATGTTATTCTATTTGTGTAATGCTAAGAATAAAGGAAAAAAATCAGAATATATAAAAGACTTGCTTGTGTGCTTTACCTGTTTAAGCCTGAGGATTCACAACAAGTAGACATCTGATCACACAATTCAGTCAGAATGTATATCAGTGAGGCTGCCCCCTGTCACCTTTTATAGCCCATTCCCTCCAGATCTGGTGATTTACAAATCAACTATAGCCTTTGACTTTCAATGCCGTTAGTTTCTAATAACATTGTGAAATCTATTTAGAAACTAAGGAAATGTCTGGGAATAAGCCTTAATATATTGGCAGCAAGTTGCAGGAAATTAAATTTTTCTCTTTTTGGGGGGGAGGGAGAGGGGTTAATATTAAAATAATTATAAATGTTAAAAAGTAGGGTGAGGTATGAGATGGAGAAGGCACCAAGGATGATGTTCATAAACTCAACAGTCAGTACCCATCAGTACCACCCTGAGAAATCCATATCTATCTACTTATTTATTTGGGCTTTATTTTAACAGTCATTTTCATCAATTGCTGAAGAAGCAACAAATACAGATTAAAAATAATAGCAATAGCACATAGACTTATATATTGCTCCATAATGCTTTACAACTCTTTCTAAGCAGTTTACAGAGTCAGCATATTTCCCTCAACATTCTGGGTCCTCATTTTACAGACCTCAGAAGTATGGAAGGGTGAGCCAACCTTGAGTTGGTCAGGATTGAACTGCTGGACTGCTGGCAATCTGCAGTCAGGAGAATTAGCCTGCAGTACTGCATTCTAACCACTGTGCCACCACAGCTCTAATGGAATATGATTATCTTTTAAATCAAGAAGGTAGTTTTTTTTTTTCTGCCACTGTTCTTATCCTTCATGGTTGCAGCTATGAGGTTGAAACTTTGATGATAATTATGACAATGGGGTGGGATGAAGAGCTTTTCTCCATTTGGAGGGATTGAGAAATTTTAAATGCACATTGCTTCTTTCAGTTCAACACATCAGCAATCCTCAGGTAGAAAAGTGTGTCATTAATACTGGCAATTTTGCAGCTGAATTTTATTGAATTAGCAGGTACTGTGTAACACATTTGTAGAGGAATATTCCTATCTAGATTTTAATTTAATTTAAATTAAAATATACAGTCTATACTACCTTTTCTCTGTTCCAATGGTTTTTTTTCCTTCCAGAAAGGGATGTATTCATGAATTTCAGAGGCAGCCATAAGGGAAAGATACAGGTCATAAATTAATTCATGTAATTTCAGTAAACACCCAAACTTAAATGATCTTATTAATTGTTTTTGAAGAAATAAGAAGCAAAATAAATGTCTTAAGCCTCTATAAGGCTTAACTTACATTTTTGGCCCTTTACATTTTTGGCTTTTAAAAAACTAATTTACCTCAGAAGGACATAATGTTACCTTCACTGTCCAGTTATTGGCAATGCTACCTATTGCCTTTGGAGGCTGATTGGCTACCCACCTATCCATCCATCTCTATATTTTTTGGTCTTAGAAAATGTTTCCAACCCTATTTTATTCTGAAATTCTCATCATCTAAGTCATTTGTTTATAGTGGAACAATGTTTCATCTGAAATGTAAATTTGCTTGGTACCATATACTGGCAGATCATGCCTTGGATTTTTCTTCTTTAGAAATGTAATCATCTGAATGATAATATTGATGATCTATGAGCTTTGGGTAATTAATTGAAAAAAAACATAAAATATGTGGATAGAAAAGATGGATGGATGGATGGATGGATAAATGCCTCAACCTCTCTGTGATTTAATGCTACATTTCCATGATGTTACATTATTATCATAACTTTTAATCTTCATGCAGGTTGCTTGAACATTCATCAATCAGGAAAAAATGAGTACCCATATCATCAAGTTCTTAAAACAATCTTGTCTTTGATTAATTAAATGATTTGTTGAGGAACATGGCATTCCCTTTTTTCTACCTTATGTAATTCACCTCTGGAAATTTTTTATTTGTACCGTTTGTGAACAAGTGATAGTAAATGAGATTTTAAGACCTGGTGCTTGCAAAATTCCAGTTATAATTTGGGAGACAGCCTGCTAGGTGAAACTAGTGTGCAGCAAGTGAACTCATTACAAACAATTAGAAATATATATATCCAGCTAAGATACTGGAGAATTGGTGTGGGTATATGTCATGAAATTGAGAACATGATGTATACAGTGTATTGTAGGCAAAACAATCATTAGCATTAAATTTCTGTATGATTGCAATGCTTCCTCTTCTTTAACCAAGTGAGAATAATTTCAAATCACAGTTTTAAATATTTCTGCAGATATTTCATTTGTAAATTCCATTCCAAGCATATAGTCTGGGAGAGTAAGAATGTTTAGAGTTATTATGATTCCATTAAGTTATCTTTTGGAAGAGAGAGAGAGAGAGAGAGAGAGAGAGAGAGGGAGAGAATTATTTTCTTATAAGACACTACTGAGCACATTTATGAGACTAATTAATACATTATTTATACTCAACAAGTAATTTAAAGGGCTTACCCCTCATAATGTTGGCCAGTTAATTAGAATCAAAGTCTGAAAACTTTATAATGACTAACAACGAAATGCTCATCTCCTAAGGCCTTTCCACAGAATTCTAGTTAAAGGTCCTTTGGAATTAGAAATGCAAGTTTTTGTTGAATTCATTTTGTACTTATTTATTTATTCATTTGATCTATATGGCTGCCCATCTGGCAAATGTGACTCTGGATATCTAATAACAAGTTAGGAAAATAAAAATAATATTATCCAAGGGTAAAACCCTACAGCGGTTGCAGGCAATAAATCCTGACAAAACAATTGACAAATATTACTTAATAGGCCATCTAATTTCACAACCTTCAAGCCCTGTAGCACATCCAGGTCTTCAATCATATATGAAAAGTCAGCAGGATTTGGATCAAAATAATCTCTGGAGATAAGGTGTTTCACAGAGGAAGTGCTACAGCAGAAAAGGCTTCCAGGATCCCAGAAAATCACACTCTTCAACTGAAGGGAGCCATAGCATGCCCCTCCTATCAAACCCACTAGGATGGATAAAAACAATTGGGAAGGGATAATCAAACAAAATAAATGTGTTTGTTTGTTTATCCAATTTATATAGCTGTCCATATCAGAAACAAGTGACTCTGGGCAGCACACAATACAGCTAAAGAAAGTTAATAAATAGATTAAGAAATATAAAAATGAAACTAAAAGAAAGAATAATAGAGAAAGGGATATTACAAAGAGTTTAGCCGCCTCCCCAGTTTATCTATCCTTTGGGGTCCACAATTTTTCTGGCATAAACACATCTTCAAGGACCCCCGGAAGCTCAACAATGACAAGACTAACTTCACCTCAATGGAGAGAAGATTTCACAGCACAAGTAACACAGCAGAAATAGTCCACTGCCTAGGCCAACGTCGCCAAGACACTTCCAATTTTACGCGGGAGAAAACCCGAACAACCAAAGACCTACATACAAACACACGCGAAAACCTCAGAAAACATATATATACACACATATATATATATAATCTATTTAAAGAGCTTCTCAAAGAATAGTACGGAGAATGAGACTGTGTATGTAATGCATCTTATTTGGCTTTCCTTTAAAAAGGTTATTCACAAAAGATGTAAGATCAAACTATAACCTGATTTCAGATAAATAATGAGTGGCATTATCAACATTTTCAATAGGTTTTACTGAGCAGGAAACATGTACTGTGCAAAGTTGAGTTATTGGAGAGTAATTTTGGAAGCAGAAGGGATATTTACATGACTGATATAATTATCATCAAAAATATGAGTGGTGATTAAGACAAAATCAGAGGTCTTGACATATATAGCCTACATATCGTTGTCTCTACCTAATATATTCTGAAACAATCTCATCATCTGATCATAACCATCACTCATGGACACTGATGTTTTTATCCACTCTCCACCACTCAATGATACATGCAGTTAGGGACCTTAAACTAAACTCCTGTTCAACAACATTCAGTGATAAAATAAAATTTATACTATATACAGTAACTCTGGATATCATTTCCCAACCCACATATGGATAAATAAAGAACGTACAGAAGAGTATTCCCTCAGATTCAAATGGCCCACTTGTTTGCATTTTGCAAGGTTCCCCAAATCTGCTTTTCCCCAGGGAAGTGGATCTGGAAGTGGTAATCTAGGGCTGGCCTCAGTTATTATATATTTATAAGCTTTTTTATTGGCTTGTTTTTTATTATAACCATATATAAACTACCTAGAATCACTATTGCAAGTTGGACAGCAATAAAAACATTTAAATAAGAAATGAAACGAAACCCTTACTCATCTTTACAGCAGTTATCATTGGTCTATTGACATTGGCTTGGTAAACTAGCAGATGTTACCCCACAGATGACATGACTCACACAGTTCCAGCTATATATGTTGAAGTTTCATCTCAACATAGAAGAGATGAATCCTCAAGATCAAAACAAACATCTGAATGGTGGCTAGATTAAGGAGTAGATAGTTGGAAATACAGCAACAGCAACAAATAAACCCTGGCATATAATATGTAAAACAGACCTCTTAGTTATAAAGTATGTTTCCAGGGAATATTGAAATAGCTTGAGAATAAAAATGCTGATAAAATAATAAGTCGTTGCTAAACATTATTCACTAGTGCACTGGATGCTTTCCAACCAATTTGCAGAATGAATAACATGTTACTATGCTGCAGTGCCACCTAGCTAATTGAAAAAGAAAATGTCTATCTCTGCATTTCTCCTCTAATTCCGTCCTTGGCACTAAAAAAAAAAAAAAAACCCTTTATAAGTAGATTTGGGATCCTGAGCACATTAATGCCTGTGAAATCGATGGGTGGTTGTGTTGAAGGCATACGTAAAGGTATGCAAAGTTAATACATTTGTCTGATGGTAAACTTAATGTGCTATAAAATATAATGAACCCTACATTTAGCAAAGAGTAAGCACTGACAACATTGCTGATAATAATCAATTAGTGTCTCAAACCTTCATTTAAAGCAACTGGGACAAAGGGCTTGTTCATTTCTCAATCAATGCTATTACTGCTTTTTAAGGATTCACCTTACAAGTCAAGCATTTGTGTAATGGGTGAAAATAGAGGTTCTTCAGCTAATATGAAATAAAGCACTAAGTATCTCAGTTTCTTACTTTATTATCATCTGTGCAGAAGCAATTGATGAATTAATTGTCATAAGATGCAGAAATCATTACTGCATATTTCATGTCCTCCTGTCCTGTTTCTTTTAATTAGAGCAAATAGAGGCAGTTTGGTCTAGTGGCTAGGGCACCAGGCTAGAAACCAGTTAGTCATGAATACCAGCTTGGTGACCTTGTGACAGCCAAACTCGTTCAGTTCAATCCACTTAACAAGGTTGTTGTTGTGGGGAAAAATAGGAGGAGGAAGGAGTATTATGTATGTTTGCCACGAGTTATTTATAAAAATAATGAATGCAGGATAAAAATGAGTAAATGAATAAAAATTAAAAATAAAATAAGTAATTGTGAAAATGCCAAATAAATAACATCTACCTATCCCAGGTCCTTGGGAAGGACATGATAGCTAAACAAAAAGGTCAAATCTAGTTTAAAAATCTGATTGTCTATGACTACTCTTCTTCCTCCTCTACCACCTCCTCTTCCCCTTCCTTCCTTCCTTCCTTCCTTCCTTCCTTCCTTCCTTCCTTCCTTCCTTCCTTGAATACCCTGTTATCATGGGGGAGGGACTTGTGATTCTCTGATGGGGTTGAGGGCCATGCTGATGATAAGATATTCTACCAGAAGGGTCACCAAAGCAGCAGGCCTCAGGAGAAGAGCCAGACTAAGTTATGTCCATCAACCCTTTAAAATGATGAGAAAACAGAAAAATAATCCTGTATTAGATTGATCATTGCCCAGGACAATGTGGACTGTGTTAGATGTTAGAATCCTGGATCTATCAATAAGTGAGCAATAGTATTAAGAGCTATGGATGGACAATCAGAGCTTGGCTTTGTAAGATTACTGGAAGAACAATACCCACAGATGAGACAACATTATACCATGTTTGAAAGTCATGTCATTATGGCCTGTTCTTATAAATCAGAATAAACAAAACAGGGTTATTTAAAGTAAATGTTTGAACTGTGGAAAGGAATTTATCTTAGGCCCAAATATTACTGACCAATGATTAGCAGATCAAAGGAGATTCATTACAAAAAATAAAACATTCAGGGACATAGAACTGGAAGAGATTCAGAAAAAAATACAAAAATGGAAGACTCAAAAACAATAGTAGAATAGTAGAAGAAACACAGATAATAATAATTGGAAATATAGAGAAAACAGATAATATGAACCACAGAAATAATAAGTTAGAAATAATGAGAACAGAACCAGTACAGGGCCGCACTGAAATAATCTATGAACTGACCCCCCAACAAGAATTAAAAGTGAAAATTATGGCATATGCAGAATTACCAGTAGAAAGACTGTCAACATTGAAAATAATGTCCAAAAAAGTTTAGGTAGAAAAGATTAGTAAATCAGACACTTGCAAGAATTAAATAATATCTATTGAACAGACCAATCAGCTTGCCTACACTACAGCAGTGTTCACTGGAACATCTGTAAAAATGATAATGTAATGAAAATTTTGTCAGAAGGTTGCAGAAGGGGACCACTGGATCCCAGGACATTGCAGCCATTATAAATATGAATCAATTACCAAGCGTCTGAATTTTGATCACATGATTATGGGGGATGCTGCAATATCATAAGGATGAACAAAGGTCATAGGTCAGTGACATTTTCAGTGGCATTGTAATTTTGTATGGTCACTAAATGAACTGTTGCAATTTGAGGACTATCTGCAATAGAAAATGAGCAGCTTGAAATATTGTGAAATTTCTAAACACCTCAATATTCTCTTTTCTCTGTACTCTCAAACTTACAAAATAAATAAGGATGTAAGGCCTGAGAAATATGTGTTCAAACTTTTTTTTGGAAGGATATGATTCCTCAGGTTAATTATCAAATAGCTAATTTTACCATGCTATTTTAAAGCTTAGAAAATGAAAAAAAACCCAAAAACCTAAATTATAACTTTGGATCTGTCTTATACCAATTATTAAAATCTACTGAAGTGATAACTGCAGATAGGTATTGTTTATTGCATAACTAAAACAGTAAGCTTCATGGCTATATAAACACCTCACACACCTTGTCTTTGCATACTTCTTACCCAAAAATAAGAACATTAATAGAAAACAGACTGATCAACTCTGGAGCTCCTGGATGCAATACATATATATATATATATATATTCAACCAAATGAGGATTAGATACAGTATTACTGGCTAAGATTGTTTAGTGTTGTTATCTGGTTGCCTTTTCACTTATTTGACTGCATAAAGATTATTCTTCCTGCAGTAGGAAGAAGAAAACTCTTCTATTGATAAAATGAGCATCAGCCCAGGGGAAGCCTTCTAGAGAAAATGAAAGAGTAGAGAGGGAGAAAAAAAGAACAAGAAAAACAGTCGGAGAAAACAATATGCAACTCTTCACAGTGAACTACTTAGTAGGAATGCAGTATGAAAAACATGGCGGACTCAGGAAATTTGTGACAAGTCTGGTATTCTTGACAGTGATTGGCAGCTGCTCTGAAGAGTTTCTTCAGAAGTGCCCAAACTGTCTAGATCAGTATCCTGATTAGGCCTTAAGCTTTGCCTGATGTTATCGGAACCAGTGACAAAACTATTGTGCTCCATTGATCAAATGACAATGAAAGGAGTTTGCCCATAAGGACTTTCAAAGTGGAATAAACAAATAGAATCTGGAAGGACCAAGAAGAGTTCATTGTTGCCTAGAGCAGGATTTCCCAACCCCACTTGAAATTTCTTCCTGGGAAATTTATAAGGTTGTAACTAGGGACTTGTAGATACCCCAGAATCCTTAATGAGCTAGGACACTCTAGTAAGAAAAGAGGGTAGATGTAAAGGATAGGGGAAAAGTCAGCAAATAAGATATTTACTCTGGTCTCCTTTGTCTATTATTCTAGGAAAGGCATAGTCAGTACCCTACAAACAACAGAAGACCTTGATTTTTGATCTGAGGGTACATTAACTGGGGAAATAGTATGCCTATTGTTCAATTAATTTAGACTATGATGTTTGTAACATTCCAAAAATCCAGTTTAAATTCTTCTGCATAACATAAATGATAGACTTGACCTTCTAAAAGAGGAGAGTTGAGAATAATTTTAATAACACAACAGAATTTTATTTTTTAGAACTATCACTGTAACACTATGAAAGGCCAATGGAAAGATAATATACTTGCACAGTGAGAAAACAAAATTACCTGTATTGTGCTAACTAGCAACTGACTTGAAATATATTTCTTAATAACTAAAACATTTTATCCATTTTAAAGAGAAATCCAAATTAATATTTGGACTTTTATTTTCCTATGTTCATGGGCTTCTTATAGCATTGTAACTTGGTTGGGCTTCCTGGGAAACAGAGATGTTGATAAATAGTTATATACTGGTTTATATATCTTTTGTCCTGACATTCAGTTTCAGAAGGTTTTTTTATGATATTTTCCCCTTCTTGCAATGATAATATCTAGCCTATTCCATCTCTAGCAGGAAGATGCTGTAAAATAGAATTGCAAAAAAATTCACAGATCAGCACATTTGTTTTCAAAATTCACATCAAAAATGCCCTCCTTGCTCCTGAAAAAGTTTTAATTTTAAAGTGTAACATAATTATGAAATAGCTGCTTCGAAAGAAAATGAGATCTCCATTAAAACTGTTCTGTTAAAGGTGTGGATGTTTTGATAGGTTACATGTTATAATTTAAGTTAAATCATTGGGAGGTGAGATGTTCTTTCTTCTCCTCTTTCCTTTACACAAGAAAAAACTCAGGCTGTGGCTTGGATGAGTGCCCAGCAATGCAGCTGGCTAACATAAAGACTGAAAGGGAAACCATTAATTCTTCCAGAAAAATACTGCATAAAAACACTAGAATCGCATACCAATTATTAGGCTCCATGAGAAACACAGCAGTCATGGAAAGTTACTACTTCTATTTGTAAGCTCTGCAGAGTGATTGCTGTCCTGGGTGAGATCCTTCAAAGCTTCATCCAAACTGGCAATTCTAGCCTATCCTATTTCAGGGCACTTCCCCCCCCCCCACAACGACTTACATACTGATAAGCTTTTCCTTGTTTGTAAGAAAAGCAATTCATGTATGTTATAGAAATATCCAGCTGCTCATTCTGCACCTACCATGTTTACTTTCAGGGGATTCACCACTTTTCTGTAACAGGTAAGGCTATCCCCTGCCAGAGTCAATGAGTGCAACTAAATTTGTTTTGCATACACTTCTGCAGAGTGAACTCCTGTTACTTGCCCCAACTCTTGCCTACCTAGCAGTTTGAAAGCATGCAAATGTGAGTAGATAAATAGGTACCACTTTGGTTCTGTGCGCCTTTTGCATGTAGCTACAGTATGTTGGCCATATGACCACAGAGAATCTCTTCGGACAACACTGGCTCTCTCGGCCAAAAAATGGAGATGAGCATGCACCCTAGAATTGGACACAATTGGACAGGGAAACCTTTACTTTAACTACATTTAAATAAATAAAAAATAAATAAATCCTTTTTCTCCTGGAATCACAGTCTTCAATTTATTTCAGCAGAAATTTATATCTTGGACACTGATAGGGATTAGCTGAGAGCCAATTTGATACATTGGTTAAGAAATGGAGGGACTATAAGTTCTAAGTCTCTCTTAGGCATGGAAGTCAACTGGGTGACTTTAGGCCAGTCACTGTCTCTCAGCTCAGTCCATCTCAGACAGTTATTATTTATTTATATTTGGTTTGGAGAGTTTTTTTCCCCTCTCTTCTGGCCATTTTCTGAATCACAGTTCTCAGTGTTCAGCTCTTTGAAGGGGCATTTCACTGACAGAAGAAAGGAAGAGGGAATAGGAAAAGGCCTTTTGAATGTGACTTCTATTTGTCCCATTTACAGTTCAATAGAAAGATGTGCAAAACATTTCAACCTTAGAACAGTTTGTCTGCATCTCAATGGGAATATTTCAATGCTCCTCCAACAGTACTGGAAAGGTTCCAACCTCGAAATATTTCATTTCAACCTTTGACTTTGGAAAGTCAAAATGCAGGGTTTTTAGTTGGAACAGGGTTAGAAAACTTCTAGTGAGGTTGAATCAATTTCAAAATCAGACCTTGATATACATCCCTAGATACACGTTTATCATAACAACACTCCAATTTAAACAGCCTGCTGATTTTCATCCCAAAATTCAAAGAGCAGCTGTTCTTTTCATCTCTTCACTTAGGACGCCTCAGCACAGCATTGCCTGCAGAAGGAGTTAAGATGGAAGAGTCATTCACTGTTTATGAATCAATATATTAGGCTAATTGTTTTGTTTTGTTTAAGTGGAAGTGTCATATCTGAAAAAACAGTTATACTAGCCTTCAAAAATTCTAATTCAGTCCCTCCCAGATTGTTTTCTCTCTATACATCTGCAAAGTCACTTGTGGAATAGAAAATAGATTTACAGCACTAATCATTCTTAACGCTAATATGAATAACTTCTTATTAGGAAGTGGGGGAGGCAGAAGTGTACACATTAATATAGGAGTTCTTGAAAACTGATGGAGTTATAAAAACGTAAGCTGATAATTTAAAAAAAAGTAAAATGCTTTTCAGAATGATTGGAGCCAAAATTAACTTCCCAATAGCAATGAAGACATGTCTTGCCCTCTAGATACTGAATCCCCTAATTCTTTTGCGCATGCAATTTTTTCTTATCTTATAATGAATGAGTAATATATGAAGAAGTAATTGAGATTCTTAAAAATTGATACATTTGTTAAATTAAATCTGTATCCAGTGAGTTATAGTTAATGTGGAAAAAGATATGGCAGAAAAAAAAAACCTGATGGTCCTTAAAATTGCAATATAAATTTCTGTTAGTTGAAACTATTCTGCCACTATGCCACAAAAGTCATTCACAATTATTTATTTATTAACCACAATATATATAGCTGCCTTAGTCACACATAGTGACTCTGAAATCACTCTGACATTAGTTCCAGGCTGGTGTTTTTTCAGCCATTCATGCAAAGTTGGGTAAACAAAGTCCCCTTAATCAGTAAAAATATCAGGACAGATATTTTGATGCAATTTTCAAACAATGTTTGCTGCATATCTTAAAAACTTATGATTAAAGTGGATGAAGAATGTTTTTCTTTTAATTAAAAAGAACACCTTGCAACTGTTGGAGAGTCAAAACCACCCCAGTGCAAAATTTGTATTTTTGGCTATAGAGCTACCTGCAGAAATGCTGGAATAGCATAAGACTCAATATTTTATATTTATCTTTTAAAAAAAGTAAAATATCCCTTATTCATCTTTAAAGTGATGCTGAAAGATAAAATTCTAAACTGAAGGGCAGATTATGTCCATACTCAGCATTTTCTATAAAATGGGATGTTTTACAGCAGCTACTGGAATCTGGCAGGTCTAATGCTCTAGGAGAGCACTAGGGATTTCACTCTCCACACCCATGCCCCAATTTTGAAAACAAAACAAAACAAAACAAAACAAAAAACTAAGCTTAATGAAAATACAATAACTAAGGGCAACTGAAAATGAAGTATTTTCTTCTTACATAGCACTGAATACTAGGAAAATGTCAATGGTTATAGCAGGGGTGTCAAACTCATAACGTTACATGATGTGTTGTGACATATTGTGACTTTTTCCCCATTGCCGGTGCTGGGGTGGGCACAGTTTCGGCATGATGCATCAGGCCCGTGGGCCAGCAGTTTGACAGCCCTGGGAAGTGGTGGGATTCAGCTGGATCACACCATTTGTGCAGAACTGATAGCTAATTTTTTGTTGCCCAGACCCAGAATGGACTTCTGGAAGCAGTATCTACACAGAGAACCAGTTGTTCACATATTTAAATCCTACCCCTGCCCCTGGGTTATAGTATCTGTGAGCAAGTGTTGCAGAGAAGTTGCTTGATGGAAATATGCAAGGACCATTATCTAGGTCAGTGATTCTCAACCTCACAACTTTAAAATATGTGGATTTCAACTCACAGAATTCTCCTAGTCACTGACTGGGGAATTCTGGGAGTTGAAATCGAGCCTTCGTAAAGTTGCTGAGGTTGAGAAACACTGATCTAGGCAAAACATTTTTTAAGTCTAAAATGGCCAGATAACATTCAAATAAGTAGATAGACATCTCCCTAATTCACTGAACTACCTATCTAGCAGGTCAGATAGGGTAGGCACACTCTTAGTCCCTTCTCCTAAATCTTGCCATCTGAGGGAGCTAGGAAACATGGTTTTTCCTTGGCAGCCCCTGCCCTATGGGACAACATTTATAGGTTTTAATACCATTTATAGGTTTTAATAGCATATTTAAATACAGTAAGTATGATTTCCTCAAGGAGTTTAGTTTTTACCTCCATTAATAGAAAAAAGCTAAACTTTAGGATGAACTGTTCAATTCTCAGGCTGCAAGTCCACTGTTATAAAACTGAGGTAAATCTCTTTGAAGTGAATAGGAATATGTTTGAACAAATATGAAACAAAGCTCAGATTACATGAATTATTACAAGCTATTCTCCCAAGAACCTGAAGGCAGGACAAGAAGCAACGGATGGAAACTAACCAAAGAGAGAAGCAACCTAGAACTAAGGAGAAACTTCCTGACAGTTAGAACAATTAACCAGTGAACCAACCTGCCTCCAGAAGTGGTGAATGCTCCAACACTAGAAGTTTTTAAGAAGAGACTGGATAGGCATTTGTCTGAAATAGTATAAAGTTTCCTGCCTGAGCAGGGGGTTGGACTAGATGACTTCCAAGGTCCCTTACAACGTTATTATTATTATGGAGGATCATCGCACAATCAGCCAGATGTTTAGACTGGATTTGGCATTTTGTCTACCTATCGAGTCCTTACCCAGGACCTGGGATAGGCAGATGTGGATGTTTGATGGTATTACAGATATCGTCGCAGGATGGAAGCAGTTCCTAGTAAGGCCGCCTTTTGCAATTGACTAATAGCAAATTTGTCAATGCCAATGGTGTTCAAGTGGTGCTCCAGTTGTTTTGGGATTGCACCCAAGGAGCCTATCACTATTGGTACTACCCTTGCTTGCTTTTGCCACAGTCTTTCTATTTCTATTTGTAGGTCTTTGTATTTTGTTATCTTCTCCAGTTCTTTCTCTTCTATTCTGCTGTCTCCAGGCACTGCCACGTCCACTATCCAGACTTTTTTGTCTTTCTTATCGACAATTGTTAAGTCTGGGGTGTTATGTTGCAGGTGCTTGTCTGTTTGAATTCTGAAGTCCCAGAGCAGTTTAATTTTATCATTTTCTATGACTTTCTCTATTTTATGATCCCACCAGTTTTTGCTTACAGGCAAATGATATTTTTTGCAGATCTTCCAATGCACCATTGTTGCTACTTTGTCATGCCGCTGCTTGTAATCAGTCTGTGCAATCTTCTTGCAACAGCTTACCAAGTGGTCCACTGTTTCTTCAGCTTCTTTGCATAGGCGGCACTTACTGTCTGTTGCTGTCTTCTCAATTTTGACTTTGTATGCATTTGTCCTTAAGGCTTGGTCTTGTGCAGCCAGAATTAGTTCCTCGGTCTCTTTCTTCAATTTTCCTGCTCTTAGCCATTGCCAGGTCTTGTTATTATCTGCTTTCCCAGCTATTTTTTTAACGTATTGGCCATGTAGTGCTTTGTCTTCCCATGCCTCTATTCTGTTCTTCATTTGGTCTTTCTTGTAGGCCAGTTTGGTCTCTCCACTAGTCAGTAAGCCTTCCTGATATACTAATTTCAGTGCATCTTCATCATTGTTCTTCAGATATTCTTCCAAAGCCATTTTTTCTTCTTCAACCATCTGATGTACTTGTAGCATTCCACGCCCACCTATTTGCCTTGGTAGATAAAGTCTGTCAATGTCACTGCGTGGATGAAGGGCATGATTCATTGTCAT
The DNA here is from genome assembly GCF_016545835.1 of Crotalus tigris. Taxonomy (NCBI): domain Eukaryota; kingdom Metazoa; phylum Chordata; class Lepidosauria; order Squamata; family Viperidae; genus Crotalus; species Crotalus tigris. Next base: position 407,220 of record NW_024097274.1, read on the forward strand.
TATTTTTCTGGTCTTCCTATCTATTGCTTTTAGTTCTGCTTGAGTCCAGTCCACTATTCCAGCTGTGTACCTAATGACTGGAATTGCCCAGGTGTTGATTGCCTTTATGGTATTTCCTCCATTGAGTTTGGACTTTAAGATCTTCTTCACTCTCTTGATGTATTCACCTCTAATCTTTTTCTTGACTTCAGGTGATATTATTATTATTATTATTATTTCTAAACCAAAATAAACTTTTGTTGTTTATTGCTTAGTAATATATATATTTAAAACAACAGATTAAGGGTATAAACACAGCATCATAGAGATCTACTTTAAAAGTTATCTTTCAATTAAGATATCAATTGCAGCATCATTGAAAAGCTGGTAATCTGGATAATTATCAAAGTGGTGTGCTATTGTATACTGCACAAAATATTTAAAGAGATGAAAGTCAATTAAAGCCATGTCTTCAGAGGCTTTCCAGATTGTTCTCATGTATATGTCCATATGCTTCAGGAGCTCTCCAGGACTTCTGGTAGAAGGCTTCTTTTGTACCGTATTTTCCGGCGTATAAGACGACTTTCTAGGCCACAAAAACCTTCTTAAAAGTTGGGGGTCGTCTTATACGCCGAGTCGTCTTATACGCTGGAAAATACGGGTATTCTATTTTATTCCTTTACACATGTGGTTTGGTATATTACTCATCAAGTTTTCTCTCCCCCCCCACTCAAAAAGAGTCCTTGATTGGTAGAGTGGCAGTGGGGAGAGCAATTAAACTCTAAGCTGTTTGTTTCAGCAATCCGTCCCCGCGGCTCACCTCTAGCAGGGGCTCACCTCTAGCAGGCGTGTGGTTTGCAGCTGCTTTTTGCTAACTTGAAGTCACAGGCTGGTAAATGACTGTGGGTCTCAATCTGTCTCCTCGCTGCTGCTTCACACTTTCCGAGCTGGAGATCAGGGTGGGAGGGAAGGATTGGAGGGAGAGGGAGGAGGGAAAGGAGGCGTGTGTGTGTTGTGTGTGTGTGCACACGCTTCTCGCTGCTTTCTGAGCTGGGAGGATTGGAGGGAGAGGGAAGAGGGAAAGGAGGCGTGTGTGTGTGTGTGTGTGTGTGCGCGCATGCTTCTCACTGCTTTCTGAGCTGGGAGGATTGGAGGGAGAGGGAAGAGGGAAAGGAGGCGTGTGTGTGTTGTGTGTGTGTGCACACGCTTCTTGCTGCTTTCTGAGCTGGGAGGATTGGAGGGAGAGGGAAGAGGGAAAGGAGGCCACGCGCACACACACACACATGCTTTGCATTTTCTGAGCTGGAAATCGGGGTGGGAAGGAAGGATTGGAGGGAGAAAGGAGGCGTGCGTGCATGTGTGTGTTTGTGTGTGTGTGTGCGCGCACGCGCACACACACACACACACACTTCTCCTCGCTTCTTTGCACTTTCTGAGCTGGAAATTAGGGTGGGGGGGAAGGATTGGAGGGAGAGGGAAGAGGGAAAGGAGGCGTGTGTGTGTGTGTGTGTGCGCGCACGCTTCTCCTCGCTGCTTTCTGAGCTGGGAGGATTGGAGGGAGAGGGAAGAGGGAAAGGAGGTCACGTGCACGCACACACATGCTTTGCATTTTCCGAGCTGGAAATCGGGGTGGGAAGGAAGGATTGGAGGGAGAAAGGAGGTGTGCGTTGCTGACTCGCCAGGGACTTGCCCGGCACTTGCTCTTTCTATTGTTTTTTATCTTCCTCCTATCATCATCAGTTCAGTTTGGTTGACAGCTTAGAAAACAGACAGCATGGCAGCTCCCATGGTTTTATTGTCTTATCCTTCCTTTCAGCTTTAGAGTGAATTAGGAAAAGTTTAATCCACTTGCACTGTTTTATGTTTATATGTTTGATGACAGCCTTATGTTTATAAATGACAGTTTTTCTGCTAAGTACCTGCATGTCATAAGCATTTGAATTAAAATTACCATATTGAAATCAAATCTGATGTTTTTAAATTTTTATTTGATGTGCATTGGAAGAGGGGTAGTCTTATACGGTGAGTATAGCCCAAACTCTATATTTTAACTGGAAAAGTTGGGGGTCGTCTTATACGCCCAGTCGTCTTATACGCCGGAAAATACGGTACCTGCTTTTGTACCTGCACAGAAAACGTAGTGAACTTCTCAAAGAAGATGTCATGAGCCTTCTAGAATATGATTCCTTCCATGATTCTAGAAGGGCTCCATTTTTTGTCTTAATATCATTGCAATTGTGTGTGATGCAATTGTGTATAATATAGCTTCTCCACACTTTTTGAACGTGTTAGAGCTCTATAGCAAAGACAACTAAATCTCTACTGGAAATTTGCTGTGTATTGATCTTGTGAAGAACTGTAGCTTGCTAAGACTAGGCTAACTTATTTTAGATTGTATATAATTTGGGCCTCTTTAGATGAGAAATTCATTCTGTCAGTTGAACTCATAGCTCTTTCTCATACAGGAGATTGGGAGGAAGCCTTGAGCCACAGATTCATACTTCTTCCCTAAAGCAGCCTTCTAGAAAAACAAACAAACAACTAAATTGCAGAGTTGGCTAGGAAGACAGGTTTATCGCTAGGCCAGGGTTAGGCAACCTTGGCTCTTTTATGACTCGTAGATTTCAACTCCCAGAATTCCTGAGCCAGCCATGCTGAGGGGAAAGGGAGAGGTTTCCAAGCTGAGCCATGCTGGCTCAGGAATTCTGGGAGTTGAATTCCACGAGTCATAAAAGAGCCAAGGTTGCCTACCCCTGCTCTAGGCACAAATATCATTGGACATTTTAATATTATATCACTAAATCTGCCCATAGCATAGAAGCTTCTCTTGTGGAAGCTTTATAAAAGAAACCAGGCAACAACATCTTCTGCCAGGAGAGAGATCTTTGAAAATATACTATATGTTATCTTATGAACAGCAGAATTAATTTCACTGACAGAAATGTATTGTTTTTGGTGTAATCCACTGGCTATAGGATGTCATATCTATGCATGTTTAATACCAAGCCTTGAAATTTGAAAATGCTGATTAAAGACATTAGCAAATGTCAATACAGCAATATTTTAATGACTCCAAGATAATCCCACAGCAATCAATTTAAATCAAAATGAGTTTATTGTAAAGTGCCAAAGGTGGGGGGAAAATGCTTCCTTTGCACTTCAAAGTACAGATTTCTCAAATGAATAATGCTGTTCAGAATTTAACTAGATAATTACTTCATTTGCATTTGGTAAAGAGATAAGAGGAATAGAAAAAGACAGCTCAGTGGGAAATTATGTTAAGCATTAATAGGTGACATGCATATGACAGCAGTATTCAAACTTTTGTCATTTTCAACAAGACTCAATTTAAAGTAAATATATTTATTAACCTTGGTACCCTTATGAAAGAGAAGCAGTGCAGAACAAAGTATAAGGGAATAACAAATAGATTTTGTCATAGTTGACTTCAAACATACTGTTCTTTTCTGAGGATGACAAGTTTGCTTCTTAATCACACGTCATATGGGATAAAAAGAGATTGACATGGAAAAAATACATTGTGGATTATTTCTGTTTTTGAGCAAAGATTCACCACATGGAAATGTTGGTGGGACAACATGGAAGTGTGTCACATGAAGGGGAAGAGGGAGGTCACCTCTGAATATTTATAAATACTTTAATAGTTGTGAAAGTTATGTCTAGGAAGAAAACTAGGATATGTCAGTGTTAAAGCTAGGGCAATACACTGTGTATTCTACAGGAACTGGAATCTTCCCAAGTTAGCATTTATATAATTCTAAAATACTGTCATCTTTTTATATTGCAAATCTTGGCATAGTCCAATAAGAGCAAATTACTTCTATGGAAACAACTTTATAAAATGCTGGCCAAAAACAGATTAGTTGGTGAAGGAAAAACTGTAATATCACACTCTTAATTGTTTCATATTTGAGTGTTAGGAAACCATAGCTCTTCCCTCCTCATAGTTCTGCAAAAGGCACTTTTAGAAAAATACAATATAGGATACAGGATATTGAATATAATATTTTATGTCAAGGCAAAATGTTTTGTCATCATGAGTTTAAATCAGTGGAGTAGAATGTATTAAGGACAGGCCACATTGGACCTTAAGCTATAATAATGGTTATAATTCTTACCTTGCAAATGGAAGGTTGTTGATCTGAAACCTGACAGACATATTAAAAAAAAACCACTAATAACTATTTTTGTTTTTCTTTCTACTTGGAAATGGTCCAAGTGCACAATTTCAGTTTTCCAGTCACTTAAGGTAGAAAGATTTCACCCTCAGCTCTCAGACAGCCCAAATAACTCATACATATATACATACATGAGAGATGGGGAGGGAGAGAGAGAAAAGCCAACATAAACCAAACACAGAGACAGATTAAACAGTTCAGGTATGCCTTTGATGAAATCATGAGAAATAATTCTACAGTTCTTCTTTCTATATTCTTGTTTAAATAAGTAAAGATCTCTCAGTTTTGGAGTGCTCTGGTAATAAAGTTGTTTGAATCCCCCAAGCAGATGAAGCTAAGCAATTATTATTTATAATATTAGGCAGCAATTAAAATGTATGGAGCATACCTTCTCAGAGAATAGGTGAGTCTTTTGAAAGAATGCAAGATCAACTATGAACAACTATGGAACAGCACATGAACCACATTTTAAAAAAGGTCTTAGGTTCCTGAATTCTTAAATTACTCAATTTTATTTCATGCTAACATACTGTGACTAAATAATTTAAGGGAAAATAGCAATAGCCATAGCATTTAGACTTATATATCACTTCATAGTGCTTTGTAGCCATCTCTAAGTGGTTTACAGTGTTGGCAAATTGTACTCAACAATCTGGGTCCTCAATTTACTGACATTGGTAGGATAGAAGGCTGAGTCAATCTTTTATTTATTTATTTATTAATAAAATTTATATGCCGCCCAATCCCTAGGGAATCTTGAGCTGATCAGGATTGAATATACTGCAATATTGCATTCTAACCACTGTGCCACCATTTTATTATTTTTTTTTACAGAATTATCTAAACCTTATGGTAAAAATTAATTTTGAACTATCAAGTAAATGGCATAAGCACAAAAGGGCCTTTCAGGCTGATTTTCTTAATGTGGATTTGCTATTTTTCTGTTATTTCTTGTTGCAGAACATCGGGATGATACAGCCAGGTGTGATTTATAAGACAATAGTTGGAAGAGACCTTGGAGATCTTCTAGTCCAGCCCCCTGCTCAAGCAGGAGAACTTATACCATCTCAGACAAGTGATTGTCTAGCCTCTTCTTTAAAATCTCCATTGATTGAGCGCCCACAATTTCTGGAGGCAAGCTGTTCCACTGGTTAATTATCCTCACTGTCAGGAAGTTTCTCCTTAATTCCAGATTGCTTCTCCCTTTGGTTCCCAACCATTGTTTCTGGTCCTGCCTACAGATGCTTTGGATAATAGTTTGACACCCTCTTCTTTGTGGCAGCCCTTCAAATACTGGAATATTGCTATCATGTCTCCCTTATTTTTTCTTTTCTTTAGACTAGCCAAACCCAAGTCCTGAAGCTGTTCTTCATATGTTTTCGTCTCCAAGTCTTTGATCATTTTAGTTGCTCTTCTCTGAACTTTTTCCAAGGTGACCAAAATTGGTTGTAGTATTCTAGGTGTGGTCTTAGTAGAGTTTTATAAAGCGGTACTAATACTTTGCATGATCTTGATTCTATGCTTTGTTTATACAACCCAGAATTGTATTGGCTTTTTTGGCTGCTGCTACACACTGCTGGCTCATAGTCAAGTGATTAAGGCGTTTTAGTCCTTCTCACATATCAAATTTGCATTATCTTTGTTTTGATGATATTATTCTGTATTCCAGTTTTGGAGACCTCTGTTTCCAGTTTGTCAGTTGTGTCTTATAGACTTTCTCTGGTTTCTGCTGGTGTGATATCATTATTAAATCAAGGTCTGTAAACTGGGAACTATCTATGGAATTCCAAAGTTCAACTGATTTGTGGTTTTTCTCATACCAAAGCTCACAACCAGAAGGTACAAAAATGGAGATAGAACACAACCTAGAACTTCAGTGAAGATGTTGAAAAATTTAGTGTCCTTGTCAATCCTTACACAGCAAGTGAAATTGAGGTACAGACTCCAGAAAATGTTGATGTGTTGGTGGAAAGTGCCATAGCTTCTGATAGTTTCCATCATGACCCTTTGTACATTGTGTCCAAAGCTTTTTAGAAGTCAGTGAAATTGATCATCACTGATCACTGGAATTGAAAACAATGTTTAATAATGATATGTTTCATGCAGATTTGTTCACAATATAATTTTCCATGGAGGAAGCCAGCTTGTTCCTCACACAGAGTATCATCTACACCATTAAGAAGTTGTCTGAGCAAGACAACACAGATCTTGCTGGGCATCAAGAATAATGTTAATACCATTCCAGTTGTTATAATAACTGGTGTTACCTTTTTAAATAACTTCATGATCATTCCTCCAGTCAGCTCGGACACACTGCTGCCACCATTATTCATTCAGTTTTTGTGATAATTCCTATACCCTGGTGATCCCACCAATTTCAAGAAGTTTTGTGATGATTTGTTCTAACCCTGCAGCTTTGTTGATTTTCAATTATCTTATTGCTTTAACACTTTTACTGAAAGTAATTGTGCTCATATGTGTATCCATATGGCTGTGAAAGTTGGACCATAAAAAAGGCTGAGTGTCGGACATTACCCCTGAATTGTATCTGAAGAGGGAAGGAATGTGGTTACAGTGAAAGGGGAAATGGGTAAGCAACACCAAAAGTCATGTGTATGTATTTATTTCATTTTATCAAAAGTATCTTATATATGAATGTAAAAAGAATGTATGTTAACATCTGATAAATATCATAGTATTTGTATGGTGGAGAGTTTGGAAAAATAAAAAATAATTAAAAAAGAAAAAAGAAAGGCTGAGCGTAAAATAATTGAGGCCTTTGAACTATGCTGCTGGAGAAGACTCCTGCAAGTCTCCTGGACTGCAAGGTGATCAAACTGGTCAGTCCTAGAGGAGATCAACCCTGACTGTTCTTTAGAAAGCCAGATCCTGAAGTTGAAATTCAAGTACTTTGGCCACCTAATGAGAAGGAAGGACTCACTGGAGAAGAGCCTAATGCTGGGAAAGATTGAGGGCAATAGAAGCAAGGGATGACAGAGAATGAGGTGGCTGAATGGAGTCACTGAAGCAGTAGATGTGAGCTTAAATGGACTCCAGAAGATGGTAGAGGACAGGAAGGCCTGGAGGAACATTGTCCATGGGGTCACGATGGGTCGGACATGACTTTGCAACTAACAACAACAACATGTGCATCCATATTCTCAGGAAAATTATCAGCACAAAAATCATTAGCTGAAGGCAACTCTGGCTGGTTTAACGTTTCTTTCAAGTGTTCCACCCAGAAGTAAGAGAACATGCTTAAATACAGCTCTAGTTATTTTCTAGCCCTTTCAAAGGGAGAATTTGAATGGTCTGTGCAAGTCATTTCAGTTTTTGTTGGGTATTTTTGCAAATGTAAAGAGTATGAATCCTATGATTCTGAAGACACAAACTAAATTGTGGCTTTTCAAAGAAACCTCAAGGGTTTCTGATAGAGCCAATCTAAAATTAATTAGCAAAAGTAATAATTATTTCCTTTGAAGAAAAAAAATCCATATGTGTTAGATTACCTCCAGTGAAAGCTAATACAAATTCTTCCTTCCCACCCCAGCAATAAATGTAATTTGTTAATACCTAGTTTCTAAAAGCTAAGTTAATGTCACTAACCTGGCCAAATCATCCTTGTAACATTTATCTTAATGACTCTGAACTCTAACTCTGCAGTGTTTCCTTTTTCTCTGAGGGTATAAAATTAGACATGTTTTACAAAGATAATGTAGATAGAGAAAACTGTAAGGGGTTACAAACTTCGACTTTCTATGGAAATTAGAAAAAAAAAGGATACACAATCTGTGGAAAATATAGCTCAGCCTAAATCAGGATTTAACAAGAAGCAAGCAAATAATTATATAATCATTTCTTGCTCAGTATATTCCATTGTAAAAGTATATTTCAAGAAGTTTCAATCATTAATATTTTGCACAGTAGTTCTTATGAGAGATTACACAGACTCTGTATATAAAGTATTCAACAGTGTTGTGGGAAACTGGAGAGCAAGGGTGAGGAAAGTTGACAAGGGAAGAGGAAATCAATTGCTGTTGGCAACTTCAATATATGTTCCTTGACTGTTGTAAAAGCCCAAAGGCAAATAGAACCTTAAAAGTCAATGAGTTTTCACCAATGTCTGATGCCAATTGTGCTAAAACTTGTTACTGTCACTGGGAGGCGACTGCATCATAAGGAAGTATGTCATTTCTCTTTAAAAGTCAGTCCTACGTAATCCCTATTTCTTGTGCTGCCACATGTACTGCAATAAGAAACAGAAAGTACATACTAGTGGTGGACTAAATGTACTAGTATGGAATATTTATCAGCATTGCCTATAAATGTTGATTCCATCAATTACTCAGTTTCCAATTATTATGAGTTATTCTAATATGAGTTATTCTAGATGTTTGCATAACTCTATCCAAGTATAGAAGAAAAAAAAATCCTCAGCCATTGTGGAAGATGCATCTTTCCACTCAATAATATATATGTCTTTGTGGTGGGATTCAGCCAGTTCGCACCACTTCAGCGGAACCGGTATCTATTTTTTTGTTGCCCAGGCCCAGAATAGACTTCTGGAAGCGGCATCCACGCAGAGAATCGGTTATTCACATATTTCAATCCCACCACTGTATATGTCAGATGTTCAGGGTAATCCAGATCAGGAAGCCAAACCAAGAACACTAATGCTAGTTTTATTGTAAAACTATATTAACAGTATCTTGCATGTCTGAAGAGATTTCCCCCCTTCCTGCCTTTACATTCCAGAGTACTAGGCAGAGTACTAGTTCTGAGGTGCTTTGACTTTCCCATTCTTACCTTTGGACACAGATTTCTCTTTTCAGATTGTGCTCTAGACTGCAGCTCTTCCTCCTGGCTCTCAAGGTTATTCTCACATCCCATTACCATATGCAATATTCCACTAAGGTGAATGATTCTGTGAAGTAGCAGGTAATATTATGTAGGCTGCCTTGAATTCCTGAAAGAAATGACACACATATCATGAATGTAAATAAAATTTGAAATATTATTAGTTCACAAACTGTTTCAGCCACTGGTTCTGTAAGTAACCTAATAGGTAAGGTTCAGATTCTGTACACATACCCCATTGCATAAAAGTCACTATGGTTTGATATTTTTTTCAGCAGGTGAAATCATGTGGTCACAGTAACTGAGTTTGTTTCTCCACCATGCAAATGGGATCCTAAGCTGAGCCAAAGATTGATTCCTCATTTTTGCAAGATTCAGAAAAATCAGGTATATCGAGCAAATGAAATCATTTGGAACTTGGTCATGAGCCAAATGATCCATTATCCATTATCCCAAAATAAAAATAAAAAAATCCCACTATTCCTAATAGATGGCTACTATCTATGCCAGGGGTGTCAAACTGCCAGCCCACAGGCTGGTTGCCCACCCCAGCTCTGGCAATGCAAAAAAAAGTTGCAATACATCATGACAAGTCATGTGAAGCAGCGAGTTTGACACCCATGACCTATGCCATCCCTATTACATAAGACAGAATGAGGTGTCCAAGAATAGTCCTGGAATAATTCCATCAATTAAACTGATTGGTTAAACTAATTGCTTAAATCTCTTCCTGTCAAAGGATTTTTCATAAGGCAAGGATTTCTCTTCATGTTTCCACTTCAGAAATTTCCCTTCCTATTTTTAATTCATTTTTACTATATATACATTAATTCTTATCTTATTTGGTCTGCCTTCAGAATGGTAGAATTTCTTATGAAAACACCCCCTCTTCTACCTCTACATCTAGGTGTGGCTGTATGACTCAGTCAATTTTGAGATACTGAAAACATCTGCTCTATATGCAAACAAGCTAATATTTTAACAGCTGCTTTACGCTGATTTGGTTTAGTTCAGCACATCTCTAAAACTGGAAACATTCCATACTTCTGTACTGGCAATCACAATTTCTGGCTGCTATGACTGAGGGTCACACAACAATTAATATGTTTCCAATGATAAGGAGAAAAAAAACCTCATCACTTTAATATTTGTCATATTTTCTCCTTGGCAGTAAGCTTTTATTCTCCCAGGGATCTAACATCCTATGTTGTAGTCAAGAAAATAAAAATAAAATAAAAAAAATCAATTTGCTTTTGTCCCTTTCCATATGTGCTGTGCACAAAGCAACCTTAGCACCTTTGAATTAAGGAAATAATCAGAAAATCATGAAGTTTGAATCATGCTCTGACAACGAAGGCTTTGGCAAAAACAACATCCTGCTGGGCTTATCCCAGCAGGATAGAACAGCGGGAAGAGCAGTGTTTACTGCTCTTCCTGCTTTTTTATTTGAAAAAATATCCTTCCCATTGTTCAAAATAGATTGATGGGATAGATGCGTGTCAGTTCTAGAATTTATATTTTCATCCAGTTTAAGAGTATAGCAGATGAGGAGGACATAGCAATAGAACTTAGACTTATATACCACTTCACAGTGTTCTACAGCAGGGGTCCCAACCAGCATGCTGGCTGGGGAATTCTCGGAGTTGAAGTCCACAGGTCTTAAAGTTGCCAAGGTTGGGGACCCCTATTCCTCAGCATTCTCTATGCCAGAATTTCTAGCACTTAATCAAGCCGGTTGTTAAGTAAGACACACCTGATTTTACAACCTATTTTTGCCACAACTGTTAAACAAATCTCTGCAGTTGTTAAATAAATCATGCAGTCATTAAGCAAATCTGGCTTCCCATATTGACTTTGTCAGCAACTAGCTGGGAAATCATAAATGGTGGTCATGTCCTGAATTGCAATGAGCGTACAATGAGAATATGTAGACATCAGATATGATGATAAAAGACAAATATATTATTGACCTATTTTATACTGCTTACTAAGCCAGAGTATTTTGAAAAGTTTTTTAGCATATAAAATACACAATGATGAGAAAAAGAAAGAGAGAGAACAAATATATTCATATAAAGGAGCCTTGGTGAAACATGTGGGCTCCATGAACTGCTTTGAAAAAGTAATAGTAGGTACCTCTCAAATATCATAAGAGAGAGCACTCCTTTTTATAATTATTTTATGAAACATTACAATTAAAAAAATAAAAATGAATACAAACTACAAAATAAAAGACAAAAATAAAAAATGCAGAAAAAGTAAATAGAAAAAAAAAATAATATAGTAAAGAGAATGAAAAGAAAATATAAAAATTACTTCCCCCTTCATCACAACAAATATAAACAGTTTAGTAACTACTCTTAAAATACAACAAATTATATCTTCCCATATTCTATCTCTTATCTAAAAACAAATCCTTAAAGACTATCATTCAACCTTGATTTATAGTGCTATACAGCACTCTCTATGCAGTTTACAGAGTCAGCATATCGCCCCCAACAATCTGGGTCCTCATTTTACCAATCTCAGAAGGATGAAAGGCTGAGTCACTCTTGAGTCAGTGAGGATCGAACACCTGACAGTGAGTTGAATTAGCCTGCAATACTGCATTCTACCACTGTGCCATCACAGCTCATATAATCTATTGAATACAAACCTTCCACCATCTGATCCTTCTCTGATATTTATAATGCTCCCTTTAAAGGTGGTGTTTAAAAATTGAAATTTTCCAGTTTGAGAAAGATTCAGTCAGAATGATTGGCTCATCCTGAGTTTTCTTTTTCATCACCAAGAAACTTCTTTTTGAAGCTGGAGAGAGAAATCTAATCAAATTATTGTCTTTGGAATACAGGTTACTTAATGATTGCCCTGCTTAGCAACCGTTTAAAATTATAACAGTGCTGAAAAAGTAACTTTATGACCATTTCACATTTTTATGCAGTCAGAATTCCTGTAAGCTTGTGATCAAGATTTGGGCAATTAGCAACTAGTGGAGTTTATGACCTTTGTAGCAACCTAATGTCACATTATCACCACTTGTGTGTTTCACAATCAACTTCCAACAAGCAGAGTCAACGGAGAAGTAAAGTTATGATCACTTGATGCCTTACTTAACAATTGTGGGTGATTTGCTTGAGGACTGAGGCAGAAGCAAGATCCTAAGCTAGTTGTGGTTGTCCTTTACCAACAGAGTTGCCAGTCCTTTACCAACAGAGTTGCCAGTCCCAATTGTGGTTGTTATGCAAAGACTCCCTGTATTGTAGCAGAGAGAATTTGGAGAATTATAACAAAGTGTCAGCAATTTTGAGTACATTTAGGGTTTTTCAACTTTTAAAATCTTTGGAATTATGTGTAATCCTAGCTTTTGACATTTATATTCTACATTCCCTCATTCTTAAAAAAGCTAAAGGAAGAAAGCAAAATGCTCTTAAATTACCAGGGCAACAACTTTTGGTCAGATTGTTGTAAATTGGCAAATGCAACCCAGAAGATGGATTCTAAAGCTTCAATGTTTCTTCCCCCATAAATCCAGGATTATGGCTTTGTTTTTTTAATTGAGTCTTTACAAAAAGATGCTAAGCCTCAGCATCCTAGCAATAACCAACAAACAGCACTGATTCCCCCCTGAAGATCCCCACCTCAGATTAACCTGATATAATAAGACTGCTTAAACTTCTTACAGTGCCCCCTGAATTGCATGACATTAAAATGTTTTATGTATTTCTTGCCCAACTCCAGATGGCTGTGACAAGAGTACACAATCAGATAAAAAGAAAATAAATCATGCACTCCTGGAAGAAAAATAACACAGCACACAAAAGAGATTCAACAGGAGCTAATCCAACACCCCACTCTTAGGCCTGGGACACTAGCCAAGTTTTCAAAGAATTTCAAAACATCTTGGTAGGAGCCATATTGATCTCTAGAGGGTATTGCTGTACTAAAGGTCAAGTTCTGAGACAGAGTAGGCACATTTCTTAGGTCCCAATAGATGAGACTCTACAAATTTACTGTACTTGACTTGGGAAAAAAAGTCTGCAGAAATATACTGTGGTAAATTATTACATTGTTGTTTCTCCCAAATCCAGTGTATTACCTGCAGTAAGGATTAGCGGCAAACAAAAGCATCATACATTTGAGTTCAATTAAGTGTAGATACACTTCTGTTCAACACATGGAAGAATTAGTAACCCACAGGTTCTCTGGTTCAAGAGACATTCTTGAACATTCAAACCTGCTGCTTTCTAGCACTATCTTATCAAAAGAAATTCTGGCATCTCAGTTTGCCTGAAACTCTGAGTTATCTGTCAGCAATCAAGAGAGAGAGAGAGAGAGAGAGAGAGAGAGAGAGAGAGAGAAGGGATATAGAAGTAAGTTAATTCTAAATCATTTAAAAAATAATTTTGTTCTGAAGAAACCCAGGTGTTTGGAAATTACATGACCTCCATTATGTATAGAGGTGAGAAAGACAAAAAGAAAAAAGAAAAAAAGAAAACATCTATAACTATAGCCAGAAACCTTATGTTTATTCATTAATGCCAATAGTTGGTGACTGCTCATTAACTGCACTCATTACTCATTAAGTGATGATCTCAGGGTCTTTAGGTTGGAGAGTGCTTTGAACTGTTTCTTCCCATTTTTAATTAATCTTTGGGTAATTCAGTAATTTTATTTAATGTGAGTGTGGTTATGACAGTAAAAGAGAAAACACAAGCTAGCTTGAGCTAAGGAAGTTTGCACTCAAGAAAATATTAAATTAAGAATTGCCTATGTGGAGGGGAGCTACAGAACCCAAGGACTGACATTTTGAAATGAATTGATCTGTTCTTCCTGGATCAAGGAATTTTCCTAGACAGCATCAAATTAGGAAATGCATTCAGGACAATAGTGGTAGGTGGCATAATAGGGTAGGAAACAAGCTGACGGTCTCTCAAAGTCAATAATTTATTATTCAACACGTAGGATTCTTCCTCATGGGTTAACTGTAGCATCACTAGACTTATCCTCATGGTATTGCTTTTGTCTCATCCCAGCCTTCTCTGGATGCACCCTAAAACATCTGAAAGCATTTAGATATTCCAATATGTCCGTCCTCTTCTCCCAACACAGAAATCCCCATGTGAAAAAGCATGATGACTCCTCCTGCATGATTTCAATCAAACTGTGATGAGGGGATAGAAATGGAGGTCAGTTCCTATTGGCATCTATAGGCTGCTCCTCAACCCCCAGTCTGCAGTGATTTACATGGGGATTTCATTTTGGAAGCCAAGATTTAGGAGGGACTGGATGCAGTAGTGGGATTCAGCCAGTTTGCACCACTTCGGCAGAACCAGTAGCTAATTTTTTTGTTGCCTAGGCCCAGGATGGATTTCTGGAACTGGCATCCACACAGAGAACTGGTTGTTCATATATTTGAATCCCACCAGTGACTAGATGTCTGGCTTCTACAAAGTTAGCTTATGAATTCTCCAGCTTTTACCCATTGCTAGAGTGGAAGAACTGTGTTTAAAAATACCAGCCTGAGAAAAGGGGCTGATAAAAGGGATTTGAATAATTCCTTCTCCGTTTTATCTTCCCCATTATCTCTTCAACCTGGGTCTGCTTTTTTGAGCAGGTAGAGGAAATGGGAACCAACTGTTTTTACACATGGATCTTTAGGACTTACAAAAGACCACAAAGTCATTTCTCACTTGTCTCCAGTCAGGCCCTCCCCTGGATAAATAGTAATTTATTTCCCCTTCTTCCCTAGGAGGAGGGGCTGATTGAGCTGACTAAAGAGCTAATCCTTCTCTTTGATACTTATCACATATAAAAATATTGGCAAGAGACAAGATGACTCACATTTGGGGCAGATCAATTAATTCAGGTGGTGATAGGCATGGGACTTTTTGATAGGAGACAAGAGTCCAGGCCACTCCCAGGGAAGACATCCCAGGATTTGATTTTCATGCCATCTCTGGCCCTCTTTATTCAGCTAATCAGCTTGAGAGAGGCCCAAGCTTTCAGACACTGTTGCTTAATGTCAGGCCAGTTAACAACAAAGCTTCTCTTTAATGTCAGGCCAGTTAACAACAAAGCTTCTCCTTATTATTAAGGAGCAGGCCAACCTGGCATTTATTACAAATGAATCCTATCATCAGCAGCACCTTCTGCATTTTTGATAACCAAGGTCCTTATGTCATCTTTTAACATCTGACACCATGTTTTGCATGGTCTACCCTGCTTTCAATGTGATCTGAGAGAGGAATTTTTTTTGTCCTTGCTGTGATGGTCACATCACATCCTGGTGATTTTGCTATACCCCACCCCCACCACAGGGAGATAAGAGCTGTTCCATTTTCTGCCCCCAGCAACTGATGAACCCACTAGGATTCCAAAGGAGATTGGGTATTGTTCCTGAGATTCTGCCCCACAGCTCTGCTGAGATCCACTCTTTTTCCCTATTAGCTAAAGGATCAGGCTTGATTGTTGTCTGGTGAAGAAGAGATGGTATTGACATTTTCCATTACTTTTATAATAGGAAACCATAGATACCAGGAGAGATACTAGCTTTCAGCTTTTAGAAACAAGGATAAACCAATGATATTGTCCGGAAACATCATTTAGAAGACTAGGTTCCTCCTCCTCCTCCTCCTCCTCCCATAATCATGCTTAAATTAGTTATTTCTCATACTAGAAAAATGAAAGTCTGCAAACCAGATTTTTGAAGTGGGTGAGAAAATACTCATTGTTTTCTCCCTCTTTTCAGCAAGTTTGTTAAGAAACAGTTGGAGACACAAAGATCGGAAAACATGCATGTCCTAAAGGGACATGCTGATGCCAAGGAAAACTTAAGAAAGATATTGCATCGTCTTGTGCAAAAAAAAAAAAAAAAAAAATCAACTTTGCATATATTTTTATTGTTTTATCCAGTGAAGGGGCAAATTGCTTCTCATTTGCTCCCCACCTTTCAAATATCTAAAGACAGAAACTGGGAAGTAGCTCTGAGCTGAAAGAAAATGGCTTTAATTAAACTAAAGGCAACCCTCCCCCCCAAAAAAACTGTAAAAAGCAATTGTCTATAGTGCATGGAAGTGAAAAGATTTTTATCTTCTGATATGGTGAGCAAGTGATTTATAAGAAAAATAAGGATGAAGCCTGTTAATTTTTGCTAAGCTAAGGCAAAGGACATTTTTTTCGTCCAAATTTGGATATAATTTTTTTTTTTTTTTTTTACCCACCAGCATTAACATAGGTTCAAATGCTTTATAATAGGGTAAAATTTTGCTAATTAAAATTGTGACATTTAAACAGTGTCAAGTCCTTCCATAGTGAGCTAAGTCTATCATTAAACTCTCTTTGTGTGTGTATGAGAGAGGGAGGGGGAATATATACTATACCCAGGGCTTTTTTTGTCATATAACGCCCAGAACGGAGTTACGGCACCTTTTTTGGGTGGAACCTTGTAGGGTAGGCAAGGCAGGTTGTATGACATGTGTGAGTTCTGGCACCTTTTTTTTTTTTTTTACAAAAAAAGCACTGACTATACCTGCAGATGGAAGAAACTTGCTGTTTTGATTGATGTGTCAAATTTGACCCAGTCAAGGAGTCCAACTAGATTAGATGCATGCTTTGGGTTTACAGTTCTATATTTAGTCACCTATGTTCATTAACCCTAATTCAGGATTTACTTAGCATTATAATGATAATGGTTAGTCAATTTTCCACCATGAATAACTTCACATGCAAATTCTTTAATTTGTTTTGTAGACTTTCAAATAAAAATCCAACCAACTAGATCACTCTTTGTGTGTTCTCTAACAACATTTCACAAAAGTTTTAAATAAACCTTTTTTGAAGGAACCAAGGAAGTTATGCAATATTCACATTCAGACATACAGTAAATGCATACATTCAAACAGTTAATCCTGATCATATGCACTAACAAGGCAATTCATAGATCTCAGTCCAGCACAATACCATACTGATTTTCATATTTCTAAAGGCAACTCAAAAAGCTCATGTTAAATCCTGAATGTCTGTCCAGTTTTCCCCAAATGAAATGTATCTAGCGGAGGCACTCTAGTTTGCAAGTAGCTCAGGCTGAATTTACCAAAGTACTTTGTTGGATTAAATTATTACATTTTCATACTTGGCTCAGTTAATTAGCAAAGTGTACATTCTGTCCCTTCAATGAGAAAGACCTTTATTCCTATGACATGAACAAAGAATATTCTATGAAGCTATGAAGTAGAGACCTATTTCCTTTTCCGGGTGATGTATAATTTAGGACATCATGCAGCATTCAAGAAGCTGATTCTATGAAACTGGAACTCAGTGGCTGCTACAAAGAACTTGCACAACACAGGCAAAAATTAAACATTTTCATGATCACAAATGGAAGCCATGCAACAATTGAACAACACTGAGAATCAGTAATGAAAGAAGCCTTCCTGTAGCCTTTATATCAAAACATCCAGAGTGTATACAGTACTACTTATACCATAGCCAGAGGTCCCCAACCTTTTGAGCACCAGAGACCGGTTCCATGGAGAGAGGTTTTTCTGTGGACAGGAGGGGGCGGGGTTTCATGTACTGCCTGTATCCCACAGATGGGGCTTTGCTTGTTTGCATGGACCAATTTCTGGCATGCTGCGGCCAGTGCCAATCCGCAGACCAGGAGTTGGGGACCCCTGCCATAGCCCATCTGCCTGCACTTTCCTTTAGGCAAATGCAATCCAGCATTCTGTTTTATCCATTAGAGATCATCAGATGTTATATTATTATTTTGGTTGTTGCACAATCAGTCAGATGTTTAGACTGGTTTGGTGTTTTTATCTACCCATTGACTCCTTCCCAAGGACCTAGGATAGACAGATGTTGTTGTTTGATGGTGTTACAGGTATTGTCATGGGATGTAAGCTGTTTCAAGTAAAGCAGCCTTTGGCAATTGACTGATAGTGATTTTTTTCAATCCTGATGGTGTTCAAGTGGTGCTCTAGATATTTTGGGATTATACTCATGGTGCCTATTGCTATTAGTACTGTCTTTACTACAGTCATTCTGTTCTATTTGCAGGTCTTTTTATTTTGTGATTTTCTCAAGTTCTTTCACTTCTATTCTGTTATCTCCAGGTAGTGACACATCCTGTATCCAGATTTTTGTTGTTGTTCTTACCAACTATTGTTAAATCTCAGATGTTATGTGGCTGGTGTCTGTCTGCTTGAATTCTAAACATCCCAGAGCACTTTAGCTTCTTCATTTTTTATTACTTTGTCTGTTTTGTGGACCTAGCAGTTCTTGCTTGCAGACAAATGGCATTTCTTGCAGATCTTCCAATGCACCATTGTTGCTACTTTGTCCTGCCATTTTTTGTAGTCAATGTGATCTTCTTGCAGCAGCTAGTTAAGTTGTCTGTTACTCTGTGGAACTGGTGTGCCTATTGCTTTCTTCTCAATTCTGATTTTATATGCATTGATTCGTATGACTTGGTCTTATGCAGCCAGAATATGTGGTCTCTTTCTTCAACTCTCCTGCTCTTAGCTATTGCCAGGACTTGTTGCTATCTGCTTTGCTTGCTAGTTTTTTTGTTTTTTTTTTGGGGGGGGTTGTGTGTGTGTATGTGTGATTGTGTACTCGTCATGAAATAATTTGCCTTTCCATATCTCTTATATTTTCTTCATTTGTCTTTCTTGTAGACCAATATGATCTCTTCAATATTCAGTAAGTCTTCATAGTGTACTAACTTCACTGCATCTTCCTCTCTGTCCTTCAGATAATCTTCCAATAACTTTTTATTTTTCTTCCACCACCTGGTGTACTTGCAACATTCCATAACCTGTGTTTTTTGGTAAGGAGAGTCTGCCAACACTGCTGCATGCATGAAGGGTATGATAGATTGACATTATTTTTGTGATTTTCCTATCCAGAGCTCTAAGTTCAGCTTGAGTACAGTCCACTATTCCAGCTATGTAACTAATACTGGAATTGTCCAGCTGTTAATTGTTTTGATGGTAATTCCTCCACTGAGTTTGGACTTATAAGATCTTCACTTACTTCAATGGTAGATTGATCATCTTCAAAGTAGCAGAGATAGTATCTCAGCTCTTTTAACACCTTGCTTCTATTGCAGAATTATTTATTTTCTCCAGATTAAGAAAGAAGCTGTAATTTATTTGATCTCCAGACAGCTGCTCTCTATGACTAAATCTGACACTTTGCAAGTAGATTGTGAGTGTTGTTATTGTGGAATGAGGATTACAACACTGAGGCTGAAGTACAGCCTGTTTATGGACATCAGAGCCTGCCATCTCCCATTTCTATTGCACTTTTGAATCTTTAACTTTTTTTAGTTTAAGAGAGGCATTTTTGTATAGTAGATAAGTATTTCTCTTAATATGTTCTATTTTTTCAGGGCAATTATAAACTATGGGGAGATTTGGAGACTTAAAGAAATTAAGCTACTTTGAAAAGTTTGCAAAAAGTGGGATAATTAAAGTGCTATAAGAAAGCTAACAATGGAGAAAGGTGAAGACTTCTCTTTAAATCTAAAAGAAAAGCTTAAATTTAACTCTTGTAATGTGTTCGCTTCTAACCTCCTTCCTTACTTCAGTGCACTTGTGATGTTGTCAGCCTGAAAGATGCTCAGGCATTTGTAGTGATCTTCATCCAAACTCATGAGGTTCTTTCTATAGTTATTTTGATTCTTTCAGTTTTCATTATTTTCACATGTTGGCTGAGAAATTGCCAAATGATGATCATGCATATGACTCATATGATTCAGATTATAGAAAAATCTCCCACATATTCCTACCAATCTTAAAAATATTCTGCAGAGTTTTACCAAATGAGGTGTATTAAAGAGAAGATTCTCTCTGCCGAGTCACTCCAAGCATGGAATAATCAACCATAGAGGTTTAATTTATTTATGGGCTTTTTGATGCTGCTAAGTGTTGTTCCCCCTTTTTGGTCAAACACACACACACACACACACACACACATATTTCTAAAATTTGGATTGCTAGCAAAGAATTAAGGGAGAACTGGAATAGCTATTTCAAACTCTTTAGCTCTTTTCAACCAGACCATACCCTTCTGAGATTCGAACCTGGGCTGTCTGCATGTTAGGCAGCTGTAATAACCTCTAAGCCACAGGCTCTGTCTCACTTTTGCCAGCTGTGTTAGGGAAGAAAGAAACAGGGGAGGAGTTATCTAGAATACTGTATGTTACACCCTGTTGCCCAAATATGGGAGAAAGAAATCTTTTGCCTTGTATCAGCTCAAACTAGAGCCATCCACAGGCAGCAGTCACAACTGTGACATCATATACATTTCTAAAATTTGGATTGCTAGCAAAGAATTAAGGGAGAACACGCTAAAAATGCGAATCCTGGGTACATTCATATTTAAAAGAGACAATCGAACACCAGGATAAAATACAAACAAAACTGTTTAATACACTTAGCTTTTGTCGGCTAACTGCCGACATCATCAGAAAAAAATGCCGGTGTTTTGGGAGCTTGCTTATAAGGCTGGCCATTTTTGCTCTTTGCTCATGGAGCAAGTTACCAGTCTACCCACCCCAATTGGCCATATTGTTTCTAGCTGTCCTGCATCAGTCTGTGTGTTCTTAGACTCGGGAACCATTTCCTCCTTCATGGTTGCTCTCCTTTTCTGCCTGGTTCGTGTCCGAGTGCCTGTTGCTGTAGATTGGTTCCCTTATGCCTCTTGTCCTATGGCACCCCTTCTTTTTGCTGTGTCCTGGCCCCCCTCCTTAGTTCTTGCACAGGATGCACTGGGGAGTCCTCCCTTTCGGCAGTTGTAGTTCTTAGTTGCATGGGTCAACTGTTCTGATCCTGCCTGGTCGGCAGTCATTGCACTCATTGCAAGTTGTTACATTGTTCTTCCCACTCCCTTAGTGCCTGATAGGCAGGCAATAAGTCTATGTGGTGATTAATCAAGTGTCCATCGGATAACCAAGCCTCCTTGAGTAGTCAGCCGCCCTTGGTGGTATCCTGGGCAATGGTCTCTGCCCCTGCAAGGTTGATTGTATGATTGCAGCTGGCCATATGTGCCCATACTTGTGAATGTTGTTCCTGCCATCTAATGGCCAGCCTCTTGGCATCCTCCACGCGACTACCAGTAATTATTATTTTAACTTTAACTGATGACGTCCATAAAGAAGGAATTTGAAAATTGACTTGGTACCCTATAGATAGCCAATGTTCTTAAATTATCTTACATTGTAACAGAAGGATTAGGTACAAAAAGAGCTCTGTTTAAGGAAAGAAGTAAAGTGATCTATCATGGATTTCAGTAGAAGATTGGTGAAATCTGCCAAAATGGACTTTGCTACAGCATAGACAGCAAGGATCATTAAACAAAATTTGACAATTTTTTATTAAAAATCTGAACAGTTGTGAGATATGCATATGAAAATAGAAGGAATATTTCTAAAATTTCTGTACAATGCAGTTTTTTTTTAAAAAAAGAAATGTTTACATTAAAGACATTCATTTTTTAAAAAGTTTACATCAGGAAAGAATGTATAACAATTTCTTTTGTAATATAATTTGTATTAATTTTTTAAAGTGCAATAATAAGAACTAATACAAACTAAATTAGAACAAAGAAAACAAAAGAGACAAGTAACAGAAAAAGCTAAAAGAGCAATAAAAATAGAAAAAAGAAATATAAAGATATAAAGAATCTTCACAGCAGTTACAAATATGATTATATTTTAACCTTATTCTTGAAAGTTACATTATGATTCTTTTCTTTTTATAGTCTCTCATGTCAAATCATCAAAACTATAAATCAACATTTTTTTAAAATTACGTTTATGCAAATAGTCCCTATGGAAACAAAGACAATTTCAAGAATATTTGAAATTTAATGTAAGGTTCTTGAAAAGTTAATTAAGTGAGGGGAAGTTGTGTACAAAAGCTACCAGCATTCAAAGAATGTTCCAAAGAAACATTTTTTTTTTATGATTTGCAATATTGCCCAAATAATTCAAAGAGTAAAACTAGTGTATTTTTTGCCAATATGCATGTGTCTAGTTTAGAGTATTAGACTTGTTGAAATCTCTGGGGTTTAATTTAGTTATGACTAAAATTTAGAGATAATGCTTGTATTCATGGGCTAACAAATGAAGACTTTTGAAAGAATTGGCCATTTTTACAATAAACCTTGAAGCAAGACATGCCAATTGAAAACATTTTTTTCAATAATGGTCATTTTTTGTACCTTTCACAGTGTTTATTTCATCTTGATTCTATATCAGTCAATATTTTTTTTCATAGGCAAGTAGAAATTTAAGGAAAAACTGGATGGGGATTGTGGCCCTCCAAATATTGCTGAACTATAATTCCCAGCATCCCTCAGCACTGGTATTGCCAAGATAGGTTTTGGAACAAATAGTTCTATACCACTTCATATAACAAACACATTTATAATAATACATATCAAGTAATACATTACGGACCAGTATGGATTGAAAAAAGGAATCCTGTTCAGAAGAGCCTACAGTTTTCTCTGATTTCTAATTTGCCCTGAAGCGTAGGGTTTTTTAGAAGTATATTCCAGAGGATTGTAGAATATCTGAAGCAGAACTGAAACTTAGAATTCACATCTGTATTATGTGCTTATTTTAATCTTCCAGTGGGGAAACTCCTCCTTCTCCTTTTCCTTCCCCTTCCTCAAGCAGTATAAAAATCCAACACAGCAAGATATATACTAAGGTTTCCTGTGTCTAAGAACATTTGGCCTTAGCTCATATGTAATTCCTCACCCCTATCAGAGGTCTGCTGTCATTGCAGATTTATAATTAATTTGATGTTACTTTCCCTGAGCCTTTAGAAAGAAGGTAGCTTGGCTATAAATCAATACAAGTCTACAGTAAATAAATCCAGTTCCCTACCATGGTGATTTGTCAGTATATCAATATAAGACAAACACTGATTCTTACACACAGTGCTTTAGTTAGGAAACTGCATTCCCATACATATATCAGTCTATAAAATGGCCAGCGTTCCACCAATGAAATTTTATATGGCTATAAATTTCTCTTTCCAGGCACGTGAGCCTCAAACTAAGATAAGAGAACAGTTGTGGGGTGTGATGGGGTAAAGTCATAAACAGTTGCAATGATTTTCTGGTTGCGAAAATAAAGTATCTTTTGATCTGATAAAAGACACTGTGTATCTACCATGGACAGTGACTTGATCTCCTGCCATTCCTAAATCTACATTTCTAAAAAAAATTACAAAGAGGCTTTCATTTTCACTGGCTAATAAGCATTATTTTCCATGGGGAAATCTTGCATTCTGAAGCATGGCTGTGTTCTTTGGTATGTGTGTGTGTGTGTGTGTGTGTGTGATAGAAAAAAAAAACACTAAATGTGAAGCATCTCTTGCTTATAGTACAACATCGCTTCAGCAAACTGATCTATATCTGGGCCTGCAAAGGTAAGGATACTTTATATGGGCCACAAAACTATAAATAGCCATTACATGGTAGCAGAGGCTCAGAGTTTTCTTTCTTTGCTGCCATGTAATGGTCACCAGACTCAGAAATGGAAACCCCAGGGAATGTGTTTTTTTTTTTTTTTTGCCATACCAACATTATGGAAGTGGAATGAAGCCTTTTGCTGCCTTCTGAATCCCCTTAGACCAAGGTGATCTGTCTTTGATTGAAACCACCAGCTGCTATATTAAATGTGTGCACGCACATAAACAAACCTACACAGCTTTCATTAATATCAAATTGGGAAGTGGGAGCAAAATTCCTGTCTGAAATAAATATAACTTCCTACTTTTGAAGGAAGAACTTCTTCTCTTTTGCAAGGAACATAAATGTGGGGGGGTAAACAGAGAACTGATGATTAGTATTCTTAGATCAATGTTACTGTATCTGTTAGATATCATGAAGTCCAAGCATCTTGACAGTTGTGAAAAAACTTTTCAATGTTCCTCCATGTGTGCATTGAGGAGAAATAACACATCCTTGGTAGGGAGAGGGAGAAGAAAATGAGTATAAATATGCATGTATTCCTAAATAGCTTTAAAGGACCTGAGAAGGGGAGGAGAGTAACACAAACATTATATACTGAATTCTTTGTTGTTGTTGTGTAGCAGAATGAAAAGAAAAGCATGTCAAAGAAAATCTACAGGACATTATAGAATGCTTTATTTTGCCAGTCATAAGTAGCAGACTGCCATGGCAATTGTGCATAATGTGATAATCATTCCTAAACTCCGGTGTCATTTTAGAGTAGGTGGAAGAAAAGCAAAAAGCTAAGAGATTGAGAGAAAATAAGAGAGAGAAAAAATGTGACTGAACTAATAGAGAACTCTCCAAAATAACATAAAAGAAAAACCCTGTGATATCACTCCAGTGTGGCAATTACAGGAGAAGCACTGACTTCTTCATCAGCAGTAAAAAGTTGTGACTTTTTTTTTTACTTTTATTACCTGGAAGGTGGATAAGGAGACAGCTATAAAGTTACCTGTAAAATTATAACTGGAATATTTCTCTCTGCTCTTTTTTTCCCCCCTGCAATGCTTTCTCTTTCCCCTGAAATGGAAATGAAAACATCACCTCAGGCTGTCTCATCGTGCTGGACCTTTTTTGTTAAAGGTAATCTGCAGTTACTAAAAAGACCTCATGCAGAACCTTCTGTAGCTATATTACTTCAAACTGGAATAGGGGATTCACGTGACTTTAAAAAAAAAAAAAAACTTTTCCATTTTCTTGAAGTTACTTTCAAAGTGAGCTTAACTTCTGCTGACCTCATTGGACACATGAGGAAATGATCTGCTATTCCCACCTTCTTTTTTTTCCCAGCTTCTCTAGGCCTTAGAATAGGGGTCTTCAAACTTGGCTGCTTTAAGACTTGTGGTTCCAAGAATTCTTCAGCCACCCTTGATGGCTGAGGAATTCTGGGAGTTGAGAATTACAAAGAGGCTTTTAAGTCCACAAGTCTTAAAGCTGCCAAGTTTGAAGACCTCTGCCTTAGAATAAGGCTGATACTTCCCACAGGTCTCCCATCAAGTATTAACCAGGTCCAAGGCTACTTAGTTTCTGATCCTAGCCAGGTTCAGAACCTATCTAACCTTTCTTGATTTAGAAATGTAAGAAGAATCAGGATTGGTTACCACTTGGGTGAGAAACCACCAGGTATAAGTTAGAATTATCATTTTAAAACACCCTGGAAGACAGAACTGGCAAACCACTTGTTGAATGCACTAACACCATCACTTGCTGTGGTTTTGTCACTGTAAACAATAAGAGTCAAATGCAAACTTGTGATTGGCTTAACCATATTTTCATGTCCTCTCAAATTATTCATGTGGAAAAGGGATAGCACACTATCCAGTTGTGGCTCCTTTATGGCTCAACACACAATCAGCCAGGTGTTTAGACTGGATTTGGTATTTTTATCCACCTATCAAGTCCTTCCCAAGGACCTGGGGTAGGCAGATGTTCTTGTTTGGTGTTATTGTCACAGGATGTTGTTGTTGTTGTTGTTGTTGTTGTTATTAGTCATCCCTTTGTCTAGTATTCATGTATATACTAATGGTTACCGAAAATTATTTTTGTTGCATAGGAAAATAAGTTGGGTGAAGGTGGCCTTCCCAATAGGCTAGGGATCATTTGAGAATGACACCATTTCTTCCTTGCCCTCCTGAAATATTTGGTGATCCATCCTCACACTGGTGTAAGCAAGGGATAAAGATTAGTCCATGGCTCCCTGGCCTGTTTCTGATCAGTAAAAGTCTTTTGGGTGGAGGTTATAAACAAGTTTGCAGACCATTGGAGGACTAGTACTGAGGATGCTACCTAGTTCGGGCAATGAAATATATGCAAAAAAAAAAAAAAAAAAAAAAAACAACCAAGTTCAGAGAGCACCAAGGATCCCTCATTGGAGAGATAGTTGCACCATGACAGTGTCAGGATTCTCTCAGGCCTAAGTCTTAAATAAGTAAAGGAAACAAAATTCCAGCAATGAAACTTTTGTCGTCCTCCCTCACCATTGCACACAATTTTTGAAAAACAAATTCCCCTCAAGTGGTTCAAAAAAGAAAATACTTTTTTATATAACATTTCATTTAACCCATGGTCCCAGAAAGAAGACTGAAAAAATATCTACAGACCCCCTCACATCCTGAGACAAACTGTTTCAACTCTTTCCCTCAGGACGCTGCTATAGAGCATTGCATGCCGAAACAATTAGACACAGAGACAGTTTTTTCCCTCATTCCATACTTTGCTGAACACCTAATTCCCACAGTACTGTCTTATGTCTAAGGCTATTTACCCATATAGCAGGTCTGTATTACTATTATCCTTCTCATCTTTCCTATTACCTTCTGCTCTTGGTATCTTATGATTATATTACTTTGTTGTTTGTTTGTATGTACACTGAGAGCTTATACACCGGAGACAATTCCTTGTGTATCCAATCACACTTGGCCAATAAAGAACATTGTATTGTATATTGTATTCATTACGTGATCTATGGTACTAGAAAGGTGAAGTATTTTATGTTAAGCTCTTTGTTAAAAAAAAAAATAGAATCTAAGCCTGAACTGCTTTTCTTTCTTTTTTTAAAATCCAAACCGCGGAAAGAAAGCTTTTTATGACTTTTATTTCTCTCTCTCCCTCTTATTGAATATATGTGCATGGACTAAACCTTGAGGGAGATCGCAGTAGAGTAGAAGGCACAAGTAATGACAGTAATTTTGGGAATGGATATGGAAGGAAGCAACAGCAGCAGCCCACGCTAATTGCTGTTTGCCCTCTAAAGCAAGTGGATACACTGTAAACAAAGAGCTTCAGTTACCTAATTAGCAAGCAACAAATGCATGTAATAAAATCTTAATTAGTAAGTGTGTGAGAATTTACTTTTGATGAATAATCCAACAACTTAATAAGCTTCTGTATGTCATTTTAGCCTCCCTCAGTCCTCTTTCACAGCCTTATATTACCCTTTGGGGAAGAGGGTGCTGAGAGACTCTCTTCTATGTCCTTCTCATAAGGCTGGCTCCTTGGATAGTGTTCTTGCTGAGAGCTTCTTGGCTGGGAAATCAGTTGTCACCTTTTAAAAACAAACAAACAGTTACCAGGTTTTTTTTAGATTGACCCAGACTTAAAAGAGTCAGCAGAGGACTGGGTCTTGAACAGGTAGTGTTGTGTTTTCGGCTAGTTGGCAATTGACAAAGACACATGGTGAAAACAACAAGCTCTTTATTTCTCTCTCCTATAACCAAGCAAACAGAAAAAGGCATGCAGGCCTTTTATAATGCCTGAAACCCGGACAGTGTGAACCAATAGGAATTGACCATTTTCGCGCCTTGCGCATGCCCACAAGGCTGGTGCCACTCTGTCTGGTCCCAGGCAGCTTTTGGAATGCCCGGGGCCATTTGCAACAATTCTGAGCCTGCTTTCAGCTCTTGCAGGCTCAGGACACAACAGGTAGGTTTTCAAAAATTTCCTTAGAAGAGTCAGAAAGTCTTAATTTAGAAAAAAAGGAGATAAAGTGAAATGTGAAATTCAGAGATCTATATGTGAGTGGGATCTATTGCCCCATCCTATATTCTATTACTATTATTTCTATATTTCTAGATTAATTATTACTATAAAAATTACAGCATTTGAGTACTATTCAATACATAGTATTTTCTCCATACTGTACTCTTATTATTACAACATTTCTTCTCTACTATTGTTATAGTATACTCTATAGCTTTACTGTTATATATCAATGCTTTGTTCTTACAGATACCGTTTTGTCTTAATTCTTCTCTTTCGGACTACTTCTGCTGCTTTTTCTTCAGTTAAGGGCCAGCATGTACAAGTACTTGCAACTCTGCACTTTGTACTTTTTTTACTTGCATTTTTTTTTCCTTACTGTGCCTCTCTATTTCTTTTCCTCTGGCCCACTGACTCCCTTTGAAGAAGCAAAGCCCCTTCTTTTGTTTGGTTGTTTTCCTCCATGTGCTTGTGGCTACAGAACTTCCAAAACACATGCCTCCTACTATACCTGTTTCAAGGTTACAGCAAACAACTCTGCCGAGTTCCTTTGAGCTGTTATGTGGAATGGGAGCTTCCAGATGCTACCACCTGTCTGAACTGAATTGTTTGTATTTATTAAGAAACAAGTTATTTTTGATAATACTCAGGGCGGTGTTTGGAACAGCTCCAGTGAAATGGGGTTGATGGGAAAGTTGCTGTAAGAGTTGTAGCCTAAATCCTAATGGACTTCATTAGGTTTCTGACCTACCTGTTCCTACCTTGAGCAGTATGTGGAACTGAGGAAGAAAGAAAGAGTATGGGAGAGATCCTATGCTGTATCTATCCTTTCTGTACTGCAAAAATGTGACATAGATAACCTGAAGAAATGAAAAAAAAATGCTTTTTTTAACTAGCAGTTGGCCTTTTCATACTGAAAGTCATAAATATATTTGCAGGTAGGGATGTTCAAGGTGTGTTTCAGGGGATTATTTAGTTTCCAAGGTTCCTGTAAATCTTTGTTACTTTCCATCTGTGGGGCTAGGCCTCTTACAGATCAGGCCCTGAACTGCACCAGCTTAGACTGATATTTTTTTGTATATCAGGTCCATCATGGTTAATGGTTAAAAAGAAGAAGAAGAAGATAAATGGAAGGGAAAAGAAAATAATTCATGAGGTTTCTGACCTATCTGAAAGCAATGTTTTGCTTTCTGAAAAGAAGTATGTCCCCAGGTTTGTATGTTAAGAGTGTTCCTACTTGCCAAGTACATGCTTAAAAATGAACTAAGAAACAAAATTTGCATTTTTAAATAAATATGAAAATAGAAAGTATTTTATTTTATTTTTATAACAGTCTTAAAAAAGAAAATAAAAATATTAAAAGTACAAATTAACACACACACACACACACACACACACACACAATGCTTATTAATAGTAAATAGTTTACCAATGAATTCACTACTGTATGAACAGTGCAAAATATTACTGTAAGATATCCAAGAAACTCTGCCATATTGTCACATTCTTTGATTATAGACAATGTTGTTTTTCTAAAGCTGTGGTGGTGCAATGGTTAGAATGTAGTATTGCAAGCTAATTCTGCCCACAGCCTGGAGTGTGATCCTGGCCAGCTCAAGGTTGACTGAGCCTTCCATCTTTTTCAGGTTGGTATAATGAGGACCCAGATTGTTGGGACAATATGCTCATGTTGTAAACTGCTCAGAGAGTGCTGTAAAGCACTATAGGCTGGTATATAAGTCTAAGTGCAATTACTATTGCTATATAGATCGCACATTTCTGGCAATTATTCCTTGAAATCTGGAATAATATCACTTTTCCAATTTCTTTTGCTAGCTCTTTTGCTTGATACAACCATAATTCCTGATAAAAGACACCTTCCATAGCTTTGGCATATAATTAAACATTGAATTAACTTCTTTAACATTTGAAGATATTTTTCCATATATCCAGGGCTTTTTTTGTCATAGAATGCCCAGAACAGAGTTCTGGCACCTTTTTTGAATGGAACCTCGTAGGGTAGGCAAGGCGGGTTGTATGATGTGTGTGAATTCTGGCACCTTTTTTTTTTTTTACAAAAAAAGCACTGCATATATCTATTAATATAGATTTAATACACTATTATACACTAAGCCAAAATGGATGATTTCCAGGGAAATAAACTGCAGATTGAAGACACCTCTGTGAAAAGTGTAACTGGTGACTGCAGCAAAGAGGGAAGAATCAATAGATCATTTTTTTCAGAAACTCTCTGGACAAAGAGGGGATGGGAAATCACCCCTATGTACTCTGAATAGTTGTTCCTCATGAGGAAACTGCAAGACAGTGGTCACCGACAAGTTTTGAGCACTGGAAGATTATTGGAATAGCAAGCTTGCTTGCAACCACAGCTAATGCCTTTTAAAGTGACACTAAGTTCACTAACTTCTCTTTCTAATCACATTCAGTAATTTATTAATTAAATTTATGTAACCCATCTCACCAAAAGTGATTACTTTAAAGCTTTTAGAAATCTTTGGATTGACAAGTTTGACTATTCCAGATGAGGTTTTCTTCAATCTATAATGAAATAAAATGCTAATTATAAGTTTAAGAATTTTTTAAAAAATGGAATAAATAGCAAAAAGCTAAATAAGACATTGATAATAGAAAGTAATAAACAGATTAAGAGCTCTTATTTGGAATAAGATTTTGGAATTATTTTTAAAGATTCCTTCCTGTATGAAATAATTTGTGTAGACTTTTGCACAATGGAATAAAGCAATTTTAAAAAATGGACACTAGAGGAAACTAACAATTTTAGTTAAAGGATAAAAATCCATAAACCAGAATAAAAGCCAATTAACTGGGATGTATAAAAAGATACAAAACTTTGTAACACTGAAAATACTGAAGGGCACTTTTAAAAAATGTAATCAGATGTATCAACAGTGTCAATATCAATGTTTGCTTCTATGAATAAAAGATTTTCAAAAAAAAAGATGTTATGGAAGAAGTGGCAGATGATAATAATAATAATAGTAAAGTTGGAAGGGACCTTGGAGGTCATCTAGTCCAACCCCCTGCTCGGGCAGGAAACCCTACACCATTTCGGACAAATGGCTGTCCAGTCTCTTCTTAAAAACTTCCAGTGTTGGAGCATTTACTGCTTCTGGAGGCAAGCTGTTCCACTGATTAATTGTTCTCACTGTCAGGAAGTTTCTCCTTAGTTCTAGGTTGCTTCTCTCCTTGATTAGTTTCCACCCGTTGCTTCTTGTCCTGCCTTCAGGTGCTTTGGAAAATAGCTTAATTCCCTCTTCTTTATGGCAGCCCCTGAGATATTGGAATACTGCTATCATGTCCCCCCTTGTCCTTCTCTTCGTTAAACTAGACATACCCAATTCTCGCAACCGTTCCTTATATGTTTTAGCCTCCAGTCCCCTAATCATCTTTGTTGCTCTTCTCTGTACTCTTTCTAGAGTCTCAACATCTTTTTTACATCGTGGTGACCAAAACTGGATGCAGTATTCCAAGTGTGGCCTTACCAAGGCATTGAAGAGTGGTATTAATACTTCGCGTGATCTTGATTCTATCCCTCTGTTAATGCAGCCTAGTACTGTGTTGGCCTTTTTGGCAGCTGCCGCACACTGCTGGCTCATATTTAACTGATTGTCTACTAGGACTCCGAGGTCCCTCTCACAGTTACTACTATTGAGCAAAACAAAGATGGGATAAAATAGATTTATGAATGGCAGATAATAAGAATGATATGGAAAAGGATGTCTCACTGGACATGGAAAAGAAACCAGCTGATGTTTTAAAAACAAAATTGAAAATAAAATAATACACCAAGAGTATTTACTATTAATTAGATGATTGTTTTATATAGGATGTAGAAAAGAGGCTTGTTAAAGCTTTGAAGAATCTTATGAAAAGGAACAAAGAAAAAAAAATCTACATTATTTGAATGGGCTGAAGATTAAGACTGATAGAAGTAAAAGGAATGTAAAGTTGATTTATTTGATCAAGATTAAAAAAGGTGTCATTTCTGCTAAACTTTAATGGATTTTCTGCTGATACTAGGACTGAAACTATGATGCTTTATGGATTTGGTCTATTGATAAGTAATGGGATATAGGACGAAGAGATCATTGTTTATAAACTAAGAGAGGGTGAAGAGTTACAAAAATTGTTTACACTTCTAAAATAAAAGTTGTAAGTCACTTCTTCAGAAATTTATTATTTTATTGTAATTAAAGTCTCTAATAAAAGGTATGTACATTAAATCATGGTCCCAAAAGTATTAAATGATCACATGTCCCTTACATCAGTCAGCGAGCTCTCAAATTTTATTCCTCTTCAGCATAAAAAAAATCTGAGGTTCATCTTTTCAAATGGATTATTTGGAGAGTCCATTGCACCTTAAATACATTTTTTAATGAATCAATTTAACTCTCAAGTTTCTAGATAACATTTTTAAGAACCTGAAATCTTTCTATGGCTTTACTGAAAATTCCATTTCATGTTTTAAATGGAATTACAGAAATGACCACATTAAAAATGTTTGCCATTAATTCTTTAACGAACTAATATTAATTTTAAATACTTTATTCTTTGATAGAGCTATGTC
Source organism: Crotalus tigris (assembly GCF_016545835.1). Taxonomy (NCBI): domain Eukaryota; kingdom Metazoa; phylum Chordata; class Lepidosauria; order Squamata; family Viperidae; genus Crotalus; species Crotalus tigris. The sequence goes on from NW_024097274.1 coordinate 439,377, forward strand.
TGATTCATTTCTGCAATAAATTCCATCATGTATAAAAACAATTCAAGTGCCTTTGACATAGCCAAAAATTTGGTTCACATTGATCCATTTGAACATGCTAGAGCTGAAGATATCTCCAATGTTGTGAATTGGGAAGCCCAGGTTCAATTTGAAGTCAAGAAAAATCCTTAAAATTCTCATTACAAAGTAGTTTATTTAAATAATCCCAGCTTTGATGTAAGCTTTCTAATAAAAAGATTTACCACCAATTTTCCAAGTACGTTTTTCCCGAATTGTTAGATATTCATGAGTCTCATCAAAACTCAATTTACATCCTAATACAGCCCATGATTATAAAGGAAATAAATAGTAATTTTCCAATTTGTTCATAAGGGATTATATTCCATTATATTGTCATTCTCCCAAGAGACAGCTGGTAAAATATTGGCTCAGTGGTATTTTTGCAATCAGATAAATTAAAATCTCCTGTCCTGCTTTAGGTTTCAGCCACATATACTCATCATAGTTACTTATGAAAATAGCAATTTTATTTCAAGGCTGAAAAAAATAACTAGAAACAAAGGAATGTAAACAAAACAGCAGTTTATCTGAAGAGTCTGTTTTGAAATAGAAATGCATAGAAGAATGGACCAAATCCAATCCAGGTTTCTCAGAATCGGGTCAAGATTATTAGTCAGTCCTGAGGTCAGAGGTTCAAGGCTTCTTTCATGAATAGGATTTACAGGAAAATCATACATTTCCAGTAAAAAGAATAGGAGTTTAGAGCTGCTTTTACATCAAGCTGCAGCTTTCACTATTAAGAGACTCATTTCTTCGCTTAGCAAGTAACTTCATGGAATGTATCTGTTCTGTTGCTCACTTGGTGCATAAGCTGGGAAGCAGTGGTGTGATTTAGCCAGTTCGCACCACTTTGACAGAACTGGTAGCCAGGCCCAGAATGGACTTCCGGAAACAGCATCCACGCAGAAAACAGGTTGTTCACATATTTGAATCCCACAGCTGCTGGGAAGCCTTATGTCAGCTGCATTTGACTGATCCACATGTGCAGGTTGTGCTTGTGTTTGATCAGTCTCATGTGATTTTAGCCTCAGTGCTTCCTGAGGCTAACATTCCACAGGTTCAGCTGGAATAGCTTCTTGAGATTCAAAATCTGTGTCCTGTGCCTGAGTCATGACACTACTTTCCTCAAATTGTAATCTCAATTTAGGTAAGGAACGCTTCTATGGCCCACTATTCCAAATACATTCATATAACATATGAATCCAAAAGCAATATTTATTTAATATTAACATAGGGATACGTCTAAGAACATAAATGAGACAAGGGATAATATTATTTGTAATAACATTAAGATTGTTCCACAGGCTTAAAAGGATTCAAGCCACCCATTAACATCCAATTCAAATATTTATAAAAGTTTCAACCTATTTAAGATATGGTGGAATATTCAAAGAATTTTTAGAAGGAGGGTAAAATTTACCCCACAATTGTTTTTGTTAGGTATCGTTACTGATTTTGATACCAAGGAGGTTATATTGATGTTAAATTTAATCACAGCTGCAAGGTTGTTAGTAGGGCAATATTGGAAGAAGGAATCTTTGCCTACCTTGCAAGAGTGGTTTTTTAAAGTTTCTTACTTGGCAGAAATGGCAAAGATTTCGGCTTTCTTAAAGGATCAATCACAAGAGAAGTTTTTTGCGGTATGGGAAAAATGGATAGATTTTATACAACATAAGTTGGATTTAAAAAATATTACTTAGTTTTTCAATAACTTATATATAAATTTTAATATTTTATAGATTGTATTTTTTTCCCTTTCTCTTCTCTTTTCTTATATTTCTTATTTTTATTTTATTTTTTTTCATATCTCTTTTCTTCTTTCTTTTTTTTAATTCCTTTTCTTTTTAAGCATTTTTCTTTTTTAATATTTATGCTTTTTTACTTATATATTAGTGTTAATCATTTTATAAGTTGTTTATCTAATGTATTTAGATTTACCTATGGTTTACTTTTTTAATTTTTTTTTAAGATTTTAAGAAATTCTAATTAAGCCTATATTCAGCTTTGGGAAGGTTGGGGGGATGGACTGGGAGGGTTGGGGTGGGTTGGGTAGGGTTGTTTTTCTTTTTTTTTCTATTTGTAAAAATTTTAAAAACTTTCAATAAAAAAAAAGTTTCAACCTATTTATTTCCAAATCATCTAGTAACATGATATATTTAATTCATGGTTTTTTGCCCTTTGTCATATAAATTTAGATATACATTTTTGCCATTTTTTCAGAGATACCACTGAAAAAATGGGTACTGTATCAGTTATCAAAATAAGTATTGACTGAAACAAAAATATAATTATTAGCTCTTGTATGCATCTTTGTTTCTAAAACAATGTGACAATTGTATAATTCAGCTAAAGGTCTTAAGGGCATTTGAGTGTAATGAAATATGAAAGAACACATGGAACAGCAAACACATTTGGCAAAGGTCTATGTCACTGGAGGAATTTGTGCCTTGACATTTAAAATATGACTTTCTCACATTCTTTTTGTACAGATGTCTATACAAAGAATAGTGCTTTCATTATCTATAAAATTGTTCACATCTGGAGTCTGGAAATAATACAGGTCCCACAGTATTAGAGTGGGAATCTATGGTACCCCAGCTAATGTCTAAGATCAATTTCCATTATATCATTCCATTCAGCATGTCTCATGCTCATGATGCTAGGAACTAAAGTTCAAAACTATTGAAGAGGGCTACTGAATCTTTATATATATAGACACACACAGAGAGATGCATATATCCAGTGTACACACACACACACACACACACACACACACACACACATTGACTTTGAAACATTAAAAATGGAACAGTTTTTGATTTGTAGTGCTATGAGTTAATTGTGTTGTACAGATGAGATAAAGTTAAGCACTTATAAAATACCAATGCCACATTTCCTTTGTGCCCCTGCCAGATACGAAAATACAATGGCCTCCTACGAACTAGACTTTATCTTTCCTTTCTTAGAAGAGATGTAACTGCAATTTTTCTATAACCAGTTAGCAATTGCATTTTGTCCAATAAAACACAATCACCCGGAGAGTTAAAGTAAAAATACTTTACTAAAAGTATATTCATACTAAAAAGTTGCCAAGCTTTCACTGGGGGAACTCCCCAGCATCGTCAGGGCTAAAAGGCCATTGCAATAAAGGTGGTTTAAGTAGGTTCAAGTAACATTTGCGCACGGCTCTTAGACCGTGTTACTGGCCCTGATTGGCCAGCTAAGAGCCAAGATGTGTCTATAACATTATGTTCTTTTCTTCGGATGCCCTTCCCTATCCCTCCACTATTGGTCTCTAGAGGCGTTAGTAACCTTACATCCCCTCCTCTTCTGATAATACCAACGTCTGCCGTGTCGGGGGGAGGACTTGATCTGATGCTTTCCTGTGTTTTACAATGGGGATAGGGCTCCACTAACTGTGGGTTAATACCCCTTCCCAATTGTGTATCTCTCTCCTTTGTCATGTTAACAGCTCCTATCTGGGTATGGTATGCCTCAACAATCAAATCTTTATTCCCCACCTCAGTCTTCCTTACATACGTTCCCTCCCATTGTTTGGCACTCAAACCACTCTCATTACTCCTCCCCTTGCAGATCGAGCAGGTTGTCATTCTATGCTTTCTCTCCCCTCTCCACATGGGACGCTCCTCTTCATTCCTATGGGCAACCGCACACTCCAAGATTTTAGCACTAAGTCTTTTAGGTGTTCCGGCTCCACTAATATCACTCCCTCCCAGGGGGGGGTGTGTGAGGCTCACATGGGATTGTTGGGCGGTGCATGGATCGTCCATATCGGGTACCCCCTCCCTTTCTTTCTCCGTGTGCGGGGAGTCCATAGCCTCTATTCCACCATCCACATGTTGGGGTGGGAGACTCTCTCGCCGCATGATCCAGGGCTGCTTACTAGCCATAGATACCATCACACCCTGTCTAGGGAAAAAACTGAGGCCCTCATACAACTTAAGAGGGATGATACCATTGTTGTACTTCCCACAGACAAAGGTAGAGTGACTGTTGTAATGGATAGGGAGCTATATACAGCTAAGGCATTAGAACTCCTGGGTGATAGATCAGCTTATAGAATAGTTGAGAAAGACCCCACGGTAACACTCAAAAATAAAATCAACAAATTGCTAGACAGCTTGAAGCATAGTAAGAAGATTGGGGATGACATCTTGAGGAGGATACGCCCTTGTGATACAACTCTCGCCCATTTTTACGGACTACCAAAAATTCACAAGGGAGGTATCCCCCTTCGTCCCATTGTATTGTTCAGGGGCACCCCCATCTCAGGACTAGCCAAATGGCTTAGTACCCGTATCAACCATCTTGTAGATGGGAGCAGCACGATGGTCAGGTCTGCGGAAGAGTTTTTAGCTAGAATCAAGACTCTTAGAGTGGAGGATGACGAGACAATGGTATCGTTCGACGTCACCTCCCTCTTCACCTCCATTCCCCAGGACTTAGCCATCTCAGTCCTGAGAGAACGGTTGACGTGCATGGGAGGAGGGCACCATCAGGACTCCCTGCAGACAGAGGACCTCATGAAACTTATAGAAATATGCCTCCAAACCCATTTTACATTTCAGGGCTCCATCTATGAACAGATCAAGGGTACTCCGATGGGCTCCCCCATCTCCAGTATTGTGGCTGAGGTGGTCCTCCAGCAACTTGACATAAGGCTATGGCTTTATACCAACCCAAGTTTTGGGTGAGGTACGTGGACGACACGTTCGCTGTTGTCAAAAGACAACATGTGGCTGCATTTATGGGAATATTGAATTCCATCTACTCTGATATAAAATTTACTGTGGAGGAGGAAAAACATAACACCCTTGCCTTCTTGGATGTATCTATCCATCGCCAATTGGATGGATCCTTACATACAAAAGTGTTCCGCAAGCCAACTCACATGGACAGGATCCTCCATTATCAGAGTAATCATCCAGTTTCCCATAAAATCAGCTGCATTAAAACGTTATTTAAGCGCGTTGACTCCCACTGCAGTACGGATGAGTATAAGAATGAGGAGAGGAGACACCTCTTTTGCATATGCCGTTATAACGGTTATCCATTAAGATTCATCAGACGGCATAGCGTAACAACCCATCTTCAGGTTAACCAACATAGAGAAGAACCTCCCTTACAGAGAACACGCATCTCCCTCCCATATATTAACAATATCTCAGAGGCCATGGCCAGACTGCTGGCCCTCCCATGGGATAGAGGTGGCTCACAAGCCAAATCAAACTCTACGGTCTAAAGTCATGCGTCCAAAGGACCCCCTACCTCCTATGGAGAAATCATCTATTGTCTATAAGATCAACTGTAAGAATTGCCAAGGCAACTATGTAGGGGAAATAGCCAAACGCCTGAAGACTCGTCTCCATGAACACCAGTTGGCTATAAAACGGGGCGAGCAGTGTTCACAACTTTGGATGCATATGGCGCAGGAGGGCCATCAATTTGACTTTGCTAACACCTGTATCGTAGCTAGTGATGCCACGAAGGGAGGCCGGCTACTGAAAGAGGCCTGGTTCTCGAATGACAGCTCAATTAATCGTTGCATTGACTTGCATCCAGCGCAACAAGCGCTGCAGAAATGGGACACAAATCATCACTCATTACATTGCAAGCAATCATACCAACACCTGCGGCGTTATGGACAGGAACCCGCATCCCCCCGCCGTCGGAAACACCTCCATATGGATGTTAATAACTATACCATCGGACTTCCGGTGGTTAAGGCGGTGGAGATGGCGGCTACTTTGTAGCTGTCCTCCTGAGATGGTGTTAGATCCGCGGAGCACAGCGTTCATCAGCTGGCCCGCGGCTCGCAATCCTCTTCCCGGGCGAAGGGAAGGGGTAGAGATCGCATGAATAGAGGTAGAACCTCTTAACCTTCCCTGGATTTTTATTTTAGGGGGGGAGAAAGAGTGCTCCCTCGGAGTTCATTGCCTTCTCCGCCTCTCAGCTGTCTTTGTTTCTTCGGAAACAAAGCGAAACGCTGCTACCATCTCCGTATTTAAAGTAACCGTGAGTAATTTTAAACCAGACAGAACTGTTTAAAGGACTTTATTTATAGTTTAGCTTTATTTTATTTTTTTTTAGTTTACTTAGTTTATTTAGTATGTGCTGATTTTTTTTTATTTTTTGAGCTTTTTTTTTTCTCGCGGGCGGAAAAGTGAGAGTGAAAGTAAAATGGCGTTTTGAAAGTTTTTCTTTTGAAAGACGGACTGGCTGAATTATTGTTTAATACTGTTTTCTTTTTTAAGTTTTTTTTTTTTATCTTCTGGGAGTTTTCTAAATTGATTCTATTTTATTCTATTTTATTTTATTTTTAATCTTTTGGATTTTTTATTTTTTACTGGTATTTTTATGAAGAAAGGAAGATAAATTAAAATGGCTTCAAAACGACAACCAGCCACTACAGCTCCTAAGGTAATCTCTTCTCCTGTTACTTCTACTGGGCAACAACAACTTAAAATAATACCCTCAGTGCAGCAACCTAAAACTACTCCACCTTCACCTCCCCCATCTGGTACATCAGCACAAGACATTAAAGAAATAATGGTAAATGCTGTGTCACAGTTTAGGGAGGAAATGAAGCAATTGTTGGAACAGAATAAATCTGAAAGTAAGGAAGAAATGAAGCAAGAGATGAAGGAACTTTTAGAACAGAATAATACTATTTTGAGGGATGATATACTTTTAGCTTTATCTGGAGTGGCCTCAGTGGTTGTGAAGCTGGACTCTAGAGTGGAGGAAATTGAAGAAACAGTAGAACTTTTGGATTATAAATTCCAAGATATGGAGAAAAAAGTGGAAGCTTCACAAGATGATATTCTTATGTTCCAGTATAGACAGATGGAATATGCTTTGAGAATAAGAGGCCTGAAAGAAGATAAAACCCAAGACTTGATGGAAATGGTGATTAATGACTTGGCTGTTATTCTGAACATAGACAAAGATGAGTTACGTGGGGAAGTGGAAAGAATTTATAGAGTTAATTCTTGGATTGCAAAACAGAAGAATCTGCCTAGAGATGTGGTGATATATTTTGCTAAGAAGTCTTTGCGAAATCAGATTCTGCAAATTTTCTATAACAAAAGATTCCAGATTGCTGCCCAAGATATTATTATATTAAAGGAAATTCCACCTAAAATTTTAAGAAGCAGAAAAGATTTTGCTTTTTTAGCAAATGAACTTAAAGCAAGACTGATGCCATTTAGATGGGAGATTCCGATGGGTATTGTCTTGAGCCATGCGGGGACACGTTACAGACTTAATACAGTTGCTAAAGCTAAGGATTTTTACAAAACGGTCCTGGGTGCAGGCTCACCTCTGCCCATGATGCACAAAGTTTTAAGTGATAAAGAGATGGAACAGAAACCTGAAGGTACAGGTGTGATGACTGCTGGACAGGTGGTATGGATGTCCCAAGCAGAGGTTAAAGAACAGAGAATGACCCGTGCAGCACATAAACGCAAAGAAAAAGAACAACAGAAAAAAGAAAAAGAAATCAAAGAATCTACTCAGCAAATTGTCTCAATGCCGGTGGGAGGAGCAAGACCCAAAAGCTCTGCAACATACTCTTCAGTAGCAGAATTTGAGGGGATCTTCTCCAGGCTCAAGGCCAAGGGAGATGGCAAAGCTCCTGACCTGGAATGTTAATGGATTAAATATTCCTCAAAAGAGAAAAAAAATCTACCATTATTTAAAGCAACACAACAATGATATTATCTGTTTGCAAGAAACTCATATTACATTTAAAGACCAAAAATATTTAAACAATCCTCGTTTGGGATCTCATTTTGTATCTCCCGCCCCTGGGAAAAAAGGGGGTGTGGTAATCTATGTTAAGAAGAATTTATCTGCTATCCTGTTAGAATCAGATCCTCATGGAAGATATGTTATGCTTGAACTTGGTTTATATGGCAAGAAAATTCTTATCATGGGGCTGTATGCACCAAACCAGCAACAGGAGCAATTCTACAGGTTGCTACATCAGAAAATAACCTTGTTGGACTATAGATCTGTGATTTTAATGGGAGACTGGAATGGTGTCTTAGATATACAAAAGGATAAAAAAGGCTCTTCTACTTTTTTTAAACAGGCTAAGCTACCTAAAGCCTTCTTTGACATGAAAGAAGATTGGGAATTGAGAGACTATTGGCGTGAACGTAACCAGGAAGAAAGGGACTTTACCTTCTTCTCAGATAGACACCAATCTTTCTCAAGAATTGATTTTTTTTTGATTACAACAGATTTATACAACAGGGTGAAGAATGTAAAAATTTTTCCTAGGACATTGTCTGATCATAGTCCAGTTTGGATGGAACTGTTTGCCGAGAAAGAAGACAGGAGATCCTGGAGGGTGAATGAGAATTTATTTAAACAAGAAAAAAATGTCCATAAACTAAAGGAATGTTTAAAGGAATATTTTGCTTTAAATATGAATAAGGGAACATCAATGTCAATGGTGTGGGATGCAAGTAAAGCTTTTATGCGTGGTATTTTGATAAAAATGAATAACTTGCATAGACAGAAACAGATTCAGAAACGTAAAGATTTGGAAGAGGAGATTAAATTAAAAGAGAAACTCCTAATTTCAAATCCTTTAGATGAAAAGGTGAAAGGAGCTATAAAACTGTTAAAAACACAATTTAACATGTTGATGGCTGATCAAGCTGCAACCAATTTACTATTTATGAAACAAAATACATTTTGTAATGCTAATAAACCAGGGAGATGGTTGGCTTATCAGTTAAGAAAGAAACAGAAACAGAGGAATATAGATAAAATAAATTATAATGGTAAATTGGTTTATCAGAAAGAATTGATTAAGAAATCTTTTTTAGAATACTACCAAAAATTATACAAGAGTACTAATATTCAAACTACAGATATAAACAATTATTTAGGTAAAGTTAATTTTCCTAAATTAACAGAAGATCAGGAAAAAGAGATTAATGGTTTAATTACTAAGGAAGAAATTGTTACAGCTATTAAACAATTGAAATTGGGTAAAGCGCCGGGTACAGATGGGTTGACATCTATTTATTATAAAACTCTAGTAGAAGAGATGACTCAACCGTTGTGTGAATTGTTTAATAATTTATTACAGGGGTTAGAGATCCCTCCATCTTGGCGTAATGCATTTATATCACTGATTCCAAAAGATAATCAAGATCTTACATTGCCTAAAAATTATAGGCCTATATCTCTTTTAAATGTGGATTATAAAATTTTTGCAAAAATTTTAGCTAATAGGTTTATGGGGATTTTGCAGCAGATTATACATAAGGATCAATCGGGTTTTATAACTGGAAGGTATATGAAAAATAATGTTAGACAAATTATTAACTTATTAGAGTATTTAGAAAAGAATAACCAAGTCTCTGCAGGCTTGATATTTTTGGATGCTGAAAAAGCCTTTGACCAAGTGAACTGGCAGTTTATGTTATGTTTAATTAAGGAGATGAATTTTGGACAAAATATATTACAAGTACTATCTAATATATATCAAAAACAGACTGCTCAACTTATTGTAAATGGGGGTTTGTCAGAGGCTTTTGTAATAGAAAAAGGTACAAGACAGGGATGCCCGTTATCCCCGTTATTGTTTGTTTTAACATTGGAAATATTGTTGATTAAAATTCGGGAGTCTCAAGAAATAAAAGGAATAGAAATTAATAAAAAAGAATATAAATTAAGAGCCTTTGCAGATGACTTGGTTGTTACTTTGTCTCAACCTACTTGTTCGGTGGTAAAATTATTACAATTGATCCAACAATATGGACGTGTTTCTGGTTTTAAAATTAATAATAATAAGACCAAAATATTAGCTAAAAATATGACTAATGGTGATAAACAGGTTCTAGTTAAGTTAACAGACTTTGAAATTGTTGATAAGGTAAAATATTTGGGGGTTACATTATCTGCTTCCAATGCAAAACTGTATAAAAATAATTATGAAAAGTTGTGGACGGAGATACAGAAGGATTTAAAAAATTGGAACAATTTACAGTTATCCCTTATGGGTAGAATTGCAGTTATTAAAATGAATGTCCTGCCAAAGTTTATTTTTCTGTTTCAAATGTTACCTATTTTAAAGAGTGATCGTAATTTAGATGAATGGCAAAAAGGTATTAATAAATTTGTTTGGGCAGGGAAAAAACCAAGGGTGAAACTTAAAATAATGCAAGATTTTCGTGAGAGAGGTGGACTCAAGGTACCAAATATGAAATTGTATTATGATGCTGTAGTACTAACATTGATCAGCGATTGGGTGAATTTAACAAATATAGAAATACTTCATTTGGAAGGTTGGGATTTACTTTTTGGATGGCATGCCTATTTAATATTTAATAAAAAAGTGGATTGGGTTTTTAAGTCTCATATTATAAGAATCTCTTTGCTTAGAGTGTGGAGGAAGTATTATAAATGTGATTTTAAAATACCATTATGGGCTATACCTCGGCATGCCATAGAAGGTATAAGGAAAGGGGTTAATATGGATACGGTTTCTTATGCACAGTTACTTAGATGGGATGGCCAAGACTGGCAGTTAAAATCTTTGGAAGAACTAACACATGAAAATCTAACTTATTCATGGTTCCAATATAGACAAATAGTGGACAGATGGAAGATGGATTGTAAAATGGGCTGGCTTAGAGAAGATGAAATTCTCCTAAAACAAGTAAGAGATCAAAGGCCAACCCATATTAAGAGAGTTTATGGGGTTTTAGTGGAATTGGATTCAGAATCTGAATTAGTTAAAGATTGTATGATTAAATGGGCACAGAATATTGGTGAATCGATTTCAATGGATACTTGGGAACTTATTTGGACAAGAAATGTTAAATTCACACAAGCGCAAAATTTAAGAGAGAATTTTTATAAGATGTTTTATAGATGGCACCTTGATCCAAAGAAAATGTCCATTATGTACTCTAATTTACAGCCGAAATGCTGGAGATGTGGACACTTGGATGCTACTTATTATCATATCTGGTGGACGTGTAAGCATATAAAAGCTTTTTGGATTAAGATATGGTGGAATATTCAGAGAATTTTTAGAAGGAGGGTAAAATTTACTCCGCAATTATTTTTATTAGGTATTGTTACTGATTGTGATGCTAGGGAGGTTATATTGATGCTAAATTTGATTACAGCCGCTAGGCTGTTAATAGGACAATATTGGAAGAAGGAATCCTTGCCTATTTTACAAGAGTGGTTTTATAAAGTTTCGTATTTGGCAGAAATGGCAAAGATTTCGGCTTTTTTAAAGGAGCAATCTCAAGAGAAATTTTTTGCGGTATGGGAAAAATGGATAAATTTTATACAACACAATTTAGATATGGAAAAATATTATTTAGCCTTTTTATAACTTGTAATGATTGTTTTTTTCTTTCTTTCTTTCTTTCTTCTTCTGTATTATTATTAAATATATTATTATATATTTCTATATATGTTTTATTTTTCGCCTATCTCTTTCTTTTTTCTTTCTCTCTCTCTTTTCTTTTTTCTTTTTTTCTTCTTCCTTTTTTTTACGTATATTATTATATATATTATTATTATGATTTTTATTATTATTATTATCTTATAAATTGTATACGTTATTTTTTAAAATTTGTTAAATAATCCTATATTCAGTTCTGGGAAGTCGGGGGGGGGGGGAGGGTGGGGTGGTTTGGGAGGGGGGGGTGGATGTTTATTTGTAAAATTTTTGAAAAAAATTCAATAAAAAAAAATAATAACTATACCATCAACACCCCCTTGCCAGGTGACCGGTGCTGGATCATGCGGCGAGAGAGTCTCCCACCCCAACATGTGGATGGTGGAATAGAGGCTATGGACTCCCCGTGCATGGAGAAAGAAAGGGAGAGGGTGCCCGATATGGACGATCCATGCACCGCCCAACAACCCCATGTGAGCCTCACACCCCCCCAGGAGGGAGGGAGCGATATTAGTGGAGCCGGAACACCTAAAAGACTTAGTGCTAAAATCTTGGAGTGTGCGGTTGCCCATAGCAATGAAGAGGAGCGTCCCATGTGGAGAGGGGAGAGAAAGCATAGAATGACAACCCGCTCGATCAGCAAGGGGAGGAGTAATGAGAGCGGTTTGAGTGCCAAACAATGGGAGGGAACATATGTAAGGAAGACTGAGGTGGGGAATAAAGATTTGATTGTTGAGGCATACCATACCCAGATAGGAGCTGTTAACATGACAAAGGAGAGAGATACACAATTGGGAAGGGATATTAACCCACAGTTAGTGGAGCCCTATCCCCATTGTAAAACACAGGAAAGCATCAGATCAAGTCCTCCCCCCGACACGGCAGACGTTGGTATTATCGGAAGAGGAGGGGATGTAAGGTTACTAACGCCTCTAAAGACCAATAGTGGAGGGATAGGGAAGGGCATCCGAAGAAAAGAACATAATGTTATAGACACATCTTGGCTCTTAGCTGGCCAATCAGGGCCAGTAACATGGTCTAAGAGCCGTGCGCAAACATTACTTGAACCTACTTAAACCACCTTTATTGCAATGGCCTTTTAGCCCTGACGATGCTGGGGAGTTCCCCCAACGAAAGCTTGGCACTTTTTAGTATTAATATACTTTTAGTAAAGTATTTTTACTTCAACTCTCCCGGTGATCGTGTTTTATTCTTTTATTTATAATTATGCCCGGGAGTCGTATTTTTACCAATATTCTTGAATATATATATATATATATATATATATATATATATATATATATATATATATATATGTAGGTCTTTGGTTGTTCGGGTTTTCTCCCACGTAAAATTGGAATGTCTTGGCGACGTTTCGACGAAGTCCCATTCGTCATCTTCAGGCTGGTGCTTTTCAGCTTCGTGCTTTGAGCAGCAATGTGTGGTCTTAGCTGTTTCTTCCTTTTAACTGCCAGTGGGGGTATGAACTGATTGGGTGGGAGCTTGGCTGTGTTCTGATTGGGTGGAGTGTGTTCTGATTGGTTAGGGGCTTGGCTGTGCTCTGATTGGCTGGGGGGTTGGCTGTGCTCTGATTGGCTGTGCTCTGATTGGCTGGGGAAGTGTTCTGTTTGGTTGTGCTCAGGTTAGTCTGAGTTGCAGAGGGATTCAAGATTTTGGGCTGCCCTGCCATTCCTTGGCTTCGTGTTCGTGGTCGTGCTTCCTCTTCATGGAGGGTGTCAGTTTGCAGCCCAAAATCTTGAATCCCTCTGCAACTCAGACTAACCTGAGCACAACCAAACAGAACACTCCCCCAGCCAATCAGAGCACAGCCAACCCCCCAGCCAATCAGAGCACAGCCAACCCCCCAGCCAATCAGAGCACAGCCAAGCCCCTAACCAATCAGAACACACCTCCACCCAATCATAACACAGCCAAGCTCCCACCCAATCAGTTCATACCCCCACTGGCAGTTAAAAGGAAGAAACAGCTAAGACCACACATTGCTCCTCGAAGCACGAAGCTGAAACCACCAGCCTGAAGATGACGAATGGGACTTCGTCGAAACGTCGCCAAGACACTTCCAATTTTCTGGGAAAAAACGCCGAACAACCAAAGACCTACTCCAAATACCCGCGAAAACCTCGGTAAAATATTATATATATATATATATATATATATAATATAATATTGATATATATATATATATATATATATAATATATTCAAGAATATTGGTGATAAATACACTCCTCGCATAATTATAAATAAAAGGAATAAAACACGATCACCGGAGAGTTGAAGTAAAAATATTTTACTAAAAGTATATTAATACTAAAAAGTTGCCAAGCTTTCGCTGGGGGAACTCCCCAACATTGTCAGGGCTAAAAGGCCATTGCAATAAAGGTGGTTTAAGTAGGTTCAAGTAATGTTTGCGCACGGCTCTTAGATCATGTTACTGGCCCTGATTGGCCAGCTAAGAGCCAAGATGTGTCTATAACATTATGTTCTTTTCTTCGGATGCTCTTCCCTATCCCTCCACTATTGGTCTTTAGAGGCGTTAGTAACCTTACATCCCTTCCTCTTCCGATAATACCAACGTCTGCCGTGTCGGGGGGAGGACTTGATCTGATGCTTTCCTGTGTTTTACAATGGGGATAGGGCTCCACTAACTGTGGGTTAATATCCCTTCCCAATTGTGTATCTCTCTCCTTTGTCATGTTAACAGCTCCTATCTGGGTATGGTATGCCTCAACAATCAAATCTTTATTCCCCACCTCAGTCTTCCTTACATACGTTCCCTCCCATTGTTTGGCACTCAAACCGCTCTCATTACTCCTCCCCTTGCTGATCGAGCGGGTTGTCATTCTATGCTTTCTCTCCCCTCTCCACATGGGACTCTCTTCTTCATTGCTATGGGCAACCGCACACTCCAAGATTTTAGCACTAAGTCTTTTAGGTGTTCCCGCTCCACTAATATCGCTCCCTCCCTCCTGGGGGGTGTGTGTGAGGCTCACATGGGGTTGTTGGGCGGTGCATGGATCGTCCATATCGGGCACCCTCTCCCTTTCTTTCTCCATGCACGGGGAGTCCATAGCCTCTATTCCACCATCCACATGTTGGGGTGGGAGACTCTCTCGCCGCATGATCCAGCACCGGTCACCTGGCAAGGGGGTGTTGATGGTATAGTTATTATTTTTTTTTATTGAATTTTTTTCAAAAATTTTACAAATAAACATCCACCCCCCCTCCCAAACCACCCCACCCTCCCCCCCCCCGACTTCCCAGAACTGAATATAGGATTATTTAACAAATTTTAAAAAATAACGTATACAATTTATAAGATAATAATAATAATAAAAATCATAATAATAATATATATAATAATAATATACGTAAAAAAAAGGAAGAAGAAAAAAGAAAAGAGAGAGAGAAAGAAAAAAGAAAGAGGTAGGCGAAAAATAAAACATATATAGAAATATATAATAATATATTTAATAATAATACAGAAGAAGAAAGAAAGAGAAGAAAGAAAAAAAAACAATCATTACAAGTTATAGAAAAGCTAAATAATATTTTTCCATATCCAAATTATGTTGTATAAAATTTATCCATTTTTCCCATACCGCAAAAAAATTTCTCTTGAGATTGCTCCTTTAAAAAAGCCGAAATCTTTGCCATTTCTGCCAAATACGAAACTTTATAAAACCACTCTTGTAAAATAGGCAATGATTCCTTCTTCCAATATTGTCCTATTAACAGCCTAGCGGCTGTAATCAAATTTAGCATCAATATAACCTCCCTAGCATCACAATCAGTAACAATACCTAATAAAAATAATTGCGGAGTAAATTTTACCCTCCTTCTAAAAATTCTCTGAATATTCCACCATCTCTTAATCCAAAAAGCTTTTATATGCTTACACGTCCACCAGATATGATAATAAGTAGCATCCAAGTGTCCACATCTCCAGCATTTCGGCTGTAAATTAGGGTACATAATGGACATTTTCTTTGATCAAGGTGCCATCTATAAAACATCTTATAAAAATTCTCTCTTAAATTTTGCGCTTGTGTGAATTTAACATTTCTTATCCAAATAAGTTCCCAAGTATCCATTGAAATCGATTCACCAATATTCTGTGCCCATTTAATCATACAATCTGTAACTAATTCAGATTCTGAATCCAATTCCACTAAAACCCCATAAACTCTCTTAATATGGGTTGGCCTTTGATCTCTTACTTGTTTTAGGAGAATTTCATCTTCTCTAAGCCAGCCCATTTTACAATCCATCTTCCCTCTGTCCACTATTTGTCTATATTGGAACCATGAATAAGTTAGATTTTCATGTGTTAGTTCTTCCAAAGATTTTAACTGCCAGTCTTGGCCATCCCATCTAAGTAACTGTGCATAAGTAACCGTATCCATATTAACCCCTTTCCTTATACCTTCTATGGCATGCCGAGGTATAGCCCATAATGGTATTTTGAAGTCACTTTTATAATACTTTCTCCACACTCTAAGCAAAGAGATTCTTATAATATGAGACTTGAAAACCCAATCCACTTTTTTATTAAATATTAAATAGGCATGCCATCCAAAAAGTAAATCCCAACCTTCCAAATGAAGTATTTCTATATTTTTTAAATTCACCCAATCGCTGATCAATGTTAGTACTACAGCATCATAATACAATTTCATATTTGGTACCTTGAGTCCACCTCTCTCACGAAAATCTTGCATTATTTTAAGTTTCACCCTTGGTTTTTTCCCTGCCCAAACACATTTATTAATACCTTTTTGCCATTCATCTAAATTACGATCACTCTTTAAAATAGGTAACATTTGAAACAGAAAAATAAACTTTGGCAGGACATTCATTTTAATAACTGCAATTCTACCCATAAGGGATAACTGTAAATTGTTCCAATTTTTTAAATCCTTCTGTATCTCCGTCCACAACTTTTCATAATTATTTTTATACAGTTTTGCGTTGGAAGCAGATAATGTAACCCCCAAATATTTTACCTTATCAACAATTTCAAAGTCTGTTAACTTAACTAGAACCTTTTTATCACCATTAGTCATATTTTTAGCTAATATTTTGGTCTTATTATTATTAATTTTAAAACCAGAAACACGTCCATATTGTTGGATCAATTGTAATAATTTTACCACCGAACAAATAGGTTGAGACAAAGTAACAACCAAGTCATCTGCAAAGGCTCTTAATTTATATTCTTTTTTATTAATTTCTATTCCTTTTATTTCTTGAGACTCCCGAATTTTAATCAACAATATTTCCAATGTTAAAACAAACAATAACGGGGATAACGGGCATCCCGGTCTTGTACCTTTTTCTATTACAAAAGCCTCTGACAAACCCCCATTTACAATAAGTTGAGCAGTCTGTTTTTGATATATATTAGATAGTACTTGTAATATATTTTGTCCAAATTTCATCTCCTTAATTAAACATAACATAAACTGCCAGTTCACTTGGTCAAAGGCTTTTTCAGCATCCAAAAATATCAAGCCTGCAGAGACTTGGTTATTCTTTTCTAAATACTCTAATAAATTAATAATTTGTCTAACATTATTTTTCATATACCTTCCAGTTATAAAACCCGATTGATCCTTATGTATAATCTGCTGCAAAATCCCCATAAACCTATTAGCTAAAATTTTTGCAAAAATTTTATAATCCACATTTAAAAGAGATATAGGCCTATAATTTTTAGGCAATGTAAGATCTTGATTGTCTTTTGGAATCAGTGATATAAATGCATTACGCCAAGATGGAGGGATCTCTAACCCCTGTAATAAGTTATTAAACAATTCACACAACGGTTGAGTCATCTCTTCTACTAGAGTTTTATAATAAATAGATGTCAACCCATCCGTACCCGGCGCTTTGCCCAATTTCAATTGTTTAATAGCTGTAACAATTTCTTCCTTAGTAATTAAACCATTAATCTCTTTTTCCTGATCTTCTGTTAATTTAGGAAAATTAACTTTACCTAAATAATTGTTTATATCTGTAGTTTGAATATTAGTACTCTTGTATAATTTTTGGTAGTATTCTAAAAAAGATTTCTTAATCAATTCTTTCTGATAAACCAATTTACCATTATAATTTATTTTATCTATATTCCTCTGTTTCTGTTTCTTTCTTAACTGATAAGCCAACCATCTCCCTGGTTTATTAGCATTACAAAATGTATTTTGTTTCATAAATAGTAAATTGGTTGCAACTTGATCAGCCATCAACATGTTAAATTGTGTTTTTAACAGTTTTATAGCTCCTTTCACCTTTTCATCTAAAGGATTTAAAATTAGAAGTTTCTCTTTTAATTTAATCTCCTCTTCTAAATCTTTACGTTTCTGAATCTGTTTCTGTCTATGCAAGTTATTCATTTTTATCAAAATACCACGCATAAAAGCTTTACTTGCATCCCACACCATTGACATTGATGTTCCCTTATTCATATTTAAAGCAAAATATTCCTTTAAACATTCCTTTAGTTTATGGACATTTTTTTCTTGTTTAAATAAATTCTCATTCACCCTCCAGGATCTCCTGTCTTCTTTCTCAGCAAACAGTTCCATCCAAACTGGACTATGATCAGACAATGTCCTAGGAAAAATTTTTACATTCTTCACCCTGTTGTATAAATCTGTTGTAATCAAAAAAAAATCAATTCTTGAGAAAGATTGGTGTCTATCTGAGAAGAAGGTAAAGTCCCTTTCTTCCTGGTTACGTTCACGCCAATAGTCTCTCAATTCCCAATCTTCTTTCATGTCAAAGAAGGCTTTAGGTAGCTTAGCCTGTTTAAAAAAAGTAGAAGAGCCTTTTTTGTCCTTTTGTATATCTAAGACACCATTCCAGTCTCCCATTAAAATCACAGATCTATAATCCAACAAGGTTATTTTCTGATGTAGCAACCTGTAGAATTGCTCCTGTTGCTGGTTTGGTGCATACAGCCCCACAATAAGAATTTTCTTGCCATATAAACCAAGTTCAAGCAGGCTGGATGATTTTGAGCCAATCACCAGTAGACTGTGAGTTCTAGTCCTGCCTTAGGCATGAAAGCCAGCTGGGTATCTTTGGACCAGTCACTCTCTGAGCCAAACTTACCTCACAGGGTTGTTGTTATGAAGAAAATAGGAGAGGAGGGAATATTAGGTGTGTTCGTTGCCTTGAGTTACTTATAAAGTAATAAAGGCAGGATAAAAATCAGATAGATAGATAGATAGATAGATAGATAGATAGATAGATAGATAGATAGATAGATACTGTAAATATATAGAGATACATACATACATACATAGCAGATAGATAGATGATATATACATAGCAGACAGAGAAAGATATAGATTTACTGTAGAGATAGATATAGATAGATAGATAGATAGATAGATAGATAGATAGATAGATAGATAGATAGATGATAGATATAGACAGATAGATAGATACCTAGATAGATACATATATACATAGCAGACAGACAAATAGATAGATAGATAGATAGATAGATAGATAGATAGATAGATACATAGATAGATAGATAGATAGATAGATAGATAGATAGATAGATAGATAGATAGATGATAGATATAGACAGATAGATAGATGATACCTAGATGGATACATATATACATAGCAGGCAGACAAATAGATATACTAGATAGATAGATAGATAGATAGATAGATAGATAGATAGATAGATAGATAGATAGATAGATAGATAGATAGAAGATAGATAGATAGATAGATAGATAGATAGATAGATAGATAGATAGATAGATATAGGCAGATAGATGATACATAGATACATATATACATAGCAGACATACAAATAATAGATATTCTGTAGATAGATAGATAGATAGATAGATAGATAGATAGATAGATAGATAGATAGATAGATAGGATAGATAAGGTAGGTAGGTAGGTAGGTAGATAGGTAGATAATTTTAGTCTTTCCGTAACAGTTTTGTTTTTTACTTCTGTCCTGCAGGTTGCAGATTTCACAAAAATTCCTTGCCGCTTACGAAGGCAGTGACCTTAGTTCAGAGGAGAGTGCGTGCCTTGAGACTTGCAGGAATTTTTCAGAAAGAGACTATTAGGTGTCCTCTGCGTTTGTTTGGAAACAGAAACAGGCTGTAGTATCTTTGAGCGGAGCAGATGCACAAATCATCCTTGTTAAATGCTTCTCTTATTTGGAGGATTAGGTGAACTCTTTACAGGAAGCTGGACCCTCACCCACCTCCAGAAATGTTCTCCAAGCTCTCAGTTCTTTGGGCTTCGTTTCAATGTCCTTGACAACCCTCCTTCCCCCCCCCCAGTGAATTTCAGTGGCCTGTCCCCACCTCACCCAACAGCTTATATTTTAAATCTCTGAAGTTGTAGAAATGAACGGGATGGGGCTGCCAAGGGGATGGGGATGGGGGAATTGCTTTTTATTCAATTTTAGGTCACAGATGAAAATTGGTATTCGGGTTGACCGTCTTCCAAGACCAAATTCATGGTTTTCTGTTATTGGGGATGGAGAACACCTGCTTAAGATGCAGAGTCTGTTTTGATGGGCTCGGCCAACTGAATTGACGTTGTGGACAGAAGTCTCTTGTGTCTCTGTGTTTGTGGCGCTTTCCTGACTCCCGCGTTTCCATATCAACAGGAAAGACCATTTCCCCCCTCCTCATTTTGCCCATGCTAATTCTAAAGTTTATAAAGAGGTTGTCTTGGTTGAAGAATAGCTCTCGCTTCGCCTAAAAAAAAACATAGAAGGCACTTCCTGCTATGGGAAGCCTATTCCTCGGGCGAGTTGTGTAAGAATTTACTCGGCATTCACTTTCTTTTGTATATCGGGGCTGGCAATTGTCTAACCTTTTATTCCCTGGCAATCAGGGTTAGTGCCCGTGTTTGCTCTCATGTCCTGAATTAACCTCCAATTATGAAGTAAGGAGGCACACCTTCTGCAAAACAGCGTATGTCTAACTCCCGTCTGAAAGGAAGTTGGTAATCTAGGGTTACAACTACAATTGAGCCCCACCTTTGTGTATTAAGTGAGACATTTGTAAAGTTAGAACATGGGATCATTTTTATCCATGCCTAGAAAAACGAGAGAAAGGAACGTGCTATGTAATTCTGAATATATATTAGCAAGAAGAGGGCTATTGAGTGATGAATTAACATATTCTTTATGATAATTAACTATATCTATTATTGACATGCAGCCAGACATTATGCTGCTTGCTAAATATTGAAAATATTATTTGGAAAAACCCCAACCCCAACCCTAACCCTAACCCAAATCCTGATCCCACCTTATCCCTAACCCCGGGGTGTCAAACTCAATTTCACTGAGGGACACATCAGCATTGCGGTTGCCCTGGGGGGGCTGGGTGGGTGTGGCCAGAGTGGGTGCAGCCTACTGGGTGGGTGTGGCCTATTGGGTGGGCGTGGCCAGCTCTACATCGTTCGTGTCAAGGGTGCCTGTGGGGGCTTGGGCAGGAGTGGGACAGATCTGAGGGTCTCTGGCAGAAGGGGGTGGGACCGGGGCAAGCGCCAAGGCATGGTCCACCGGGGCAAATGCCAAGATGGCCACCACAAAATTATACATTGGCTCCCGGCCAGCCTGGGCCAGGGCCAAGGCAGCGGGGGCCGTTCCCTCACTGTTTCCAGGATGGCTTCGCGGGCCACATGAAACCACTTTGCAGGCCGCATCCAGCCCCCAAGCCTTGTGTTTGACATGTCTGCCCTAACCCTATAAAAACTAATAAAATCTATACAAAAAAAAAAGAAATTTGTAAAGTTAGTTTTGCCCCATTTTACGACTTTTTCTTGCCACATTGGCTAAGTGAATCACCAAAGTTGTTCAATTAGTGGCGAAGTCAATCCGTCTTCCCCATCGTCTTTGTTCGTCAGAAGGCTGCAAAAGGGGATCACATGACCCCGGGACACCACGGCAACCGTCATAAATATGAACCGGTTGTCGAGCATCCGAATGTAAATCCCGTGACCATGGGGGGTGGTGCTGCAACGGTCGTAAGTGTGAAACATGGTCCTGTCACTTTTTTCGGTGCGGTTGTAACTTTGAATGGTCACTAAGCAAACTGATGTAAGTCGAGGACCACCTGTAGGAGAAACTTGCAAGGCAGAAGGTTTCACTTGTCCCTACGGTGCTTTGTGAGGAGACTTCGGTTCACGAAGTCCTCCACTTACGACCACAGGCAGGACCAGAATCATGAGGGGGGGGGGCTGTCCATTGCAGCCTTGAGCTCTACAACTTTGACAGTAACGTATATTGTTTTAGGAGAGATGGGCGGGGTACAATTCTAATACAGGAAGTCCTCAACCTATGACCGCCACCGAGCCCCAAATTTACGTTGTTAAGTGAGACAGCTGTTTAGTGAAATTTGCCCCCCCTTTTTAACCTTTCTTGCAACAGTTGTTAAGCGAATCACTTAGTAACACGGTTACCCATTGACTTTGCTTGTCAGAAGGTCACTGGAGGTGTTCACGTGACCCCGGGACACTGCGTGCCGATGGCCAAGCTTTTGAATTTTGATCATGTGATTGTGGGGAATCCTGCAATGGTCACAAGTGTGAAGAACGGTCATAAGTCACTTTTTTCAGTGCTGCTGTAGCTTCAGACGGTCAATAAGTAACTATTGTAAGGTGAGGACTGTAATCTGTAATCCATTTGCAAAGTGAAATTTCAGAATTCCTGTTTCTTCCCAAAGGAGTCAGCGTTTTGATTCTTGCTGGACATGTCAAATATTAGTTGCTTTATTATTTTGGAGGCATGTAATATGGCGTGAATTCATTATTTGGGGGAGGGGAAGGGCATGATATGAGAAATTTGGGCAAACAATATCCTCAAATATCTGACTCAGAATAACAGAGTTGGAAGGGATCTTGGAGGTCATCTAGTCCAACCCCCTACTCAGGCAGGAGACCGTATGCCAGTGATGGCGAACCTTTAAGTGACTGAGTGCCCAAACTGCAACCCCAAACCCACTTATGCATCGTCGGGTGCCGAGTGGATGTGGCCCATTGGGTGGGTGTGGCCCATTGGGTGGGCGTGGTTGTGGTGGTAAAGGCAGACTGGGTGGGACTAAAAAGTTCAATCAATCAATTCCAACTTTGCAAGATCTTTTTTTTTCCCGCGAGAAGTTGAAATTGACTGATTGATTGAACCTTTTTTTTTTGTACACGGCAGCGGAGACCTAAAGCAAAAAGATTTTATAAAACCCAGCTGAAGGCCTAGGACTGGGGCGACGGCACGCATGCCCACAGAGAGGGCTCTGAGTGCCGCTTCTAGCATAGGTTCACCACCATTGCCCTACACCATTTCAAACAAATGGTTGTCCAGTCTCTTCTTAAAAGCCTCCAGTGTTGGAGCACCCACAGCTTCTGAAGGCAAGCCGTTCCACTGGTTAATTGTTATCATTATTAGGAAATTCCTCCTGAGTTCTAGGTTGATTCTCTCCTTGATTAATTTCCATCCGTTGCTTCTTGTCCTGCCTTTGGGCACTTTGAAGAAGAGGTTGACCCCATCTTCTTTGTGGCAGCCCATTTGATGTTGGAACACTACTGTCATATCTTCCCTAGTCCTTCTTTTCACTAGATTAGACATACCCAATTCGTGCAACCGTTCTTCATATGTGTTAGCCTCTAGCCCCCTAATCTTTCATTATAATGAAATTATAACAGAAGATTATGACTCTTTCATTATAATATTATAATAGGCAATTCCCTGCATGAGTATTGACCTGGTGGAGACAGGATGAATAATTACAGCTATATTATCTCTCATCTGTACTTATTTTTCAATAAAGTAAGTGGAATCTCTAGTTTGCCCCCCATCCTCTACTGTATAAACCTTTGCATTCAATTTACCACATTAGGCCAGATAATTTATTATGCAGTTTCCATCAATAATATAGTAGAGTTATATTTCACTTGGCTCTTCCAGATGGCCCTCAAGATTGACAATTGGTGTGATTGTTGCCTGCAGTTCGTGTGGGAAATATGCAAGCAGATGTGAGAGACTGTGTTCCTTCTTTGGTCTGCCTCTTTGGCACTCAGTAAAGCAGGGGTCTCCAACCTTGGCAACGTTTAAGACTTGTGGATTTCAACTCCCAGAATTCCTGAGCCAGCATGGCTCAGCTTGGAAACTCTCCCTTTCCCCTCAGCATGGCTGGCTCAGGAATTCTGGGAATTGAAGTCCACGAGTCATAAAAGAGCCGAGGTTGCCTACTCCTGTCCTATACCATCTCAGACCGGTGATTGTCCAGTCTCTTCTTAAAAATGTCCAATGATGGAGCTTCCACGATTTCTGGTGGCAAGCTGTTCCACTGATACCAAACAAACAATAATACCAGGACACAATTTTCACCTCAAAATGCATCGAGTTTCAAATTTGGCGATCTTCAGAGCAGTTGAGTGCCGAGGTGCCACTGTATCAGGAATCATGTAGTGGTGGAACCAATTTTTCAGCTACTATAATGGGTGGTTCTCTGAACTGGCCAGGAATTAGGCCTTGCGGATTGTTAATCTATGCAGCAAAAGGTTGTCTATTGTAACCATAAGCTTTTTGGCTTCTTGTCCCCTGTTCTTTGCTTTTCCCCCTCTTCCCTTCATTAACATTACACAAATACAGTACGTGTTAGTTATATTCTTTTATTTTTCTACCTATGAAATTTCTGGTCATACAGTTTTTAGGTTAGGTTTCATGCATTACAAACACATCCTAGTGTGAAGGATGGAATTCTTATTAGATAGTCATAGAAATTGTTCCAATCTCTCTCCCATTTTTTGGAACATGAGCATTAGATACCTAACAAAATGTTTGGTCAGCAGACTCACTAAGTATGGTAATTTTTGTTCTCAGGACAGTGAAAATTATTTTTCAGTATTATGAGAAGGGTAACCAGTGGTGGGATTCAGCCGGTTCGCACCACTTCGGCAGAACCGGTAGCTAATTTTTTGTTGCCCGGGCCCAGAATGTACTTCCGGAAGCAGCATCCACACAGAGAACCGGTTGTTCACATATTTGAATCCCACCACTGCCTGTGGCCACATAATCAAAATTTGGACACTTGGTAACTGCCTCATATTTATGACGGTCGCAGTGTCCTGAGCAGTGGTGGAATTCAAAGATCTGAACAACCGGTTCTCTTATTTGATGCTGGCCTGGGCCTCCAAGGCCTAGAACGGACTTCTGGAAGTGGTATCCACGCACTTCCGGTGGGCCATTCTAGGCCTGGGAGGCCCTCTCTATGCCTCCGAGACATAGAATGGACTTCCGGAAGTGGCATCCATGCACTTCCGGTGGACCATTCTAGGCCTGGGAGGCCCTCTCCATGCCTCCGCGGCCTAGAACAGACTTCCAGAAGCGGCATCCACACAAAGAACCGGTTGTTCACATATTTGAATCCCACCACTGAGGGTAACCACACCATCTACAAATTTCTTTCTGATTTGATGCGAAAGAAATTCTACAGGAGTCCTTTAGTCCTTTAAAACTTCTGCTTCTCGGCCTTTTGGCTAAGATCGAGTGTAGTAAAACTTCTTCTTTTTCTCCTCAGCTGAAGAACAAATTCATGAAGAAGTTACCACGAGATGCTGAGGCCTCCAATGTTTTGGTTGGAGAAGTTGACTTCTTGGAAAACCCTTTTATTGCCTTCGTGCGGTTACAGCAAGCAGTCATGCTTGGTGCTCTGACCGAAGTCCCCGTACCAACTCGGTAAATGAATGTTTTCTATCTGTTGTTCTGTTTAAAAAAAAAATTAAATTTAAAATTTAAAAATGAACCTGCAATCCTAATGATTGCTTTAATATGAGCTGTGGTGGCGCAGTGGTTAGAATGCAGTATTGCAGGTGGACTCTGCCCACAGCCTGGAGTTTGATCCTGACTGGCTCAAGGTTGATTCAGCCTTCCATCGTTCCGAGGTCGGTAAAATGAGGACCCAGATTGCTGGGAGCAATATCCTGACTCTGTTAAACCCCTTAGAGAGGGCTGTAAAAGCACTACGAAGCAGTATATAAGTCTTAAGTGCTATTGCTATTGCTTTAATAATCCATGTCACACAAATATGTTATTTTCCACAGAGAGTTTCTGGAAAACTTCTTTTTTATCATTGCTGTTGAACGGTCACTTAGAAGTTTTCCAAAAACCCTCCGTGGATGTGTCAGCCTGCATGGCCTCAACTAACATGTGGATGTCTGTTCTGGGAAGATTAATGTTGCTTTTAATGCAGCGCCTGTAGAAGTGTTAATTTCCCTCATGTTGAGTTTGCTGTTTGCTCTCATTTTTTTTTTTTTTTAAAAAAAGGCATTTATTTTGCTGCCATCTAGCCTCTTGCCCTCTTCAGAACCTCTTTATTTATTTATATGGCAGTTCTAATTAGCTGACTGAAAATAAATAATTTATGCTGTTGGTGACTGCAAGGTACCGCAGAGAAAGCTTTTATTTCTCGGAGAATTGCGTCCACAAGCAAATGGCATGTATCTGCATAGTAGTGACCCCCAAATGTCAGCTGAAATTTGTTGTTGCAACAAAATGAGAAGGAAGATAAGAGGACTTTTTTCTTTGGGCAGGAATTCCTTAATTTGAATGTAAAGAGCTCTCCTTTGCAAAGCTTATGGGCATAATCCTATTGCATGATTTATTATGATATGCCTACCTGGGGAGATTGAATGAATGTTTTTATGTGACAGCTGCACAAAAACTGGAATGTCTGAGTAGAGGCTAAAAGGTATGAAAAACAGTTGCAGGCATTGAGTATGTCTAGTAGTTTAACGAAAAGAAGGACTAGGGGTGACCTGATAGCAGTCTTCCAATATTTGAGGGGTTACCACAAAAAAGAAGGGGTTCACCTATTCTTGTCTCCTGAAAGCAAGACAAGAAACAATAGATGGAAACTAATCAAGGAGAGAAGCAACCTAGAACTAAGGAGAAATTTCCTGACAGGTAGAACAATTAATCAGTGGAACAGCTTGCCTCCAGAAGCGGTGGGTGCTCCATCAATGGAGATTTTTAAGAAGAGACTGAAAAGCCATTTGTCCAGAATGGTATAGGGCAGGGATAGGCAACCTTGGCTCTTTTATGACTCGTGGACTTCAACTCCCAGAATTCCTGAGCCAGTCTGGCTCAGCTTGGAAACCTCTCCCTTTCCCCTCAGCATGGCTGGCTCAGGAATTCTGGGAGTTGAAGTCCACAAGTCATAAAAGAGCCAAGGTTACCTACCTCTGGCCTAGGCCTAGGCCGCTTTATGACTCGTGGACTTCAACTCCCAGAATTCCTGAGCCAGCATGGGTCAGCTTGGAAACCTCTCCCTTTCCCCTCAGCATGGCTGGCTCAGGAATTCTGGGAGTTGAAGTCTACAAGTCATAAAAGAGCCAAGATTGCCTACCCCTGGTATAGGGGTCTCCTGTTTGAACAGGGGTTTGGACTAGAATATCTCCAAGGTCCCTTCCAACTCTTGTTATTCTGTCTTGGATGGTCATATGGGCTAATTTGTAAGTGTTCCTCACTCCTGCAAAGGAACTGGGAGACTATTGCCTCTCTTTGAAATTATTTCCCCTCACCAAACTGCCACAGGTGAACCAGGCAGGAAACAGAGCCAGATGAGATAATTCTATTCATTGCAAGATTGTATTAGCAGAATCTTGCACGTCTGAAAGTCCAAGTCTCCCACTGTCTTCTTTACACCCGGAGAAGTTAAGGACAGTCCCTTCCAAGCCTCAACTCCCAGAATTCCTGAGCTAGCCGTGCTGAGGGGAAAGGGACAGGTTTCCAAGCTGAGCCATGCTGGCTCAGGAATTCTGGGAGTTGAAGTCCACGAGTCATAAAGGGGCCATAGTTCCCCATGCTGGATCAGGAATTCTGGGAGTTGAAGTCCACGAGTCATAAAAGAGCCAAGGTTGCCTATCCCTGCCCTATAACATTCTGGACAAATGGCTGTCCAGTCTCTTCTTAAAAATTTCCATTGATGGAGCACCCACCACTTCTGGAGGCAAGCTGTTCCACTGATTAATTGTTCTACCTGTCAGGAAATTTCTCCTTAGTTCTAGGTTGCTTCTCTCCTTGATTAGTTTCCATCTATTGTTTCTTGTCTTGCTTTCAGGAGACAAGAATAGGTTGAACCCCTTCTTTTTTGTGATAACCCCTCAAATATTGGAAGACTGCTATTAGGTCACCCCTAGTCCTTCTTTTCGTTAAACTATTAGACATACCCAATGCCTGCAACTGCAACCAAGCCTCCTCTGATCTAACCATTCCCTCTTTTCATATTTTTTTTCTCTTCGTATTTGCGTTTTACTTAAGTAAACGTTCTTAATAAAAAAAAAATTGCCTGTGGATTTGCACATGATAACAACACTGCTTTTCTTCCTGGGGGGTCCAGGTTCCTGTTCATTTTGCTGGGTCCAAAAGGCAAAGCAAAATCCTACCACGAAATCGGCCGAGCCATTGCCACGTTGATGTCGGATGAGGTAATCAGCCTTGGTGCTGAAATGGTCTCCTTGAGACCAGACTGTGCTAATCTATTAGTGCTTCTGGAAAATTTTAAGGGTTGCCTCCCATGGAGCGTATAGTCTTTGTACTGATCTCACCCAGTTCTTGAGGTCTTGGCTTGGGATTTATTTGAAATGTGGGCAATGGTTGGAAAGACGATCATACCAGGAAAGGAGGCATATTCACACCTGCCAAGCTGTTGACTCACTCCCAGCTCGGTGAACAACATCGCTTTCGAAGTTACGACATTAGCTTTGGCTCGTGGGAATTTCATCAGAGAGCTCTTCCTTGAAGTTTGAATTTGATCGCCGGTGGGAAAATAACTGCAGGCAAATTTCCTTCCTTGATACTTTCTCAGGGGTGGCTCCCCTCCTCC
Source organism: Crotalus tigris (assembly GCF_016545835.1). Lineage (NCBI taxonomy): Eukaryota > Metazoa > Chordata > Lepidosauria > Squamata > Viperidae > Crotalus > Crotalus tigris. The sequence goes on from NW_024097274.1 coordinate 467,801, forward strand.
GGAACACATGCATACAAAACACACATCTGCACATAGGGAATTGGGTGGTGTAGTTGAAGGGAGTTCCTTGGGACAATGAAAGAGATGTGGTGGGTTGGGTCTGGCCTTAGAGACAGTAGGAAACCCAGGTTGAGTTCAACAGGTCATAGAGCAAGTGATAGGAAATCTCCATTTCTCTAAAATTGGAAGGCCGTTGGCCAGAGTAGGCAGTGAAGCCTTGAGGGATCCTTGATGTGAGATGTTTCATTACCAAACGAGGTAACACTATCAGTGCTAGAAGGGAGTGGTGTTTGTGGAGAGGAGGAGAAGGAGGAGGACTTGGTGCTCTCTGAGCTTGGTTGTTTTCTTGCAGACATTTCATTATCCAAACTAAGTAACATCGTCAGTGCTAGTACTGGGGTTTGTTCTCAATTTATATTCTAGTCCAGTGATGGCGAACCTTTTAGAGACCGAGTGCCCAAACTGCAACCCCAAACCCACTTATGCATCGTTGGGTGCCGAGTGGGTATGGCCCATTGGGTGGGTGTGGCTCATTGGGTGGGCGTGGCTGCGGTTGTAACAGCAGACTGGGTGGGACTAAAAAGTTCAATCAATCAATTCCAACTTTGCAAGATCTTTTTTTCCCCGCGAGAAGTTGAAATTGATTGATTGATTTTTATTTTTTTTTGCACACGGCAGCGGAGGCCTAAAGCGAAAAGGTTTTATAAAACTCCGCTGAAGGCCTAGGACTGGGGCGACGGCGTGCGTGCCCACAGAGAGGGCTCTGAGTGCCGCCTCTGGCACCCGTGCCATAGGTTCGCCACCACTCTTGTAGTATCTTGCCCTGTCAGGAATTTAATTGAGAACAAACCCTGCTCCTTATTAGCAGTGATGATGTTTCCTAGCTTGGCTTTATGAAACCTCTGCTCAGAAAGCACCAAGGACCCCTCATTTTAACCTTGAATTACAAATAACTCTTTTATCGATAGTAAAGGCTTATCTGGACAGATAGATGGGTGTTATGATGTATAGTTGCATATATCTCTGCAGAAATATCTAGATGGCATTTTTTTTTTTTTTGCATCTGATCTCTTCTTCATTCATCCCTTTATAGGTATTTCATGACATAGCCTACAAAGCCAAAGACAGGCAGGACCTGATCGCTGGGATTGATGAATTTCTGGATGAAGTAATTGTGCTTCCTCCTGGAGAGTGGGATCCCGCCATAAGGATAGAGCCCCCCAAATCTCTTCCATCTTCTGACAAAAGGTAATTGCATTCCATCCTGTGGGAGGGAGGGAGGGAGGGATGGATGGATGGGTGCATGGGTGGGTGGGTGGATGGATGGATGGATAGATAGATAGATGGAAGATAGATAGATAGGATAGATAGATAGATAGATAGATAGATAGATAGATAGATAGATAGATAGAGATAGACAGACAGACAGACAGATAGATAGATAGATAGAGATAGATAGATAGATTAGATCAGACATGTCAAACACAAGGCCCAGGGGCCGGATGCGGCCCGCAAAGCGGTTTCATGTGACCCACGAAGCCATCCTTGAAACAGTGAGGGAACGGCCCCCGCTGCCTTGGCCCTGGCCCAGGCCAGCCGGGAGCCAATGTACAATTTTGTGGTGGCCATCTTGGCACTTGCCCCGGTGGACCATGCCTTGGCACTTGCCCCGGTCCCACCCCCTTCTGCCAGAGACCCTCAGATCTGTCTCTGCCCAGGCCCCCACAGGCACCCTTGACGCGAATGATGTAGAACTGGGCACGCCCACCTAGTAGGCCACACCCACTCCATCCACGCCCATCCAGTAGGCTGCATCCACTCTGGCTACACCCCCGCTGCCCCACCCCGAGCAACTGCAATGCTGATGCGGCCCTCAGTGAAATTGAGTTTGACACCCCTGGATTAGATAGATAAATAGATAGATAATAGAGATAGATAATAGAAATAGATAGATAGATTAGATCACTGGTTCCCAACCTGTGGGTCGGGAGCCCATTTGGGGTCGAACGACCATTTCACGGGGGTCGCCAAACAATGCAGTCCGCCATTTTTTCCCCTTTTCCTTAGCTGTGCTACTCCCTTTTATTCTATGGGCTTTTGAAAGCCAATAGAATAGACTCTCTTGAATAGAGTCTAATTCTATTGGCTTTCAAAAGCCAATAGGAATTGTCCAGGCTGTCTCTGCCCTGCTGAGCCTGCCAAAAGTCCCATTCTGCCAACGGTGCTGCACCAGTTGAGTAGTCCTCAACTTACGACCAGTTGAGTAGTCCTTGACTTACGACTGGTTGGGGGTCGCAGCATTAAAAAGGTTGAGAACCACTGGATTAGATAGATTAGATAGATAGATAGATAGACAGACAGACAGACAGACAGACAGACAGACAGATACTATTTTTATTATTTCACAAACCATCCATCAAAAGACAAATGTTAGGGAAATGAAAAGCCAGGGAGGGCTAAACCTAACCAAATTGTTTTTCAAAACAGGCCTAAAATGCATCAGTGTTCTGCAGAGGACAGAGTAGTTCATATTATTAAGACCAAACGTAATTTCTGAAGATTACAAAAGGTTAAGGACACATGCCTGTGGTATTTGGGTTTCTGGGTATGTGTATCTGTAGGATGTTTGCATCAAGTGCGCATATTCAACTGTACTCTCATTCTGTCTGCCCAGGAAAATCTTGTACGCAGGCGGTGAGAATATCCAGATGAATGGAGACACCCCTCATGAGGGAGAAAATGGAGGAGGGGGACACGGGGACTGTGAAGAATTGCAGCGAACTGGCAGGTAAGAAACAAAAGTTCATATCTTCATATGGGATACTTTGCTAGTGTGTTATATAGGTAGTCCTTAGAAATAGAATAATTGGAAGGGGCCTTGGAGGTCATCTAGTCCAGTGGTTCTCAACCTGTGGGTCGGGACCCCATTTGGGGTCGAACGACCATTTCACGGGGGTCGCCAAACAACGCAGTCCGCCATTTTTTCCCCCTTTTCCTTAGCCCTTTTATTCTATTGGCTTTTGAAAGCCAATAGAATAGACTCTCTTGAATAGAGTCTAATTCTATTGGCTTTCAGAAGCCAATAGGAATGGTCCAGGCTGTCTCTTCCCTGCTGAGCCCACCAAAAGTCCCATTCTGCAAACGGTGCTGCACCCGTTGAGTAGTCCTCGACTTACGACCGGTTGAGTAGTCCTCGACTTACGACTGGTTGGGGGTCGTGGCATTAAAAAGTTTGAGAACCACTGATCTAGTCCAACCCGCCCTGTTCAGGCAAGAAACCCTATACCATTTCAGACAAATAGATGTCCAATCTCTTCTTACAAACCTCCAGTATTGAAGCATCCACAAGTTTTTCCACTGGTTAATTGTTCTAACTGTCAGGAAATTTCTTCTTAGTTCTAGGTTGCTTCTCTCCTTGATTGGTTTCCGTAATCTGTAACTTATCTTAACTTTACAACCAGCTGCTTAACAACCCACCTGAAGTTACAATATATCTCCCTAGAACTACTTACCATCTGTTTTTGGAGCTTACAACAACTGCATACAAACACTGCCAATCGTGTGATTGCATTTGGAGCGTTTGGCAACTGGCTCACTTTTACGTCCATTTGCAGCATCCTGTAATCACGTGACCCTGATTTGTGACACCTTTTGCTGGTTTGCAGCATTTACTTCCAGTTTCCAGCAAAAAAAAAACAAAAAACAAAAAAACAAAAAACTCCCATTAGGGAAAACAGATTCATTTTACTGTAGCCTTTGCTTAACAAATGTTGCAAAAAAACAAAAACAAAAAAACCCTCAGGTCTAATGACATGATACTTTGATTTACAACTGCAACATCTTACGATGGTAATTCTGGGCTCGTATGCAATCATAAATAAAGGACAACCTGTAAATAATAATAATAATAATAAAGTTGGAAGGAACCTTGGAGGTCATCTAGTCCAGCCCCCTGCTCAGGCAGGAAACCCTGTACCATTTCAGACAAATGGCTGTCCAGTCTCTTAAAAACTTCCAGTGTTTGGAGCATTCACCGCTTCTGGAGGCAGGTGGTTTCACTGAAATGTCAGGAAGTTCCCCTTCAGATAGTTTTAACTCGCATCCTTCTTGGGGGAAGCTATTACAATAGCCCTTAAAATTGTGTTTTGGGGTGCTGTTTTCAAACTCTCCTTCGCTATGTGGACTAATGTCATTGTGACACTTTCTCTTCTTCTTCTTCTTAGATTTTTTGGGGGTTTAATCAAAGACATCAAGAGGAAAGCTCCTTTCTTTGCCAGCGATTTCTACGATGCCTTCAACATCCAAGCCCTGTCTGCCATTCTCTTCATCTACCTGGCAACGGTAACCAACGCCATCACTTTCGGAGGCCTGCTGGGAGATGCCACAGAAAACATGCAGGTGGGTCACGCTTCTGAAGAAGCCAACGGGCTCAACAGGACGGAATTGGGCAAACACAGCTTTCTTCGAAGCCTCATCGCACGCCGCAAGGGGCTGCAGTGGCTCACGTGGCTAGGATCTTCTGACTCAGAAGATCACCGAACGGGTTGACTGCTTGGCAGTTCGAAACCCGAGAGTCCGAGCCGCGTGACAGAAAGAGCTCATCTCAGTTTGTCCCAGCTCCTGCCAGCCAACCCGTTCGAAAGCACGCCAATGCGAATAGACAAATAGGTACCACCTCGGTGTGGAAAAATAACAGGGACGCAAAAGGCCTGAGCAACGGTGAGGTCGCCGGCTAAGCCTTTCAACCTGGAAGTGCCGTGGTAGGTGCTTCCAACACATAAGCAGTAGTAGTTTACCACAGAAACAGCTGTATAGCATTGCAGGAAAGAGCTTTGTTGTAAATAACTGTGGGACGCCCGGCCTCAGACAGCAAGCAATTTGAGGGTCTTCCTGGACATGTGGCTTTTATTTATTTATTTATTTATTTATTTACTTACTTATTTATGAGACTTATATACCGCTTTAAGTGCAAACACTCTCTAAGCGGTGTGCACCAGTAAGCAATGTATATATATATTTACATTGCCCCCAACAATCTGGGTCCTCATTTTACCTACCCCGGAAGGATGGAAGGGTGAGTCAACCTTGAGCCGGTGAGATTTGAACCGCTGACCTGCTGAACACAGTCAGCTAAAGTGGCCTGCAGTACTGCACTCTAACTGCTGCGCCACCTCGGCTCAGCTTTTACCCCGAAGACCAAGTGACATCCATGGCTTGGCAGGACATGGCACCGTTCCATTTCCATGTTAACCGTGTAGTTAACTGTAGTTATATCATTGTCTGCTTTGATTTTAATGGATTATCTTAATTTTTGTATGTGTATCACGGATGTTTCAATCCAGTATGTTATATTTGTTGCGACCCACCACGAGTCATGAGATGTGACAAAGAATAAGTTCAATCAATCCAATCAATCAATCAATCAAAGTTGCTAGACAGTATCAGTGCTACTAGTATCATTTTGCAAACACTGACAGGTTTATGTTATATACGGGCATAATCTAGTATTTTATTTTGTAAATTAAGCATGTATATATGCATAAAGACGGATGATGATTTGCTAATTTAGGGCCACAAGCCTTAAAAACTAGTGGAACATCAAAAGCAGCCAGATAAAACCTTGAAAAAAAATCATTGATTTTGTTTCATAACTCTTAGATAGTTAATCCATCTTAGACAAATACTTATAGTTTAATCAGTGTGTTTAATGGAGCATCTGTATTTAATGACTAAAAAGAGATATTAAGCCTCTGGAAGCTTTATAATAATAATAATAATAATAGTAAAGTTGGGGAAAACAGATTCATTTAGTGAATGTGGCGTTTACTGCAGCCTTTGCTTAACAAATGTTGCAAAAAAAACAAACCCTCAGGTCTAATGACATGATACCTTGATTTACAACTGCAACATCTTACGATGGTAATTCTGGGCTGGTAATTCTGGGCTCGTATGCAATCATAAATCAAGGACAACCTGTAAATAATAATAATAAAGTTGGAAGGGATCTTGGAGGTCATCTAGTCCAGCCCCCTGCTCAGGCAGGAAGCCCTATACCATTTCAGACAAATGGCTGTCCAATCTCGTCTTAAAAACTTCCAGTGTTGGAGCATTCACCGCTTCTGAAGGAAGGTTGTTCCACTGGTTAATTGTTCTCACTGTCAGGAAGTTTCTCCTTAGTTCTAGATTGCTTCTCTCCTTGATGAGTTTCCACCCATTGCTTCTTGTCCTACCTTCAGGCGTTTTGGAGAATAGCTTGACTCCCTCTTTTTTGTGGCAGCCCTTGAGATATTGGAACACTACTATTATGTCCCCCCTCATCCTTCTCTTCTTTAAACTAGACATGATCCTTGATAGCCCGTGGTATGGTTTTTATACTTGATCCCTTTAATATCTTGTCAGGTGCAAACAACCAGACCCACAATTGAAGAGTTCAATTAACTGCTTTATTGCCCAAGCAATAAAGTCTCAGACTTGAGTGAGACTAGATAAGGATCAGTGGCATTCAAAGGGGGTTGAACTTTGCCTTCTTGTCCCCATGTAGGGATTCTAGACTAAGTCCCTGTTTGACTCCTCCCCCTGACTTGGCCATTGTTTCTCCTACAAGTCTTCTCTTAATAGTTCATGTGCCTTAGAACTGAATCACAGCACTGAGAATAGGTTCATGGCTTAATGTAGTTCAGATGAGGTTCTGAAATATGTTACCTGAAGATTTAAATGAATACTGATTTTTCCACCACAAAAGAAAGTGTTGCCCTACAGAGTGATTTACTTCCTTCTGCCGGTGTGTGCTGAATGTGTGGGAGGGAGAGTGGAGTTTTTAAATTTATTTTAAAAACCTAAGTAAAATTAATCTCCTTCTCTTCTCTCCAGGAAAGGGAGAGAAAAACCTTGACTGCTCTCAACCTTCCTATCCGATATTTGTTTGCACAATGGAAATCTTTAGCTTAACAAATATGCTTCTGATTCATTTCCCTCCCCCAGAAAATCTGGACCGGCAAGGTTTTACTTTTTTGATTTTTTTTTCCATATTTCAGAGCAATTTCAGGTTGGTTTTTGCAGATCTTCATGATGGATCCTTTAGGCAATCCCAAAATAAATTAATTGTTCAAACTCAGATCCTTTGTTCTTTCTCTCAGGTCCTTACTTGACCTAGAATCCTGGGCTGGCTGAGGAATTCTGAGAATTGAAGTCCACAAGTCTTAAAAGTTGCCAAGTTTGAAGGCCCCTGCTGTAAGGCAATCAGATGTTAGCTTATATTGGCCATACTTCTTCAATATAAAACAGAATGTACAGAAAGTGACACTGTAAATTTCAGATAGGTTGATAATTGTACAGTACTGGGTGACATACATCATTACTGTGCAAGCTTTAATTCTAAATATGGAAGTTGTATGATATTTAACCACCACATGGTTAGAGCTTGGATTTTACAGAGAGAAACATGTAAAGAGAATTATGCAAATATGTTTCCATATAGATGTCTAAAGTAGACTCAGACATACAGTACCTACTAACATACACAATCAAGAAATACTGTTGTTGTCTTAGTTGGAGTAGGCTGTGCACATGTTAGTGTCTCCTCACTGGAGAACAAACTGTTGTTTATTATTAATTATATTTATATTATTTATATTTAGTGCAACAATACAGTCCCACTAAATCAGGGGTCTTCAAACTTGGCCCTTTTATGACTTGTGGACTTCAACTCCCCGAATTCCTCAGCCAGCGTTTGTCTGAAATGGTATAAAGCAGACATGTCAAACACAAGGCCCGGGGGCTGGATGTGGCCTGCAAAGTGGTTTCATGTGGCCCGCGAAGCTATCCTGGAAACAGTGAGGGAACGGCCCCCGCTGGCTTGGCCCTGGCCCAAGCTGGCTGGGAGCCAGTGTACAATTTTGTGATGGCCATCTATGCTGAAACACATTCAGTCTTAGCTCCATAAGCCCCCCTCCCGGCATGGCCTGAGAGGAACAGTGAGGCTCCTCCAGTGGACCATGCCTTGGCACTTGCCCTTCTGCCAGACCCTCAGATCTATCCCACTCCTGCCCAGGCCCCCACAGGTACTCTTGACGGGAACAGTGCAAAGCTGGCCACACCCACCCAGTAGACCACACCCACTCCATTCACGCCCATCCAGTAGGCCGCACCCACCCTGGCCACACCCACCCGGCCCCCTGAGGGCAACCGCAATGCTGATGCGGCCCTCAATGAAATTGAGTTTGACACCCCCTGGTATAGAGTCTCCTGCTTGACCAGGGAGTTGGACTAGAAGACCTCCAAGGTCCCTTTATTCTGTTAAGATTATAGCTTTGCAACATATAGAGGCAGAAGGGATTATCGTCAAGCTCGATGGGATTTAACACCCATCTAAGTCAAAAGAAGTGGAGGTACAGATCATTTGTGTAGGACAAGAACGTATCATCCCCTTTGTTATGCTATGGGGTTTCGTTGGCTGAGCTCCTACTCCATAAGAATCACACTTCTTATGGAATTGTGGGGCAGGATGGTTTCCCATTGGAGGCACCTCCCCCTTGTCCTGTCCTCATACTCCTAGGAGTATCCTTTCTCTCCAGCATCCAAGATGTCATTGTGCTTTCATATTTTTCCCACCTCCTACTACAGGGGTCTTCAAACTTGCCCCTTTTATGACTTGTGGACTTCAACTCCCAGAATTGCTCAGCCAGCGTGTCTGGCTGAGGAATTCTGGGAGTTGAAGTCCACAAGTCACATAAGGGCCAATTTTGAAGACCCCTGCACTAAATCCTGAGATGTACTATTTTTTTAATCTCTGCAAATAGGAAAGTCTGTGCTGAGAAGCATTGTTACCGTTCTTGGTATATCATTTATGTGCTAATAAGTTCAGATCCCCATTGGTTCAGAAGGACTTGGGGTACAAAAACTGTTATTGCTTGTCCAGCGAGGGTGGAGAGGATGTTTAGTAGTGATACAAATAATTTTGGCTTTGGGGTGGGCTTGAATCAAGGTTTAGTGCTTCTAAGACAATCAGCTTCTTTCTGAGTAGGGAGTATGTTAAATAGTTTGAAACGAGTGCTAGATTTATCTGTTTATTTATAGACAGAGTCCAGTCCTGAGTTTTGAGGTAAATGCCCCAGAGGCTATTGAATAAACACAATAAATATGAATCATAAAGGTCAAAAATAAACACAAGGATAAAAATAGTGGGGGGAAAATGATAAAAAGAGCAGCTTTCAAGAGGAAATTAAAGTACCATTCATGGTTTAAGGCAGGGGTTCTCAATCTGTGGGTCAGGACCCCATTTGGGGTCGAACGACCATTTCACGGGGGTCGCCAAACAACGCAGTCCGCCATTTTTTCCCCCTTTTTCCTTAGCTGTGCTACTCCCTTTTATTCTATTGGCTTCTGAAAGCCAATAGAATAGACTCTCTTGAATAGAGTCTCATTCTATTGGTTTTCAAAAGCCAATAGGAATTGTCCAGGCTGTCTCTGCCCTGCTGAGCCCGCCAAAAGTCCCATTCTGCAAACGGTGCTGCACCAGTTGAGTAGTCCTCGACTTACGACCGGTTGGGGGTCGTGGCATTTAAAAGGTTGAGAACCACTGGTTTAAGGAGATAGAGGGGTTTTTTTTTGGCTGGGTTCTTACAAAAAAGTGAAATTTCACCGGGCAAACATATTCTCAAAATTTGGATGTCACTATGGAGAATACAGGGAGTCCTTGACTTACGACCACCCTTGAGTGCGAAATTTCTGTCGCTAACCAAGACAGTTGCTAAGTGAATATTGCCCCATTTTTATGAACTTGCCACTGTTGCTACATGAATCTCTGCAGTTAAGTTAGAAGCATGTTTTTTAAGTGAATCTGGCTTCCCCATTGACTTTGCTATTCAGAGGGTCGCAAAAAGTGATCACGTGATCCCAGGACAACACAACTGTTATTAAGTATCAGTTGCCAAGCCTCCGGGTTTTGATCACGTGACCAGGGGGATGGTGCAATGGTTGTAACTTCAAATGATCACTAAAAAAAATAGTTGTAAGTTGAAAACGACCTGTGCATTCTTCATTCTACTGTGCTTGAGAGGTGGGACCGGTGAGTAATTTCCTAAGGGAAGTAGGCTCAAAATTGGGTATCAGGGTGAATTTCCTAAAAGCTGCCAGCCCATGGAAAAGACTGTCACGCAAAATGATAAGGAGTTTTTCAATAGAGACCTTCAAACATCATTGAGCAAGTAACCTCTAGTGAATCCTGCAAGAACAGCTATTTGTATTATGTCAATGCTTCTCAACCTTAGCATGCTGACTAGAGCATTCTGGGAATTGAAGTCCAGACCTGTGAGCATCGCCAAGTTCAGAAACGCAGGACGAGATAATCTCTAAAATCCTTTCCAGTTCTGTGATTCTAGCACAGGGATAGGCAACCTTGGCTCTTTTATGACTCGTGGACTTCAACTCCCAGAATTCCTGAGTCAGCCATGCTGAGGGGAAAGGGAGAGGTTTCCAAGCTGAGCCGTGCTGGCTCAGGAATTCTGGGAGTTGAAGTCCATGAGTCATAAAAGAGCCAAGGTTGCCTACCCCTGTTGTAGCATAACAGTCCACTAAACGCAGAAAGGCATAGACAGGCAGTCCTCGATTTACAACAGTTCATTTAGTGACCGTTGAAAAACTTAGGACCATTTTTCACACTTATGTGGCAGCATCCATTACGTGGTCACGTGATCTAAATCCAGACACCTGGCAACTGACTCGTCTTTATGACGGTTGCAGCGTCCCGGGATCGTGTGATCCCCTTTTGTAAGCTTCCGACAAGCAAAGTCAATGGGGAAGCCAGTTTCACTTAATAACCGTGTTACTAACTTAACAACTGCAGTGATTCACTTAAAAACTGCGACAAGAAAAGTTGTAAAATGGGGCAAGACTCATGGAACAACTGTCTCACTTAGCAACAAAAATATGGGCCTGAATTGTGGTCCAGGACTACCTGCAATCAAGATTTCAATTGAGGGATGGATTTTTATAGGCAGGCAATTTCCTCTTTTGATACGGCCCTTGGAGAGTGTAAAAGCTACCGGAGGAACGTGAATGTGGGGGCCTATAAGGAACCCAGATAAATATTTGCGAGCTCAGGCGACATTTCGTATTACAACCACCATTAATCAGAAGGATCAGCCACGGACTTGAAAACATTTGGAGATTTCAAACTGTAATTCTCTCCTGCGAAAGCCATCACTTCTGCTGAAAAGAATGTTGCTGACTGTGAATTAAATGAAGTAATTTAGCTTCCCTATCCAGTTCAACATGTCTATTTATTTTCCTTCCCCTGCCATTGCAAGTGTAAAGCTGGATATTTAAGATAAGGTAAGGTAAGATAAGATAAGATGATAAGATAAGATAAGATAAGATAACCTTTATTGTCATTTTTTTGACCAGGCACAATGGCACACATCACAAAATGAAATTTAGTTACCAGCTCTCAAAGTGAAACACATACATGACACAGACCTAAAACATACTATATACAACATATGTATAGATCCACACCCCTGCATGTACGTAACAAATAAATATTAAATACTGTCCATCTTGAATATATAACGGAAGGAGGAAGCTTGAGAGTTCACAAGGTTAATGCTGTATGGAATGAAACTATGGCTGAATCTGGATGTTCTGCTACGGCTACCACGGAGCCCCCTCCTCCCAGAAAGGAACAAGGAAAACAGGTTGTGTAGAGGATGTGTGGTGTCCCAGATAATCTTGCGGATCCTGCTCAAGCAACGCTTCTGTGCTATGTCCTGGATGGGAGGGAGGGAACTGACAATGATCTTTTCAGCTGTCCTCACCACTCTCTGCACGCCTTCCTGTCTGAATGCATTTAATAACACGGATGTATTTGCTTGTTTTTTTGTTTTGCTTCTAGGGTGTGTTGGAAAGCTTTCTGGGCACAGCCGTTACAGGAGCCGTTTTCTGTTTATTCGCTGGCCAGCCACTTACTATTCTGAGCAGCACTGGGCCCGTGTTGGTCTTTGAGCGACTTTTATTTAACTTTAGCAAGTAAGTCCGAAATGAAGAGGGGCTGGTAATATCATGGGGGGGGGGTTTCTGACAGAAAAATGTATAGCAACCTATTCTAGGATAAAAATGTTATCCCACAGTTCCCAGTCAGCCCTCCTGAAGGACTTCAATTCTGGAATTGACCAGTTGTTCCGAAAATAAATATGCAAGTAGTCCTCAACGTACAGCCACATTGAGCCCCACATGTCCATTGCTGAGAAAGATAGTTGTTAAATGAGTTTTAGTCCACTTTATGACCTTTTTTGTCACAGTTGTTAGCAGCGATTAACTTGGTTGTAAAGCGAATCTGGCTTCCCCATTGACCAGGGGTCAGCAACCTTAAACACTCAAAGAGCCACTTGGACCCCTTTCCCGGAGAAAAGAAAACATCGGGAGCCGCAAAACTTGAGCGTGCACGCAAGGGGTGGGGAGCTTGATTGAAGAGTTTAATTAAAAAGAAATAGAGGCTGCTGTGCGTGAGTTCTCTCTCTCTCTCTTTCTCTCTCTCTCTCTTTCCTCTCTCTCTCTCCCCCATCTCTCTTTCCTCTCCCCCTCTCCTTCTTTCTCCCTTTCTCTTTCTCTCCCTCTCTCTCTTTCTGTCCTCTCCCTCCCCCCTCTCTTTTTCTCTCTCTTCCTCTCTCTCTTTCTCTCTCCCCCTCTCTCTCCTTTCCCTCTCTCTTTCTCTTTCTCTCTCCTTCCCTCTCTCTCTTTCCTCTCCCTCTCCCCCTCTCTCTATCACTCTCTCTCTCTTTCCTTCCTCTCCCCCCTCCTCCCTCTCTCTCCCTTTCTCTTTTTCTCCCTCTCTCTCCCCCTCTCTCTTTCTCTCTCTTTTTCTCTCTCTCTTCTTCTCTCTCTTTCTCTCCCTCTCTCCGATCTTCTGCTCACCTGGCAAACTGGCTTCAGGGCTCTGGAGCCGCAGGGTGCCGACCTGTTCAAAAGGGGATCACATGACCCCAGGACACTGCGACCGTCATAAATATGAGCCAAATGTCTATGGAGATTCTCAGTCATCCAGGTCATGGTTTGTCCCAAAGGCAAACGTCTTTGTTTTTCCTTGAAGACGTTTCCCTTCTCATCCAAGAAGCTTCTTCAGTCAGAACTGAAGAAGCTTCTTGAATGAGAAGGGAAACGTCTTCAAGGAAAAACAAAGGACGTCCAGTTGCCTCTTGAAAAAGCACCTTTGGGATAAATTTGAGCCAGTTGCCAAGCATCTGAATTTTGATCGCATAAGCATGGGGATGCCGCAACATAGCCCCGGGCGACTCAGCAACCGTCATAAATATGAGCCGGTTGCCAATATCCAAATTTTGATCACGTAATCAAGGGGATGTTGCAGTAGTCAGACGTGTGAAAAACGGTCATAGGTCACTTTTTTCAGTGCCATTGTAAATTCGGTCACTAAACGAAAGATTGTATGTCAAGGGCTACCTGTATACCATTTAAATAGGTGTATGCTAAAGGCCAAAGAATGGAGGCCTTTGAACTCTGGTGCTGGAGAAGATGCCTGCGAGTCCTCTGGACTGCAAGGCGATCAAACCAGTCGGTCCTAGAGGAGATCAACCTGACTGCTCTTTAGAAGGCCAGATCCTGAAGTTGAAACTCAAATACTTTGGCCATCTAATGAGAAGGAAGGACTCCCTGGAGAAGAGCCTAATGCTGGGAAAGATTGAGGGCAATAGAAGAAGGGGACGACAGAGAATGAGATGGCTGGATGGAGTCACTGAAGCAGTAGGCGTGAACTTAAATGGACTCCAGAAGATGGCAGAGGACAGGAAAGCCTGGAGGAACGTTGTCCATGGGGTCGCGGTGGGTCAGACACGACTTCGCAACTAACAACAACAACATGCTATTTCCCCATCTTATATTTTCTTATTTTTCAATCTCACTTGACTTCTTCATTTGCAGAGACAACAACTTTGATTATCTCGAGTTCCGTCTCTGGATTGGCTTGTGGTCAGCCTTCCTGTGTCTGATCTTGGTTGCTACCGATGCTAGCTTTTTAGTTCAGTACTTCACCCGGTTCACAGAAGAAGGCTTCTCCTCTCTGATTAGCTTCATCTTCATCTACGATGCCTTCAAGAAGATGATCAAACTAGCCGATTATTACCCCATCAATTCCCACTTCAAAGTGAACGATATTACGCTGTATTCCTGTACCTGCGCACCACCAGATCCAGGTAAGGGGTAAACTTTGTTGCTTTGTTTGAAGGGTGAATTCTTAATAAATCATTATTGTATTAAATTCTAACACAATGGTTCTCAACCTTTCTAATGCCGTGACCCCATAATACAGTTCCCCATGTTGTGGTGACCCCCAAGTGGGTGTGGCCACCAATAAGAGGGAGTAGGACAGCTAGGGAAAAGGGAAAAAAATGGCGGACAGCGTGGTTTGGCGACCACCGTGAAATGGTCATTTGACCCCAAATGGGGTCCCGACCCACAGGTTGAGAACCACTGATGACAGCCTGGGACTTCAAAACAGGGAAGCGAGAGTCCACGTTTTGTTAGAATCTAACAAAACGTGGACTCTCGCTTCCCTGTTTTGAAGTCCCAGGCTGTCATCAGTGGTTCTCAATCTGTGGGTTGGGACCCCATTTGGGGTCGAACAACCATTTCACGGGGGTCGCCAAACAACGCAGTCCGCCATTCCCCCCCCTTTTTCTTAGCTGTGCTACTCCCTTTTATTCTATTGGCTTTTGAAAGCTAATAGAATAGATTCTCTTGAATAGAGTCTAATTCTATTGGCTTTCAAAAGCCAATAGGAATTGTCCAGGTTGTCTCTGCCCTGCTGAGCCCGCCAAAAGTCCCATTCTGCAAACGATGCTGCACTAATTGAGTAGTCCTCGACTTACGACCGGTTGAGTAGTCCTCGACTTACGACCGGTTGGGGGTCACGGCATTAAAAAGGTTGAGAACCACTGTTCCAGATGAAAGTTTCAGATACCACATTTTCATCCTTATTCCATTAGATTCCATTTGTAGGACCAGGAGGGTGAATTTTACCTCCAGTAACTAATTGTGGCCTTGAGTATTCAAGGTGAGCTGAGCACATCCTTGCTCCAGCTGGGATGTTCCATCATTTTTAACAAGTGTGGTCTTTACTTGCTGTACCTGCTTCAGTGGAAATAGTTGTCCACCGTTTGAGTCTCTCCAAGCCTCTTACGTAGCTTCTGGAGCAGACATGTCAAACTCGTGATGTCACGCGACGTATCGGGACTGTTTTGGCATTGCCGGCAATGGGGTGGGCACGGCTTCTGCGTGATGCGTCTGTCTGGCCCGCAGGCCGGCAATTTGACACTCCTGTTCTAGAGCAATGTCTTCCAAACTTGCCAACTTCAAGAAGTGTAGATTTCAGCTTCCAGGATTCTCCAGCCACCTGCGCACCAATTCAAATTTCGAATATGCCGTCCTAGGATTGCAGAATTTGAAAGGCTATTGGAATTACTATGTTGTTCATAGTATGTTTAGGTGTGTGTCATGTATGTGTTTCACTTTGAGAGCGGGCAGCTAAATTTCATTTTTGATGTGTGCCATTGTGCCCACAGTATAAAAATGGCAATAAAGGTTATCTTAACAGTCTTTTTTTCAACCTTGGCAAACTCTTACAATGTGTGAATTTCAGCTGCCAGAATTCCCCAGCTTGCATGGGATAAGTTGCCAATTTTGAAAAAAAACACTGTTCTAGATTATTCCTGAAGTGGGAAGGATCAACCCCACACTCTCACATTGATGATGTTACCTAGTTGGGTCGTAAAACGTTTGCAAGCAAACGATCTCCGAGAGCACCAAGAACTCCACAGTTCAACCCTGAGTTATAAGGTAGACAATTTTTTCAAGTGGAGGATCAGCTTTTTCAACCTTCTGTTACTTTTTTTTGGGGGGGGGAAATGTAATGGCTTAAGATAACCATTCACCCCTTCACCACCATTTTCTGATGATTGTTACTCCCATCTGGGATATTTAAATGGGCAAAGTGAAATCTTTGTACCCCCGAGAAATGGGCTGTACATTTTGGCACCAACCACTACAGTGATGTCAGAGCTTCATTAGTCGCACACCTGTGGCCTGGAATAAACTGGGATTGCTACACAGAAGAGGGAATCAAGTGATTCTCCAATGCGCCGGAAGGCAGGACAAGAAGCAGTGGATGGAAACTAATCAAGGAGAGAAGCAACCTAGAACTAAGGAGAAACTTCCTGACAGTTAGAACAATTAACCAGTGCAACAACCTGTCTCCAGAAGTGGTGAATGCTCCAACACTGGAGGTTTTTAAGAAGAATCTGGACAACCATTTTTCTGAAATGGTATAGGTTCTCCTGCTTGAACAGGGGGTTGGACTAGAAGACCTCCAAGGTCCCTTCCAGCTCTAGTCTAGTCTAATCTAGTCCTATTCTATTCTATTCCATTCCATTCCATTCCATTCCATTCCATTCCATTCCATTCCATTCCATTCCATTCCATTCCATTCTATTCTATTCTATTCTATTCTATTCTATTCTCTGTTTATTCTGTTCTCTATTCTATTCTAAATTCTAAAACTGTCTAAAATAAGCCATGGACCTCTTGTAAGAAAATTGCTGTTTAATGTCTCACGATAGAGATTTGAGATATTGTAATTCAGAGGCCGCGATTGGATGAATAGTTTGTGGTCTCTGCTGAGGAAAAAAAAAAGAGAGGTGGCTGGGGATTGTGGGAGTTGAAGTCATAGCAATCCAGAGGACACCTGTTCTCCCCGGCATATCCGTAAAATATTTACAATTTTAAAAATCCACAGGTGAAGATGGCATAGGAGGTAGCGTCTTCTTTGCATTAAAATGAACCTTACGATTAAAAAAAATATAGGGCTACAAAAAGCTAAATAACGCTGCACAGGTGATCTGATGATTGCTGTTTAAGGGGAAGTGAGTCAGATTTTGGCACAGGTAAAACAAGCTTGAGTATCTGGTGCCATGCCAAAAAGGAAGATGAGCCGGTGAACCTTACCTGTTTGCCCGAGTTGACCGTTGCTGGATGCTTGTCAATTATGCTGTCAAGCTGCAAAGAATAACTATGCTGTGGCATCCATTACTGCTTCTTAACTTGCCTAAAAATTCGGGGGGGGGGGGTGGTGGCGGTGGAGAGAGGGGAGGGAAGAATGGAATGCAGGCTTCAGACATCGGACTGCCAAGCTGTGAGCACTAAAGTCGCTCAAATGTTGTTTACTAAGAACTGAAACACTCTCTCATAATAACTTGTCGGATGCTTCATTGGACAATGTGACCTGCACTAAAGGGAGACTCTATACCAGTGGTGCCGAACCTATGGCACGTGTGCCAGAGGCGGCATGCAGAGCCCTCTCTGTGGGCACGCGTGCTGTCGCCCCTGCCCTGCCTACCCCCGTGGCCCCCTCCTCACCAGCAGCCCCTCTGGAGCAGAGTTGCCTCTGGGCGTGGCCCGCATGGAACAGCGCATGGCAGCTGGGCAGCAGGGACAATACTCCGCCTTTGCACCCCATCGTGCGCAGATGATGCTGCAAGGCGTGGGCAGAGGGCATGGCCACCAGGGCGCTGCAGGGCTGGCTGGGCGATCTGCGGTAGGCCATGGAGGCGGTAGGTCGCCCTGTGGGCAAGTGGGGCGGTGGGGGAGCAGGGGCGGGCGTAGCGGGCATGGCAGGGCAAGGTAGGTGGGGGCAGGGCAGGGGTGGAGCGGTCAGGGCAGGGCGGAGCGGGGGTGGGAGGGGCGGTTTTTGGGCACTCGGTGTCTAAAAGGTTCGCCATCACTGCTCTATACTTGAATATACTGATTTTGGCGCCAGTTAACCAGAGCTGGTTTTCCTTTCCTCTGTGCCGAAATGATGTGCTCAATAAAGTTTTGCATTAGAGATTGCATGGCCTCAGCTATGCTTACTTCATTGGGTTCATCAGTTGGAACCTTGACATAGGCATTAAATATGAAGGTCGCACGTTCAATCTTCCAAATGACTTCAGGAAGATGTAGAAGGGCTTCTCACCAGTGCTCGCTATTGAGTATATCATTTTGGGGTGTCTCCTAGTGAACTTGTAGACCCAGAAGAGGAATTGAAAAGATTGTTATAAACTCTTAGTTGAATCCCAGCTTTTCCTGGCTTGGTTGCTTTCAGATGTGTGAGTTGCTTCCAGATTATTCTGGGGTTTCTCAGCTGGGCCACACATTGCTGTGACCCACTGGTGGGATTCAAATACGGGAACAACAGGTTCTCTGTGTGGATGCCGCTTCCGGAAATCCATTCTGGGCCTGAGCAACAAAAAATTAGCTACCGGTTCTGCCGAAGTGGTGCGAACCAGCTCAGTCCCACCACTGCTTTGACCAGGGGTAGGCAACCTTGGCTCTTTTTGACTCGTGGACTTCAACTCCCAGAATTCCTGAGCCAGCCACGCTGAGGGGAAAGGGAGAGTTTCCAAGCTGAGCCATGCTGGCTCAGGAATTCTGGGAGTTGAAGTCCATGAGTCATGAAGGGGCCAAAGTTTCCCCCATGCTGGCTCAGGAATTCTGGGAGTTGAAGTCCATGAGTCATAAAAGAGCCAAGGTTGCCGACCCCTGGCTTGGACCATCCAGGATGGATTCCATTTCTAATCTAACTTCACAGTGTCTACTCTATTGGTGTCCATCAAGCGGGAATTATAAATTACATACCACCTCGGGATTTTTTTTTTCTTGATAAGTCTTTTTGAAGAGTATATTTCATTCATTTTCTCTTCCCATGGAAAGAAAAAGAGTTAAGAGACAATCCCAATTTAGGGATGGAGTAGAAACATCACCAGCATCTCGTTTTGAAGGTTTTCAGAAGAATTTGTGACCTTGTGAAAAGCCAACAGACTGTAGGCAGAGGATAAGAGTCCCTTAGGTGAGTTCCCAACCACTATATACCCCGGAATTGCTGATTGTAGGCTTGTATCTTCACTCTATTTAGGAATGCAGAATTGGGGACTTGAGACCCTTGTGTCAAATATGTCTTAACACATGCTCAAATTGGGTTGAGAATAGAGGTCTAGATGCCATTTCCAGTCTATTACGTTCAAACAAGAAGTCTGAAGTGGAACAAGACTGGGGAAAAAAAAAAACCTTAACTGTTGGTGAATTCTTTGAGCAGACATGTCAAACACAAGGCCCGGGGGCCGGATGCGGCCCGCAAAGTAGTTTCATGTGGCCCGCAAAGCTATTCTGGAAACAGTGAGGGAACGGTCCCCACTGCCTTAGCCTGGCCCAGGCCAGCCAGGAGCCAATGTACAATTTTGTGGTGGCCATCTATGCTGAAACACATTCAGTCTTAGCTCCACAAGGCCGTCTGGAAACAGCGAGGAACCAGGCCCTGCCGTGTCAGCCCCGCCTCCTGGGTGCATGCTGGGGAGGTGTCACCCTTTGTGGGGAATGAAGAAATGGACCATGCCTTGGCACTTGCTCCGGTCCCACCCCCTTCTGCCAGAGACCCTCAGATCTGTCCCACTCCTGCCCAGGCCCCCACAGGCACCCTTGACGTGAACGATGTAGAGATGGCCACACCCATCCAGTAGCCACACCCACCTGGCCACACCCATCCGGCCCCCCAAGGGCAACCGCAATGCTGATGCGGCCATCAATGAAATTGAATTTGACATCCATGTCTTAGAGGAAGAAGTTTTGCTTGAATGTATAATACTAGGCAGGGCTTCAGTGGTTAAAGCTTGTCAGCTGGATAGCTGACAGCCCATGTTCAAGACCCGAGCGCCTTGAGAGAAGGTGAGCTCCCATTGCTTGCCTCAGCTCCTGTCCACCTAGCATGCAAATGCGAGTAGCGTGCAAATGTGAGTAGATAAATAGGTACCATTTCGGTGGGAAGATAACGGGGTTCCATGCACCTTGGCGTATAGTCAGGCTGGCCATATGACTACAGAAGCATCTTCGGACAATGCTGGCTCCATTGGCCAAGAAACCTAGAATCAGATATGACTGGAAAAGGAAAACCTTTACCTTTATAACACTGAGCACACCAAGCTGCTTTTAGTGTGTCAGAAGCACTCCCAATATACAATCCTAACCAGAATACCTAAAAATACATTTTACCAGGGTCCGTATTCCCTGTTGGAACTATTTGCGAACTCTGGGCCTTGATTACTCCAGCAGAATGATGTGGGACCCCTTTGAAGCCATCTCTCATATCCTGCTGATATGCTGAAATATATCATTCAAACCAGTGTTCCAATATCTCAGGGGCTGCCCCAAAGAAGAGGGAGTCAAGCTATTCTCCAAAGCACCTGAAGGCAGGACAAGAAGCAACGGATGGAAACTAACCAAGGAGAGAAGCAACCTAGAACTAAGGAGAAACTTCCTGACAGTGAGAACAGTTAACCAGTGGAACAACCTGCTTCCAGAAGCGGTGAATGCTCCAACACTGGAAGTTATTAAGAAAAGACTGGACAGCCATTTGTCAGAAATGGTATAGGGTTCCCTGTCTGAGCAGGGGGCTGGAATAGATGACCTCCAAGGTCCCTTCCAACTTTATTATTATTACCAGTTCCACAGAGATGATCTCCCCAATGCTGGATGTATTCAAGTGACTGCTACCTGCTGGGAATATTTTAATTTGGATTCTTGGCCCTGACTTAATGACCTTGTCTAGCTCCACTATTCAGTGATTTTACGATGTTACCATTAAGGATATATGTGTATGTGTGTGTGGTGTGTGTGTGTGTGTGTGTGTATATATATGTGTGTGTGTGTGTTTTCTGAGGTTTTCGCGGGTATTTGTATGTAGGTCTTTGGTTATTTGGGTTTTCTCCCGCGTAAAATTGGAAGTGTCTTGGCGACGTTTCAACAAAGTCCCATTCGTCATCTTCAGGCTGGTGTTTTCAGCTTCGTGCTTCGAGGAGCAATATGTATATGTATATGTGTGTGTATATATATATATATATATATATATATATATATATATATATATATATATTTTTTCTGAGGTTTTCGCGGGTATTTGTATATAGGTCTTTGGTTGTTCGGGTTTTCTCCCGCGTAAAATTGGAAGTGTCTTGGCAACGTTTCGACGAAGTCACATTCGTCATCTTCAGGCTGGTGTTTTTAGCTTCTTGCTTTGAGCAGCAAATCACAAAGTCATAAAAGAGCCAAGGTTACCTACCTTTGGCCTAGGCCTAGGCCGCTTTATGACTCGTGGACTTCAACTCCCAGAATTCCTGAGCCAGCATGGTTCAGTTTGGAAATCTCTCCCTTTCCCCTCAGCATGGCTGGCTCAGGAATTCTGGGAGTTGAAGTCCACAAGTTATAAAAGAGCCAAGGTTGCCTACCCCTGTTCTAGGTTATATTTCTCTTTAACGATCTTCCACCTTTTTCTTTTTAGCCTGTCCTCAGGTGCTTTGAAGAATAAATCTCTGCCCCCCCTTTTCTGTGACAGCCCCTCAAGTACCTGAAGATAGCTACCCTGTCACCCCAAACCTCCTCTTCGATAGTTCCCTAATTCCCTTGACCATTCATCCTTACCGTTTAATCTCCAAATTTATAAACTTTGTTGCTCCTCTGTATACTTTTTCTACGGTTTCAACATTGGCTTCCAAAATTTCATTGATCTACAACCAGGCAGTATATCCTGGAGCCCAAAGGTCTACGACATGCCTCCCAGAAGCCCTCCAAAAATTGCTACCAAATTGCAAAGTTTAACGTGGTCTTCAGTGGGGTGGAGTGGCAGGGTGGCCTAGTGGTGAAGACGCTTGCCTCCCACTCAGAAGGTTGAGAGTTCAACCCTAGATAGGAGCAGATGTTTCTCTCTCAGGGCGCAAAGAGAAAATATCTGCTGCGAACTCCTTGTAGGTGTCAGGAAGGGTATCCAGCCAGTAAACGCTCAACTTCATCCCAGTTTCTCTGATCCTACCCAGAATTAAAGGATTACAAGAGTCATAAAAAGAATAAATAAATAAATAAATGGGGTGTACTTTTAATAATCATATTCAAATAATGAAGATTTAAATTCATTTAGATTTAAATAAGATTTATTTACTTTTTTAAAAAAAAATCCAATTGTGTTTCTGTTCTATCTCTACTTACTTCTTTATTTTTTGAGCAAGCTTCCGAAAAACTAATACCAACCATGGTTCAAAAAAAAAAATTTGCAGGCACTGTTGTGGAAAACTTCAGTGCATAGGTAGTCCTCAACTTAATGGCCACAACTGAGCTCAAAATTTCCAGTTGTTAAGTGAGTTTTGCTCCATTTTTTTGCTGTCGTTCTTAAGCGAATCGCTGTTAAAACAGTAATAGTGAATCTGGCTCCCCCCCCCGTTGACCTTGCTAGTCAGAAGGTCACAGAATGTGATCACATGGCCCCAGGACACTGCAACTGTCATAAGTACAAACCAGTTGCCAAGTGTTTGAATTTTGATCACGAGGCCATGGGGATGCTGCAACGGTCGTAAGTGTGAAAAACGGTCATAGGTCACTGTTTTCGGTGCCTGTGTAACTTTGAACGGTCACTAATCGAATAGTTGTAAGTAATTACTTGCAGTAATTACTTGCAAGTAATTACAGCTGAGACTCCTTTACTCCATGCTTAGTTTTTTTTTATAGTCCATGTCAGCTGTTTGGCTGTTGAAATTAGAAGAGTTTCAAATTCCATCTGTTTGTTCCCTTTTCGTCAGGCTCCACAGCAGTTTTTTTCGTATTTTTGAGTTCCCTTACACAACGCACACGTGGCTGGCACCTGTATCCCAGTAATTAGCCTTACTGGTCTTTTGACAGATGTTGCAAACAGCCTGAAATTCTTCCGTTGAAAAGATGCTGGCTCCAACCACCGTGAAGTTGCCAGATTTTGTGATTGAATTACTGGGTCTCCTGCTGTTCGTTAGTCCACAATGATTAACCGGTTGTTTGTGGCTGGGTGGAAAGAGGGGAGCGGTCTAGCTGCCTCTTAAAGAAAAGATTTACAGCCTCCTCCCTCAGGCTCTTTCATGGGAATTTACTGTTGAGGTCGCCTAGTTGCTGGTTTAAAGACAGTATTTGTTGCTTCCGTGACTCCATCCAGCCACCTCATTCTCTGTCGTCCCCTTCTTCTATTGCCCTCCATCTTTCCCAGCATTAGGCTCTTCTCCAGGGAGTCCTTCCTTCTCATTAGGTGGCCAAAGGACTTGAGTTTCCACTTCAGGATCTGGCCTTCTAAAGAGCAGTCAGGGTTGATCTCCTCTAGGACTGACCGGTTGGATCGCCTTGCAGTCCAAGGGGCTCGCAGGACTCTTCTCCAGCACCATAGTTCAAAGGCCTCCATTCTTTGGTGCTCAGACTTTCTTATGGTCCAACTTTCACAGCCATACATTGCAACTGGGAAAACCATGGCCTTGACTATACGTACTTTTGTTGGCAGGGTGATGTCTCTGTTTTTTAGTATGCTGTCTAGATTTGCCATAGCTTTCCTCCCCAGGAGCAAGCGTCTTTTAAGTTCTTGGCTGCAGTCCCCATCTATGGTGATAAAATCTGTCACTACCTCCATTTCTTCCCCATCTATTTGCCAGGAATTGAGACAGTATAGAAAGAAGTAATGCCACGTTGGTTTTGTTAACCGCACATTAAGGAAAGTTTGGCTTCACCTCCACTGCAGTGCTTTTAAAACCGAGGCGTTTGTAGTGGATTTCACTTGAATTTAACTTGAATTTCACAGTTTGGTGAAATTCTGCTCTGTTGGGAACCTGGTGGAAGGTTTAGCACATGGTCCTGGTGCAATTGGGGGGGGGCACAATGGCTCAGAGACTAAAGACGCTGAGCTTGTCAGCTGGAAAGCTGGTAGCCTGGGTTTAAGATCCAAGAGCCATGCGACAGGGTGAGCTCCCGTCCTTTGCCCTAGCTCGGGGTAGGCAACCTTGGCTCTTTTATGACTCGTGGATTTCAACTCCCAGAATTCCTGAGCCAGCATGGAAGAAACTTTGGCCCCTTCATGACTGGTGGACTTCAACTCCCAGAATTCCTGAGCTAGCATGGCTGTGCTTGGAAACCTCTCCCTTTCCCCTTAGCATGACTGGCTCAGGAATTCTGGGAGTTGAAGTCCACCAGTCATAAAAGAGCCAAGGTTACCTACCTCTGGCCTAGGCCTAGGCGGCTTTATGACTCATGGACTGCAACTCCCAGAATTCCTGAGCCAGCATGGCTCAGCTTGGAAACTCTCCCTTTCCCCTCAGCATGACTGGCTCAGGAATTCTGGGAGTTGAAGTCCACCAGTCATAAAAGAGCCAAGGTTACCTACCTCTGGCCTAGGCCTAGGCGGCTTTATGACTCATGGACTTCAACTCCCAGAATTCCTGAGCCAGCATGGCTCAGCTTGGAAACTCTCCCTTTCCCCTCAGCATGACTGGCTCAGGAATTCTGGGAGTTGAAGTCCACCAGTCATAAAAGAGCCAAGGTTACCTACCTCTGGCCTAGGCCTAGGCGGCTTTATGACTCATGGACTGCAACTCCCAGAATTCCTGAGCCAGCATGGCTCAGCTTGGAAACTCTCCCTTTCCCCTCAGCATGACTGGCTCAGGAATTCTGGGAGTTGAAGTCCACCAGTCATAAAAGAGCCAAGGTTACCTACCTCTGGCCTAGGCCTAGGCGGCTTTATGACTGGTGGACTTCAACTCCCAGAATTCCTGAGCCAGCATGGCTTAGCTTGGAAACTCTCCCTTTCTCCTCAGCATGACTGGCTCAGGAATTCTGGGAGTTGAAGTCCACCAGTCATAAAAGAGCCAAGGTTGTCTACCCATGCCATAGCTCCTGCCTGCCTACTTGTTGGAAAGCATGCAAATGCGAGTAGATAAATAGGTACTACTTGGGTGGGAAGGTAACAGTATTCAGTGCGCTTTTGGTATACAGTCATGCTGGCCACATGGCCAGGGAAGCATCTTTGGACAATGCTGGCTCCCTCAGCCAAGAAATGGAGATGTGGATCGCGCCTTAAAAGTCCAAGATGACCTTTTACCTGGTGCAAGGAGGAGATTCTTTCCTCCGTTCCTTCTTTCTTCTTTTCCTATGTGTGGGAACTGAGAAGGACTTTCAGATCAACAGGCCAAGTTAGCTCATATCTGTAAAGTGGGGGGGGGTTGGCCTGTACAAGTGTTCCACTTTTTCCTTTGTTTTAGAGGCAAAATCTTATTGCATGGTGCAAAAGAGAGCAAGACAGGGTGGAAATAAAAATGCACCAATCCTTTAAATATCTTCTCTCTGTTTTCCACAAAGGCCCTAAGCTGAAATATTCCTTCCTTCCTTCCTTTCTTCTTTCCTTCCTTCCTTCCTTCCTTCTTTCCTTCCTTCCTTCCTTCCTTCCTTCCTTCCTTCCTTCCTTCCTTCCTTCTTTCCTTCCTTCCTTCCTTCCCCCCTTTCTTTCTTTCTTTCTTTCTTTCTTTCTTTCTCTCTCTCTCTCTCTCTCTCTCTCTCCCTCCTTCCCTTCCCCTTCCCCTTCTCCCTCCCTCTTTTCCTTTTCCTTCCTTCCTTCCTTCCTTCCTTCCTTCCTTCCTTCCTTCCTTCCTTCCTTCCTTCCTTCCTTCCTTCCTCCCTCCCTCCCTCCCTCCCTTTCCCTTCCCTTCCCTTCCCTTCCCTTTTTTTTTCTTCTTCCTCCTATATCCCATCCAATCCCATCCCACCCTACCCTACCCTATTTTTTTCCTAGTTCTTAGCATAACCTCATAACGCTGCTTACCACAACAGAGAATGTAGCTTGTTGAGTATGTATGTTGGTAAATGAAATAAGCACAATTTAAAGTGCCGCTGCTATTACTGCAGCGTGTAAATTGTAAGATTTTTGGGTCTGTTCTAAAATTGTCTTTCCCAATCAAATACATTTTGGGTACCACTAGACTGCAGTGTCCAAAATTTCCAGCTGCTATGTAATTACCCAGTAATTGACATCTTAAGAAAAAAAATACCCCATCATATACATAGACCTGAGATGGTGTGTTGTTAAAAAAGAAAGAAAGAAAATAGTTTTCCCACAATTGGAATAAATACTGAAAAGTGCTTTTGCTTTCTCTATAACAGGGGTCTGCAACCTTGACCACTTTAAGACTTGTGGACTTTCAGCTCCCAGAATTCCTCAGCCAGCTATGCTGGTTGAGGAATTCTGGGAGCTGAAGTCCACAACGCTGCCGTTTATGGTCCACAAGGCTGCTGTTTATGGTCCACAACGCTGCCGTTTATGGTTCAATCTCTACTTTTGAACTCAGAGAAAAAGGAAATGCCACCCCATTTTCTTAATTGGAAGCTGATCCATTTGTTCACCCTATTTAGTCCACATATAAGGAAAGCATAACACAGCACAACATTGAACAGTGCAGCTTTTCAGCGTAGATAAAAACATACTTTGATCTCTGGGGATGATGTAAGAATTCTAATGATGAATTTACACTGGGGAAGTATTGTAACCCAATTGTCATTCATGCATCAATGTAATTTGAGATAATTAGGTTTTTTTTTTTAAAAAAAAAAATTTCCCACGGTGAATGGTAAGATCCACAAGTTATGGAATAATAACTTCTTTTTACTGTATATAATTCGGGATCATTATTGAAGCTGCCGATTACTTGCAGCCTAAGAGGATTATAAAGCTTAACCGGATTTTAATTTTAGGGAGGGATTGCGAGATTCATTTTAATTGCAACTCTCCCTCATTAGTTTTTACAGGGTTATGTTGAAAGTGTTTCATTTCTTTTCTTTTTTCAGTGAATAGCTCGTTAATCAATGAGACAGTCACGTCATCGCCAGCTTGGCTTATGGAACCGGTAAGCCAAAATAAGGTTATAATACTTGAACTAGTTATGCACAGTGCAATTACTCTTACTTAACTTTTAATGCGTCCTCATCCCTGTTTTATTTTGCCTTAATTTCGGAGTTGAATTAGCACCTGTTTCATAGGATTACTGTATTTTAAACAAAATCACAGTACAAAGTCAACATTTTTGCACACAGTTCGGCTGTGTACATGTTTATTCAGCAGTAGATCCCACTGAGGTCTTTGGGATTTATTTCAAAGTTGGTAAGCATAATAGTTTAACTTTTCCCTCATATCTGTCAACCATCCTGTTAGTAAATGCAGCAAACGAAACTCCTGGGACATCATTTTACCAAGAGTATAACTTTGCTATCCCTAATCTTTGTCCATACTGACACCAAACAGCATCAGTTTGATTGGAGCAATACAAGAATCGTTGGCCACGCTACCACCCGTCACGCTCACAAGTTCATCGAAGTCTGGCACCCCACAAGCAATTCCATCAACAGACACACTGGCTTACAACCAGCCTACATAAACCCCTCAGGATCCAAATCAACCGCAAAAGGCAATGTTAGTTTGAACAGCCTACGTCCTGAGACAATATTTTTAACATCATTAAACAACATCTGCCTAACCCAGGTCCTGGAAGGGACTCGATATATGGACAAAAATGCCAAACCCAGTCTGAACAATCATCATCATCACCATCATCATCATCATAAAGTTGGAAGGGACCTTAGAGGTCATCTAGTCCAACCCCCTGCTCAGGCAGGAAACCGTATACCAGGGATAGGCAACCTTGGCTCTTTTATGAATCGTGGACTTCAACTCCCAGAATTCCTGAGCTAGCATAGGAATAGCATAGCATAGCTGGCTCAGGAATTCTGGGAGTTTAAGTCCACGAGTCATAAAAGAGCCAAGGTTGCCTACCCCTGCCCTATACCATTTCAGACAAATGGCTGTCCAGTCTCTTCTTAAAAACCTCCAGTGTTGGAGCATTCACTGCTTCTGGAGGCAGGTTGTTCCACTAGTTAATTGTTCTCACAGTCAGGAAGTTTCTCTTTAGTTCTAGGTTGCTTCTCTCCTTGATTAGTTTCCATCTGTTGCTTTTTGTCCTGCCTTCAGGTGCTTTGGAGAAGAGCTTGACTCCCTCTTCTTTGGGGCAGCCCCTGAGATACTGGAACACTGCTATCATGGCCCCCCTCATCCTTCTCTTCATTAAACTAGACATACTCAATTCCAGCAACTGTTCTTTATATGTTTTTGCCTCCAGTCCCTTCATCATCTTTGCTGCTCTTCTCTGTACTCTTTCCAGAGTCTCAGCATCTTTTTTACATCGTGGTGACCCAAACTGAATTCAGTATTCCAAGTATGGCCTTACCAAGGCATTGTAAAGTGGTATTAACACTTCACGTGATCTTGATTCTATCCCTCTGTTAATGCAGCCTAGCACCGTGTTGGCTTTTTTGGCAGCTGCAGCACACGACTGGCTCATATCTGGCTGACATTGTGACGAACCATAACTTAAATTATAATTAACAATTGGCTACAACAGTTTTTAAAACCAAATTTGGCCACATTCAAAAAAAATCCAAACTCTGTTGGTTGATCTGGAAAACTACACATAAATCAAGTACAGATAGTCCTCAACCTATGACCACAGTTGAGCCCCAAATTCCTGTCGCTAAGTGAAGCAGTTAACTGAACGTAGGCTGTTCGTACATTTTACGACCTTTCTTGCTCCAGTTGTTAACTGGATCGCCACAATTGTTACGTTAGTAACACGGTTATTAAGTGAATCTGTCTTCCCCATTGACTTTGCTTGTCAGAAGGTTGCAACAGGTGAACACATGAACCTGGGACACAGCAACCGTCATAAATACATGCCAGTTGACAAGGGTCCGTATTTTTTGATCACGTGATCAGGGGGACCCTGCATCGGTGGTACGTGTGAAAAAATGTGTCCTAAGTCACTTTTTTTCATTGCTGTTGTAACTTTGAACGATCCCTAAATGAATTGTTGTGAGTCAGGAGCTATTTGTAGCTTGGAAACTTAATTAAAGGGTGTGTGTGTGTAAAACATAGCCCTGTGTTTTTATAAAATCAGCAGTGCAACAGCTCATGGATCACAGCCAATGCTCTTCACACTTCCGAGTGGAAAAAGGAGAACTTTGTCAAATGAAAACTATAAGTTCTTTTCCTCCCTCTGGGTTTTACAGTTACGCTGTTGAGAAGATAGCTGTGAAAATGGCGGCCTGATGCAAAGAACTTGCGAAAGGTTTTATCACTTTTAGGCTAATAAAAATTCCTCCCAGTTGAATAAGCTGTAACTCAGGGGAGGAATGTTCTATACATTGAAAAGGTTAAGTTAGGTAAGTTAGCTGGTGAGAATAAATGGATTCTGAGCTGTTGGATGTTGTTTAGCTTAGTTCAGGGGTTCTCAACCTTGGCAACTTTAAGACTTGCGGACTTCAACTCCCAGAATTCCTCAGCCAGCCATGCTGAGGGGAAAGCAAGAGGTTTCCAAGCTGAGCCATGCTGGCTCAGGAATTCTGGGAGTTGAAGTCCACAAGTCTTAAAGTTGCCAAGGTTGAGAACCCCTGGCTTAGTTCAGGGGTAGGCAACCTTGGCTCTTTTATGACTTGTGGACTTCAACTCCCAGAATTCCTGAGCCAGCATGGCTCAGCATGGAAACTCTCCCTTTCCCCTTAGCATGGCTGGCTCAGGAATTCTGGGAGTTGAAGTCCACGAGTCATAAAAGAACCAAGATTGCCTACCTCTGGCCTAGGCCTAGGCCACTTTATGACTCGTGGACCAACTCCCAGAACTCCTGAGCCAGCATGGCTCAGCTTGGAAACCTCTTGCTTTCCCCTCAGCATGGCTGGCTGAGGAATTCTGGGAGTTGAAGTCCACCAGTCATAAAAGAGTCAAGGTTGCCTACCCCTGGCTTAGTTGAACCAAAATTCTTGCATTAGCCCTTCTGTTGGAGTCCTTGATACAAACTTTTGAAAAAGCCGGCTGTTCTTAAAGCAGAATGCAAAACCAAGTCCTCACGTAAGTACTCAATTTTAAGTAGTTGGGTAGAAAGGCTAAATTAAATAAACACATTAAAATATGACAGGGATCAACAACAATGAAGGTATCCTGTGCCAGGATTATGGAATATCCTTACAAGATATAACTTGTGTTGTTAGATTTGTCTAAATTACTATAGTCCTGTTTGCTTGATACAGCCAGTCCAGTGAATTCAATTCAGAATACAGTTGGAAGGGACCTTGGAGGTCTTCTAGTCCAACCCCCTGCTCAAGTAGGAGACCCTATATATACCATTTCAGACAAATGGTTGTCCAGTCTCTTCTTAAAACCTCCAGTGATGAAACACCCACAACTTCTGAAGGCAAGCTGTTCCACTGGTTATCTGTTCTCACTGTCAGGAACTTTCTCCTTAATTCCAGGTTGCTTCTCTCCTTGATTAGTTTCCATCCATTGTTTTTTGTCTTGCCTTCTGGTGCTTTGGAAAATAGGTTGACCCCCTCATCTTTGTGGCAGCCCCTCAGATACTGGAATACTGCTGTCATGTCCTCCCCCCCCCCAGTCCTTCTTTTCTCTAGACTGGCCATAGCCAATTTCTGCAATTGTTCTTTGTATGTTTTAGTTTCCAGGCCCTTAATCATCTTGAGACATGAAAATTGATCCTTGAAACAACTCAATCTTTTCACAGGTCCTCTAAGATTTCATTTTGATTGAAGGGATAGTTAGCCCTCAAGTTGGTAGTTCCCATGAAATGGAACTTATCTGACTAAAGAGTTGGTTATACAAAACCCAACTCCTATTTGGTTAATTGGCTTGATTAATTAGCTAAATTTTGGAGTTTGTACTACATATTCATCATCGTGTTCCCCATAACCTACTTGAGCATTTCATGCATTCAAGTATCTGTGTATATTAGGGGTAGGCAACCTTGGCTCTTTTATGACTTGTGGACTTCAACTCCCAGAATTCCTGAGCCAGCCATGCTGAGGGGAAAGGGAGAGGTTTCCAAGCTGAGCCAGGCTGGCTCAGGAATTCTGGGAGTTGAAGCCCGCGAGTCATAAAGCGGCCTAGGCCTAGGCCAGAGGTAGGCAACCTTGGTCTTTTATGACTTGTGGACTTCAACTCCCAGAATTCCTGAGCCAGCCATGCTGAGGGGAAAGGGAGAGGTTTCCAAGCTGAGCCATGCTGGCTCAGGAATTCTGGGAGTTGAAGTCCACAAGTCATAAGAGAGCCAAGGTTGCCCACCCCTGATGTATATAAACCACGAGAACCTCTTTGTAATTTGCAAGCAGAAATAACATCTACATACTGGTAACCCTTGACTTTTGACCACAATGGAGTCCATAATTTCTGGTTGTTCAGTGAGTCATTCGTTAAGTGAGTTTTGCCCCATTTTACGACCTTTCTTGCCATAGTTGTTAAGTGAATCACTGCAGTTGATAAGCTAGTAACCCGGTGGTTAAGTGGATCTGGCTCCCCCATTGACTTTGCTGGTCAGAAGGTCACCAAAGGGGATCAAATGACCCAGGGACACTGCAACAGTCATAAATACATGCCAGTTGCCAAGTCTCTGAATTTTGATCACATGACCATGGGGATGCTGCAACGGTCGTAAGTGTGGAAACCGGTCGTAAGTCACTTTTTTCAATGCTGCTGTAACTTTGAATGGCCACTAAGCAAATAGTTGTAAGTCGAGGACGACATATAAACGTAAAGATGACATCCTGCCAAGGTGAACAGCATCTAGCATTGAGCGAGAAGGCAAGAATCTTTGCTTTAAAGGTGCTGTTGTTTTTTTTTTTCCCTTTTGTGTTTACAGCACAATGGAACAATCGAATGGTCATCCCTCACCAAGGAGCAATGTATGAAATTTGGAGGAATGCTGGTGGGGAACAATTGCAAATACGTCCCTGACATCACCCTCATGTCTTGCATTCTCTTTTTGGGAACCTACACCTGCTCCATGGCTTTGAAGAAATTCAAGACCAGCCGTTATTTCCCAACCATTGTAAGTCGTGTGATTTATGATGGTTTCCCTAGCTATTTCTGCGGCATATCCAGCGCCGTTTGATGGTGCTCGAGAATTAACTTCCTGTTTCAGCTGTTCCTCATTGTAGTCAGTAAGTGGGAGGAGCGATGGTGCCCTGAACAGACATGAGTGGCAGTGCGATGGTCTGTCCAGTTGTATCATGGCCTCCCTCCTCCCTACGGTGAACCACAAACCATGAGTACATGGTTAAGGGAGAATTTGGAGAAGACACCCAGTCCTATGGGTTCCTGGGTGCTCTCTGAGCTTAGTTGTTTTCTTGCAGACATTTCATTACCCAACTAGGAAACATCATCAGTGCTAGAAGGGAGTGTGGGAGGAGGAGGAGGAGGAGGAGGAGGAGGAGGAGGAAGACAACGACAACGACTGTGGCGTCCTTGGTGCTCTCTGAGCTTGGTTGTTTTCTTGCTGATATTTCATTACCCAACTAGATAACATCATCAGTGCTAGAAGGGAATGGGATTTGCAGAAAGGAGGAGGAGGAGGCGGAGGAGGAGGAGGAGGCGGAGGAGGAGGAGGAGGAGGAGGAGGAGGAGGAGGAGGAGGAGGAGGAGGAGGAGGAGGACAACTGTAGGGTCCTTGGTGCTCTCTGAGCTTGGCTGTTTTCTTGCAGACATTTCATTACCCAACTAGGTAACATCATCAGTGCTACTGATATTACCCTAGTTGGGTAAAGAAACATCTGCAAGAGAGCACCAAGGACTCACAGTTCAACCCTAAGCTTATTTCTGTTAATCCAGTCTTCTTTGTGCCTTATAAACCAGTAAGTTTATATATGAACTTTGCTCAAATAGCAATAACCTGAGTATTTAAGTTTATTTTAACCCAACATCGTTCACTGCACACTGTCCTAAGCCTTAAGGCTGCACTTAGATAAAAGGTAGTATGTGGCTGAGACTTGTTTTATTACTTCCTCATTTGATTTATGAAGTACCGAACACATTTGAGTCCTAAGCACTAGGGTAACAGTTCTGGGACCAGAGCCAAATTAATAAAGGTGGAACGATTAGAATTTTGGCAACGGCTTGTCGTGTTTAGAACAATATAGGTGGATAGAAAGGTAAGGAAAGAGTATCTTTAAAAATAATTATTATCCTTCCTCAGAAGGGATAATAACATTTTGCTCTCTTAATAAAATGCCTTCTTTTGGCATGGTAACAATAATGTCTGCTTGTGCACTGAATTGCATTCAATAATGTTAGTTTAAAAAAACAACAACAGCCAAGTGTTTTTGTTCCATTTGGTGTGCATGTTTTCTTGTGCATATGCTCTCTCTTCAAAATTCTCATTCAGCTTTGCTCAGGTTTTCACCAGTTGGGTGGGGTCAGCTGAAGAGATTTTGAAAACCAGGATTATGAACGAGTTTGATGGGAAGGGTCCTCTGAGGTGGGAATGTGGTAACCAAGTAGATGCCAGAATCTTCTGGAATGTTCTTCCGCCGAACTGACAGAGTTGTGCTGTTTCTAGTTTCTGATTTTCTACTTGTTATTTTCAGCGTTGGGTTTTTTTTTTTTTTTCCCTGCATATTTGTCAGCCCCTTAAAACGGGCAAGTTTAAAAAATTGATGTAATTGCCTTTCTGTTTCAGGCAAGGAAATTGATCAGTGATTTTGCCATCATCATTTCTATTTTCATTTTCTGTGGAATCGATGCTCTGGTTGGTGTAGACACCCCAAAACTCCTTGTGCCAAGTGAATTCAAGGTAAGTTTAAAAACTGTTTCCTCCCTTCTTTTAAGACAGTGGTTCTCAACCTTTCTAATGCCGCAACCCCATAATACAGTTCCCCATGTTGTGGTGACCCCCAACCACTTATACATCACCGGGTGCCAGGGGCGTGGCCAAAGAAAAGGGGGAAAAGATGGCGGACAGCCTTGTTTGGCAACCCCCATGAAATGGTCGTTCGACCCCAAATGGGGTCCCGACCCACAGGTTGAGAACCACTGTTTTAAGAAGACAAGGAATTAGCAATACATGGAGGACGATTATCAAATCTGGGCTGCAAAACCAAGATGACCAGCAGATGGCAGCAAAGATATACATTAAAACCAGCTCTTTGCTACCACATTGTGGTTTCTAGGATGTTTGCAACCTATAATCAATTGCATAATCCTATCGAAGTATGACTTCATTGTACATCTGCATCATAATTCGTGCCTCTACTATTTACTGCTATAGAACACTGGGACAACTACACTTTGCAAAGCGCTAACGGGGAACTTACCCTTAGTGACCCACCGACTCATTACAGCAAGTTTTTCAGTACTTTTGAGCAGAGGCGATGGGATAAGCATCAACAAGCGTGTGAGATCAGAATAAAGACCCAGAGCAAGACAACTTTAATCTATAGCAGGGGTGTCAAACTGCTGGCCCGCCAGCTGGAGGCATCATGCCAAAACCGCACCCATCCCAGCTCCAGCAATAGGGAAAAAGTTGTGATACGTCACCCCTGATCTATAGGGTTTTTAAAAAGTTTTATTTTAGAAATTAAATTTGGTTAATATGACAGCTTCTATATATTTGGTATTTTCTCCTTTCTGTAAATTTAACCAGCCACTTTTGCAGATCTTTAAGGGACGCCTTTACGATTTAGGGTAAAAGCACGTATAACTCATCACTTCACATTGGGCAATCTTCTGTGCAATCCAGCTACCTCTTACAGTAGGGGTGTCAGGCTGCCAGCCTACAGGCCGGATGTGTCCTGCGGAAGCTGTGCCCACCCCATCTCCGGCAAGGAGAAAAAAGTCACGATACGTCGCAACACGTCATGTGACGTGGCGAGCTTGACACCCCTAGTCTTACAGGGAGTCTTGATTCCATACTGCAGCAATAGCCACCTGCCAATAGATCTGTATCTTGTTCTGGTCTGAAAAAAATACGGTGACCACCAGAGGGCAGCAAAAAGACCCAGAAGTCCCCCATCTCTTTGCTGCCATCTTGTGGACATTTGGATGCTTTCATGCAAAGCATCCAAATGTTTTCACGGTGGATTGCTGAGTAGTTTGTGAAAGCTTTTTTTCTGCTCTTGTTTCTAACATTGCGTATGAATAATGGGAAGTGCAAATACAAAAAAATATATACAGTGGATATGAGGATCTAAAAACGCAAGGGATATGGGAAGTATTCTTTGACCCTTCCTTGCTATGGCTTGTTTTTTTTTTTTTGTGAACTTGTCTTTCTGATGCCCTTTTCTGTCTTTTTCCC
Source organism: Crotalus tigris (assembly GCF_016545835.1). Classification (NCBI taxonomy): domain Eukaryota; kingdom Metazoa; phylum Chordata; class Lepidosauria; order Squamata; family Viperidae; genus Crotalus; species Crotalus tigris. Next base: position 502,831 of record NW_024097274.1, read on the forward strand.
TGTGAAGCCAACAAACCCAAATAGAGGCTGGTTTATCGCACCGTTCGGAGGAAACCCGTGGTGGGTGTATCTGGCCGCAGCTATTCCTGCTCTCCTGGTGACCATCCTCATCTTCATGGACCAGCAAATCACAGCTGTTATTGTCAACCGTAAAGAGCACAAACTAAAGGTGGGTGCCTCGTTAGGCAAGCTTTGAACGGGGATGAACCAAATTGTTTTAAAGAGTAAATTGGGGTAGATCTCGCTAGGAGATTGGGGCAGTTAACTGTGCTGAGGACAATGGTGATAAGTTCCAATGAGGTCTCCTTGGAAGCAGTTCATTGCTTAAAATAATGCGTCGAGGGATGCATTATTAAGTGGTCATCCTTGGTTGTATAAACAGAGGCATGGAATCAAAATCACGTGAAATACCGTATTTTCCGGAGTATGAGACGACTTAGCGTATAAGACGACCCCCGACTTCGGAGACGATTTGCATGCTTAGAAAGTCGTCTTATATGCCGGAAACTACCGTAATTTCTGGCGTATAAGATGACTCGGCGTATAAGACGACCCCCAACTTCGGAGACAATTTGCATGCTTTAGAACAGTGGTTCTTAACCTTTTTAATGCCGTGACCCCCCAACCGGTCATAAGTCGAGGACTACTCAACCGGTCGTAAGTCGAGGA